>NC_133123.1:220772588-221095600 GCF_033568475.1 Henckelia pumila | reverse complement strand
AATCTTCTCCCAAGCCTGTAGCCTGTAGCCGCCTTGCGTCTGAAATTCTCCAACTCTGGAACCCTTTCTCACGTCTAATCTCCTCTATTTATATGTCTTAAAAAACCCATAAAATAAAGCCCAAAAAATAAGACTTTTTAAATTCCGAAATTTCTGATTTTTTTCTGCTCCCGACATCTCGCTCGAGCGAGCACAACCTCTCGCTCGAGCGAGAGACTCTCTGTTCCGAGGATTTTAATTCACGTATTTCTCGCTCGAGCAAGAGGTTGTGCTCTCCTTGCGCTCTTGCTCTCGCTCTCCGATTAAATCCCACAAGCTCTCGCTCTCCTTGCGCTAATCTCTTCTCCTCCATGCGCGTTTGCTCTTCATTCCTCCTTGTTTGCACTACATCTAGTGCAAACAATTTTGTTTGCACAAACTCTAGCGCTAACGCCCTTAAGTCCCTCCCGTTTGCACAGCATGTTGTGCAAACAATTTTGTTTGCACAAGATGTTGTGCAAACGCGCTTCAATCTTCTTCTTTTTTCTTTTTCTTTTCTTCTTTTTTCTCTTTTCCTCTCTTCTCTTCTCCTCTCTTCAAAATTGTTTTATATTTCATTTTTCCTACAAATAGAACCCGAAGAATGAAATTCACACAAATGCAATAAAACACAAAATAACACACAAAATAATATGAATGCACACAAAATAAACATAAAAAAATCACGAACTAATGCGTTGGATGAGAAGTTTTCTAAGTTTCTTGACATCTTCAAGAAAATTCATATTAATATTCCATTCGCTGATGCTTTGGAGCAGATGCCACACTATGCTAAATTCATGAAGGATGTGATGGCGAGGAAGAGAAAGCTTGAAGAGTTTGAAACAGTGAATTTGACAGAGGAGTGCAGCGCCATCCTACAAAAGAAACTTCCACAGAAATTGAAAGATCCAGGGAGTTTTACTATTCCTTGTATTATTGGTGGTGCGACTGTTAATAGGGCATTATGTGATTTAGGTGCAAGTATTAATTTAATTCCTTTGTCTATTTTCAGGCCTTTGGAGCTTGGCGAGGTGAAACCAATCACGATTACTCTGCATTTGGCTGACCGTTCTCTGACATATCCTCGAGGAGTTGTGGAAGACGTCTTGGTAAAAATAGATAAATTTATTTTTCCTGCTGACTTTTTAGTGCTTGATATGGAAGAAGATCAGGATGTCCCTCTAATTTTGGGGAGACCATTCTTGGCGACTGGCAGAGTGTTAATTGATGTGTAGGAGGGTGAATTAACTCTACGAGTTGGTGGTGAAGCTGTCACCTTCAATATCTATAAAACCATGAAATACCAAGATGAGGTACATTCTTGTAATCACATTGATTCATCTGATTCTCATGAAAATAATTTTTGTGCAGGAATGGAGTTGGAGGACGCATTGGCTAGGTGCCTGATTAATTCCATAAATCAAGTGGATGGTGATGATTGGGAACTTAGAGAGCAAATTCTTGCTCTTGAAAGTTTGCCAAAGGAAAAAGATGGCCAAGACAAAATTGAAGCATTGCCTGAGGAAGTTAGCAAAGAGGTACCAGTTTCTTTTACTCCTAAATTGAAAGAACTGCCTAGTCATTTATGTTATGCATTTTTGGGAGAAAATTCGACTAACCAGGTAATTATTTCATCCTCTCTTACTTATGATGAAAAGGATAAATTATTAAGAGTTTTGAGAAAATTTAAATCTGCTTTGGGTTGGTCAATTTCTGATATTAAGGGAATTAGTACCAATATTTCCATGCATAAGATTTTAATGGAGGAGTCATATAGTCCCTATGTTGATCATCAAAGGAGGTTAAATCCTGCAATGAAAGAAGTAGTAAAAGCTGAGGTGTTGAAATTATTGAATGCTGGTATTATTTATGCTATATGTGACAGTTCTTGGGTGTCGCCAGTACAGGTTGTGCCAAAAAAGGGAGGTATGACTGTAGTTAAAAATGAGAACAACGAGTTGATTTTGACTCGTACTGCTACTGGTTGGAGAGTTTGCATTGATTATAGAAGGTTGAATAAGGCTACTAGGAAAGATCATTTTTCTCTTCCTTTTATTGATCAAATGCTTGACAGGTTGGCAGACTATAAACATTACTGTTTTTTAGATGGCTATTCTGGCTACAATCAAATTGCCATAGCGCCAGAAGATCAAGAGAAAACAACGTTCACATGTCCCTATGGCACTTATGCTTTTAGGAGAATGCCATTTGGTTTGTGTAATGCACCGGCTAATTTTCAGCGGTTCATGATGGCAATTTTTTCTGACATGGTGGAAGAAGTCATGGAAATTTTTATGGATGATTTTTCTGTGTTTGGGTCTTCTTTTGATCATTGTTTGCACAATCTAACCCTTGTTTTGCAACATTGCCAAGAGAAAAATCTAGTGCTCAACTGGGAAAAATGTCACTTTATGGTGCAAGAAGGCATCGTACTTGGGCATAAAGTGTCATCTAATGGGCTTGAGGTGGATCGAGCAAAAGTAGTTGCGATAGAAAAGCTTCCACCGCCAAATAATGTGAAAGCCATTAGAAGTTTCTTGGGACACGCCGGGTTCTATCGTCTCTTTATTAGAGATTTTTTTAAAATTACTAAACCTTTGTGTAATTTATTAGAAAAAGACACATCTTTTATTTTTGATGATGTGTTTGCAGGCATTCACAAAGATCAAGGAGGCACTAATTTCCGCGCCGATTATGATTGTGCCTGATTGGAAAGAGTCGTTTGAAGTGATGTGTGATGCCAGCGATTATGCTGTGGGAGCAGTTTTGGGGCAAAGAAGAGATAAGATGTTTCGGGCGATTTACTACGCCAGCCGCACTCTTGACGGAGCACAACAGAATTATACTACTACAGAAAAAGATATGTTGGCTGTGGTGTTCTCATTCGACAAATTCAGGTCGTATCTCATTGGCTCAAAAATAATTGTTTATACTGACCATGCAGCAATTCGCTATCTCTTTGCCAAGAAGGAGGCCAAGCCGAGATTGATTCAGTGGATACTCTTACTGCAAGAGTTTGAATTTGAAATTAGAGACAAGAAAGGGATTGAAAATTTAGTAGCGGATCATCTGTCTCGCTTGGAGTTGGAAGGAAAAACTGAATATGAACTCATCAAGGAACAATTTCCTTATGAACATCTTTTTGAGGTAACTTCTATACTTCTTTCATTTGCTGACTTTTCTAATTTTCTTTCTTGTGGTGTTTTTCCTCCAGATCTTAATCATCACCAAAGGAAGAAATTTTTTCATGACGTCAAGTTTTATCTATAGGATGATCCGCTTGTGTACAAGAATTATTTGGACCAAGTGATAAGAAGATGTGTGGACGAAGCTGAAGAAAAAGAAATTTTGGAACAATGTCACTTTGCGCCGTATGGTGGTCACTTTGGAGCCTCACGGACAGCCGCCAAGGTACTTCAGTCTGATTTTTATTGGCCAACTTTATTCAAAGATAGTTATACCTTGGTAAAATCATGTGATAGATGTCAAAGGATGAGAAATATATCCAGGCATCATGAATTACCTCTCACAAATATTTTAGAGGTTGAATTAATTGATGTGTGGGGTATTGATTTTATGGGACCATTTCCTATATACTTTGGACAATCTTATATTTTATTGGCTTTTGATTATGTTTCGAAATGGGTGGAAGCAATCGCCACCCCCACTAATGATGCTCGTGTAGTGGTTAAGTTTGTGCAGAAAAATATTTTCACGAGGTTTGGAACTCCAAGGGCAATTATCAGTGATGAAGGTACGCATTTATGCAATAAGGTTTTTAATTCATTACTGACAAAATATGGTGTTAGGCATAAAGTGGCATGTGCATACCATCCACAAACAAATGGGCAAGCTGAAATATCCAATCGGGAAATTAAGCAAATTCTGGAAAAGACTGTCAACACGAACCGGAAGGATTGGGCAATCAAGTTGGATGATGCACTATGGGCATATCGGACCGATTTCAAAACTCCTATTGGAATGTCGCCATACAGGTTGGTCTATGGTAAAGCATGCCATCTACCAGTGGAGTTAGAGAATCGAGCATATTGGGCGGTGAAAAAGTTGAATTTTGATATGAAAGCTGCTGGAGAAAAGCGATTGTTGCAGTTGCATGAGATCGAGGAGTTTCGTAATCATTCTTACGAAAATTCCAAGCTCTACAAAGAACAGACCAAAAAGTGGCATGACAAAATATTACTGAAGAGAGAATTCGAGCCTGGACAGCATGTATTATTATTTAATTCTCATCTCCGCTTATTTCCAGGTAAGTTGAAATCGAGATGGTCTGGTCCAGTCACCGTGGTGAAAGTGCATCCCTATGGAGCTATTGAACTGAGTTGTCATGATGGACAGACTTTTCAAGTCAATGGGCAGAGATTGAAACATTATTTTGGCAATGAAGTGCGGAACATTGAGAATGTTGCATTGATCGAGTCAGTGTAAAAGCACCAGGAAAGTCGGGCTGACGACATTAAACCAAGTGCTTTTTGGGAGGCAACCCAAAATTTTATTATTCTCGCGTTATATTTAGTTTTATTTTTCTTTTTGTCATTTTAGTGTTTATTTTTCTTTTTATCTTGTTTTCTTAATTAATTTTTTTTAGGGCGCACCCGCGCTAGAGAAGGGCGCATCCGTGCTCAAATAGGCAGAAACTTGGAACATTTTGGACGGGATACATAGCACCCGCGCTGGACGGAAGGCGCACCCGCGCTTGAATGGCATGCCACGCGGTGCACCCGCGCACTGTGATTTATAAGTCACGGCTTTTATCATTCTTTGATAGATCCGTTTGGCCTTCTTTCCATCCAAGCTTATATCTCACCCCAAAAATTCCCATTTCTCACACTCTAAGACTGAAATCATCCTTTTATTGTGATTGGCACTTCAATTTGTGGGTTTTACATCTCATTTTCCTACACCATCCACCCCAAATTCGAAGTTAGGGTTCTTCGCCGGTGGGATTTTTGGATTTTGCACTTTAATTACAACATGGAGTTCGAATCTACAGGTCTTTAGGAGTTAATTTCGAGGTACTTGGCTTAAACCACACTTTTATTTCGAAAATTTGTGGATTATTGTGGAAAGTGATTCAATTGATTGTCGTGGTGTTGTTGGGTGCCTATTGAATTGATTTATTGGTTTTAGTTGGGAGTGTGTTGGTTGTAGTTGGGTTTTGAAGTGTTGAGAAATTGTTTGCACGCCAAGTGTTTGATATGGGGCCTAAAAGAAAACAAAAACAAGCTGCCTCATCTCCACAGCCTGTTTGTCCTCCACAGTACCCACCACCGACCGATCCCCATGGTGATGTTGCGGGCGATGACCACTGACGGTCGTCGCCATAGGTACGTGTATTCCCTTGTTCTTTTATTGATTCAGTGTACATTAGGGACAATGCACGAATATAAGTTTGGGGGGATTTTTGTGTGTTTAGTTTCATTTTGTTTGGTTAGTATGTGATGTTTATTTTAATGGAAGTGTTTGCCTGATCCTGCATCTGTGTCGTGTTTTGTTTTCTCGTATTGTGTTATGTGTTTGTCGTTTCGTGTCAGTTTTATGGTGTGGTTGTCTTTTTGAAAAAAAAAAGTGAAAAATAGAAAAGCAAAAGAAAAATGGCCTATGATGATGAAGTTGCGAAAAGAAAAAGAGTTTATAATCTAGTGTTGGCAATATTGTATCTTGAGTTCTCACCTTTTATGAACTATAGCCTTGACTGTCGATACTCCTGATAAGTATAAAAAGTTTTGTGGATTTTGTAAGCGGATTGGATAATTTGACTCTTAACTTTGGTGATTTATGCTCAAGACCGAGGTAGACTGATACAAGCATAGAAATGATTTAGGAAAATTTAATTGAAAAAATGACTCCATCCGGGTTAGGAATAAGGGACTGAAATCCTAGTCGCCTTATGCTTGACTAAGTATGCGGATTAAATGGGGTTGCAAAAGTAAAAATCTAAATTTTCTTACAACTCCATCCGGGCTTGGACAGTGTTTGAAATCCTATTCACTGTTCCATGCTAAGTTTGCGAAAAAAATATTAATGGGATTGATGCTCCATCCGGGCTATAGACGAGGAGATTGAAATCCAAATCCTATCTTTAGTTATAGCTAAGTCTGCAGGTAATTTATGGGGCTAAAATAAAATAAAACCGGGTGCAAAATCCGGTAATTTTTATGAAGAAAATCACTGGAAAAAAATCCTTTTGAGTTAAGCGAGTAAAAGTTGAACTTGGTGGAGAGTATTTTGAAACTAGAGAGCGGGGTTAATGACTCTTTGAGGCTTACTGGTTTGCATGATTTGATCGAAAGTTAGGTGGGTAGATAGGATTTGCTAATCACACACGCACGAGGACTCTTGAGAAAATTAGCAACACTTGGATTAATTGTTAAACATCTGAGACCAGTTGGGTTATTTTAGTTTTATTGCTTTCTTGTGTGTTTTTTTTCTTGCGTATTTAATTGTTTGTTTTGTTTTGCTCGAGACTAGCAAAAGTTCAAGTTTGAGGAAATTTGATAAGTGCAATTTTTGCACTTATATTTTATATGAATTAGCTTGGCTTTTGTTTTGTTTTGAGCGATGTTATGCGTATTTTCTTGTCATTTGTGTAGTTGCAGGAATCTAGGTAATAATCAATTTTTGTTGAGAAAATGAAGAAAAAAATGATGGAATAAGAAAATTAAAGAAGAAAAGATGAAGAAAGCCCAGCGCACCCGCGCCCAAGCCCAGCGCACCCGCGCCATGTAAGGAATTTCCGAAGAATTGTGGCAACGTATAGCGCACCCGCGCTGCCATGTATTAATCGCGGCGCACCCGTGCTGCGCAGTCTCCTAAAATTTGGAAAGTCTTGTTCGAGTTTTAAAAGGAATTTTACAACTTATTCTGGGGGTTAGGAGGGTTTAGGGAGTTTTCAGAGCATAAGGACGGCTATAGAGAGTTTTGGATTGCACAAGAGCTTGAGAATTTGGTACGAAGATTGAAGACGGCGGCATCCGGCGACGAAAAAGCTTCATTCTAATTCATTCTAGTTTCTCTTTGAACTCTATTTTTCTTAGTTTATGGACTGCTGGAAAAACATATTTTGTTTGATCTTTAAATTTATTATGAACTAATTTCTTAGTCTAGAGGTAGACGGATCTTGACTGGAAACCATGATTGAGATATTTTGATTTATATATTTAAATTTCTTCGCACAGTTTATTTGTGTTTTCCTGATTTTAATGCTTTCAATTTACTGGCCATAGATTGAATGATATTTTTTTTGGAATCTATCACCCGAGAGAGGAGATTTTGAATACGACATAGGAAAATATATCTTTAGTGTTTATATTTTTCGAGAGGCATACAACTCCATAGAAGTCTTTAGAAGAATTCTCATGCCATTTACCGGATTTAATAGTTGAACTTAGATAGAGATATTGAGTTTGCTATTGAATACGAATTTCTGCTTGACACTCAAGAGAGGTAGTAGAAAATAATAGGGATTCTTGGCTAATAAACTAGAAGAATTGATAATTTAACGATCATTAGAAATAAATTGTGGTGGACAGTCAAGTGAAGTTGAACCTCTAGCATTCGTCGCTTATTGATTTTTTTCTCTCGTGAACTCGTGGTTATTTAATTTTATTTCTTGGAATTTTTAGTGTTATTAAAATCAAACCATTTTTGTAGCTCAACATAGGATTAGGATTTGATTAGTCGCAAATATTTATTATAATATCATTTATTCAGTCTCCGTGGGATCAACTTGGACTTAATTCCTTTATTATAACTTGACATTGTGCGCTTGCGAGCGAAAAACACGCAACACAAGCTCAGAACATGGTGAAGTTGTTTGAGGTATGGAACATGTTGTTCACTGTTACCACTGCTGGTCCGTACTGTAGGGCACTTGTTCGTGAATTTTATTGCAACCTCACTGAAGCCGTGAAGGATCCCAGATATGTCAAGTATGGTAAAGTGTATGTGCGAGGATAGATTTTCTCTTTCAGTCCTGCTGTGATTAATGGTTTTTTGCGGACACCGTCTGTTGATGATGCGGCTCTGCCTTCTATGGATGAGATGACCTCTGTCATAACAGGTGGTCAAGTCACTATTTTTCCCTCACATCCTAAGAAGTTGCAGGCTGCCAAGCTCAATTCTCTGTATTCTGTTCTACACAAAACGGATGTGAAGACCTGGAATACTTCCGGGAATTCTACTGTTGTTACCAAGCATCAAGCTCCAGTCAAGTCCTATACGCTATTGGAACAGGAGCAAACTTCAATTATGGCCGACTGGTGTTTGAAACAGTCATGGCCTTTGCTGACTGTGCACAACCAACTCTGAAACTGCCATATCCTTCTCTGATCTATTCGATGCTGCTATCTCAAGAAATTAAGAAGGATGATGATTAGCTTCTCACGGAGCATGGGGAAGTGTTGAAGATTTCACCTGCATTGCTGCGAGGAAACAGGAAGATAGACCTTCCTTGGTCTGAATCAGATATTGCTGCAAGTGTTGTGGCAGGTGTTTCCAACACCTCCTCTGCCACTGCAGTTTTTGTACCCCCCTCTGCTGCTCAGAACATTGATCCTACATTTGTTCAAGCTCAATTGTTGCATGCTAAGCATAAGATTGCACAGGCTAAGGCTGATCTAGCTTATTATGAAGGGTTGAAGGCTCACTACAAGTCTCTACTAGGTGGAGTTGTCCTTCTGAACAAAAAGGGGGAGAGGAGAGTGGTTAAGAAGATGATGATGCTGATGTTGATGGCTCCTCTGAGAGCAATCAATTTTAGTTGGTTTTCGTTGGTTTAGTTTATATTATTTTGTTTTTTTGCTGATTAGATTGTTTAAGTTTTTTTTCTCTTAATCAAAACTATTTTATACGTGTTTGCTCTAAATTATTTGTCTCATATGTTATTTGTCTCTCCGTTTTACATGTGCTTATTGTTCTGAAGTGTTGTAGTATGTTGCCAACATCTCATGACAACACCTCTTCTTACACTTAGGGGAGAATTTGTTTTAGTATTCAAGGGGAGTTTTGATTAAGGGTGAGCTAAGTTGATGTGTTTTTGGATTAAATGTGTTTTGTCCAGAAAGGCAAAAAAAGAAAAATTGAAAGGAATAATTTATTCCTTAAATTTCTCAATTTTGAAAAGATTTTATTTAATATTTTTTTTCCTTTCTTGGACATGAAGTAACTTTTATATAAGTTATTTATTTCCTTGAATAAGTTGATTTGATATATTGTTAAGCTTATTAGAATATTTATCATGTCATATCTAATGTATATCTTTATTTATTTGTGTAGATTTGATATGATCAAATCTAGAGAATCCTATGCATACAAGGAAACCAAGAAGAGAAGGATTATTGCCTATATATTGAGATAGGCGTGCACAAGGAAGAGAGAGAATCTAGAGAGAGAACGACCAATTGAGAATTATTAGCTTCATAATACGTACGTTGAGAAAGAACCGAAGATCTTCTGATGCTTGTATCGATCGTGACTACTTGTAGTAGCCCGATTCCATTTTACAAGATTAAGTAATTTTAAACATGTTAAAAAATGACATATAATTTTAAAAGTGTCAAAACATGTTTAAGGAGTCCTTATTTGTTGAAAATAAGTGGAAAATCAGATCTGGAACGCCCGAAAATGGTAGGGTAAGTCCCGGGGGTCCAAAAATGAGTTCAGAAGGACCAAAATAGTTCGGAGCATACGAACCAGTTCGGGCCCTCCAAACCAGTTCGGGCCGTCCGAACTCAGCAGAGCCCAAGTGTCAAAATGGCTCGGACAATTGGCAGTTTGGACCGTCCGAACCCAGTTCGGACCATTCGAACTCCGTCTATAAATAGGGGTCCGAATCCCTCATTTTGAAGTGCAATTTTTCCTCTCCTCTCCCGATAATCGCTCTATTTAAGGGCTTCGGGACTCTTTCTTTAAGAGTTGGAGTAGGAAATAGTATTTTTTTTATATAGCGAACAGTGTCCGCATTAGCAGCCAGGCGGCGGAGCTCTGGCGAGGCGTCTAGGGGTCGTAGCTAGGCTATGCCCAGGCTCTGGGGCATGCGACATCAGCGGGCTGACGACGGACGAAGGTATGGCTTTGGTTCTCTATAGTAAATAGGGAGTATGCTATAGTTTAATTAAGGCTTTTAGAGCCTAGTAGGTGATGTTTGGCATGCTAGGTAATGCATGGTTATTTATGTTGTAGTGTTGCATGGTAGGCTTGGACCTAGATGGGAGCTTCTAGGATCTGCCTTAGTAAGGTACGGAAGTATTATTCGAGATATCCAGATTGTGTATGCATGTATTATGTGTTTGCATGGATTATGTGATTGCATGTTTTATATGCCTTTATATACAGCATTTCAGGACTGTATGTTGCATAAATGAGCATATTGAGCCTCTATCCTTGTGATATCCTGTATTGGGATATTTACCTTGTCAGTAGATGGTTGGACACATAGGCTTGTGTCAGGTCACCAATATTAGTTGGACACATGAGCTCGTGTCAGGTCACTGATATTCGGTTGGACACGTGGACTTTTGTTAGGTCACCATCAGGGCATCTAGGTATGCTTGTCACCTCCTGTAGCGATGGCTCAGAGTGGTACATACCAAGGCACAAGTTGTTATCTATCAGATATTCTTCATGACCTCGTATCTTGATACCCAGTTCATTTGCATTCATGCGCATATAATAGTGTATACTCATACTCTCGTACTGAGCATGTTAGGCTCACTTCCGGTCGTTTTCTATTGGCTGGATGCCCTATTCCATGGGGCAGTTGCAGATAGTTCTCCCGGGAACAGGGAGGTTAGGTGGTGGCCAAGGCTGGATAGCAGGATTGACCACTAGGTTTTGCTTACCTGGTATTTGACTTACTTTAATTTCGCAGTTTCTCTGATTAAGATTATTTTATTGATTATGAAACGACCCTAACACTCTAATATAAATAAATATGCGGAATTTTTTTTTTTTTTATATTTACTAAATAACAATATGTACATACATGCCCATACATATATGCACAGAATAAATAGATTTAAAAATAAATAAACTAAATAAAAATGCAACCTTTAATAAATTAAATATCTGAGTCAAACATTTAATAAACTACTGACATAAGCAAAAATAAATAAAATTTGCATGCACTGAAAATATTTAAATAAAATATTCCATACTGTCAACCACTGAAAATAAATAAATAAATGTATAACATGCTAAAATATTCAAAACATGCATAAAGACTCAGACGACTATCACGGTCAAGGGGTCACTGCTTGTCCGCTCATATGTCCTCGCCGCCGGTGGGTACCACATCCTCCTCTACGTATTCACCTGCACCATACCAGTGTAGTGAGCCTAGAGGCCCAACATGCTAACATAACAAGGGTTTAAAATAATTTAAATCACTTTAATACTAATACATACATATACATGAATAAGAATGCTTAAAAATATCATGACATAACATAACTTAAATTAACTTAAATATCATAATCATACATAATACATAAACATTGTTGAGCAAATTATTTTCTAACATCGCATGGTTGTATCCATAGTGTAACCTTAAATCATACATTAAATACTGATCAGCGTGGAAACCAACGTACGTGGTGGTGACGATTCACCTCTTAAATTGGCAGTAAACTGCCCTTCAATAGTTCACATATGTGGACGAATCCCCCTCAAATTGTCACACTACTTCAACTTCCAACATAAAAATTATTTTTCTCTTTTGCTCAACTTTAAACATTAAATCATGCATAAAAATTATTTCATGAATGCATGTACTTAAATAAAATGTGTATCCTTCATCTATATTTAATTTAATTTTTATACTAACATATAAATACTAAAATAACATTCATGCATAAAATAATTAAATATATATTTAGGACACATGCAATTTCTCATGGTCTGTACTGAACTGCTGACCCTAACACTCAGGCCCATTTTCTTAAATTCTGGCCCACTAACACTGAGACTGGCTCATTAACATACTTAAACCCAATATTTAATTATTCTAAGCCCACTTAATTAATTAAAGCCCATTAACAAACTTAAATGTAGCCCATTAATTTAATTAATCTAATTAGCCCAATAAAACACTTAAATTTAATAATTAACTTAAAATTAAAAATACCC
Source organism: Henckelia pumila (assembly GCF_033568475.1). Classification (NCBI taxonomy): domain Eukaryota; kingdom Viridiplantae; phylum Streptophyta; class Magnoliopsida; order Lamiales; family Gesneriaceae; genus Henckelia; species Henckelia pumila. The sequence goes on along the minus strand of NC_133123.1, from coordinate 221,083,435 downwards.
GAGCCTAATTAAATTAACCCGGACTCGGACCCAACTAACTTAACCCATGACCCACGGACTTGACCCGGACCACTAACCCGACCCGGAACCCACATGAAACCCTAGGACCCGTCGCCCTATTCCCGTCTCGGCTGCGGCCGTGAGCAGCAGCCACTCTATGGCTGCTGCCGGCCTGCTCCGGCCGCCCCTGGCCGGAGCGCCGCCGCTCAGACGTAGCCCACGTCTGGGCGGACCTAACCTGCACCAGCCCCCAGCCCCATGCAGCCTGGACCCCCATCACCGAACCTCCTTCTCCAAAACCCTAAACCTGCGCACTCCTGGAACACGATCGACCTAGCTTGCTTCCTGGGCTCTTTTGGCTCAAACCACTCAAGCCACTCGAGTCCAGACCACCCTCACACCACCTAGGAATCCTTGGCCAGCAGCTAGACGCACCCATGGCTTAAAAACATGAGCATGATTCCACAAAACATGAACAAGGTGCATAACAACAAAAATTAAACGAATTTTCTAAAATTTCCTTGAATAATTCTAATGCATACACACGCACACTATTAACCACTGATATGACACGAAAATTTGAGAAAGAAACATTCCTTGCACCGTTAAAGGAAGAGATAGGAGCGTGTAGAACGAATCCGGGACGACGGGACGACGAGCAACCTTGAAACTTTGAAGAAAAATCGGCTATGGAGCCTTGGAGATTTCTGATTGATGAAGAAGATGAAGGAGAGGGGGAGATGTCGGCTGAGGGCTTGGAGGCGTGAGGGTTGGGTAGGTTTAGGGTAAGGTTTTAATTTAAAAATAGGTTTTTAGGATAATATAATATTAATAGGGATTTTTAATTATGAAATATATAACTTAAAAACTCTAACTAATAATTAAAATCTGATAAGTAATTTAAAAATCCCGAAATAAATAATTAAGGGAATTTTAAAGATAATAAAAAGTCATTATTTTGGCTTATTTTAAATAAAAACGGACTCCTAAAATTATATAAAATTAAATACTAAAAATATTGAGAAAATAAAACTCAAAATAATATTTTTGGGCTCTTAAAAGGCTCATGAAATAAATTGGATAGAAAGTTGTCATCTCGTCCGTCCACGGTCCCGTCTACGCGATAAAATAATTTAAATACTGAAAATCATAAAATCACCAATTATGGGTTAAATTCTTAAAAATAAATTAAATCATGCACAAATAATTCACATAATTATTTAACCCATTATCTAAAATTTTAAATAAATAAATAAATTTCCTAATTATGCATGCGAATTTACGTATTTAAAAATACCGGGTGTTACAATTCTCCCCCCCTTAAATTGGATTTCGTCCTCGAAATTAAAGTACTTACCCGAACAACTCCGGGTAGCGAGTCCTCATATCTGCCTCGGTCTCCCAAGTAGCTTCCTCCTCCGAGTGATTCAGCCACTGGACTCTGACCATCGGTATAACCCGTGTCCTCAATCTGCGCTCCTCCCTAGCCAAGATCCGTATAGGCCTCTCCTCAAATGCTAACTCTGGTGTCAACTGAAGAGGCTCAAAATCCAACACATGTGACGGGTTCGAGATGTATCTCCGAAGCATGGATACATGGAATACATTGTGCACTGCCGCTAGCCCTGGTGGTAGAGCTAAACGGTAGGCCAACGTGCCAACTCTCTCCAAGATCTCGAATGGCCCTATATATCTCGGATTAAGCTTGCCTCTACGGCCAAATCGCACTACTCCCTTCATAGGTGACACCTTCAGGAATACATGATCACCTACAGCGAACTCCAAATCTCGTCGTCGAGTATCTGCATAACTCTTCTGACGACTCTGAGCAATCCTCCTGCGATCCCGAATCTATGTCACAATATCCGCTGCCTGCTGCACAATCTCAGGTCCAAGTAAAATCCTCTCATCGACCTCATCCCAATGCACAGGAGATCTGCACCTCCTCCCATACAATGCTGCATAAGGAGCCATACCTATAGACGACTGAAAACTGTTGTTATAGGTAAATTCCACTAATGGCAGTCTAGTCTCCCACGAGCCCTGAAAGTCGATGACACAAGCTCTCAGTAGATCCTCGAGAACCTGGATCACTCTCTCAGACTGACCATCTGTCTGGGGATGGAATGTTGTACTGAACAAAAGTCTAGTCCCCAATGCAGTGTGCAAACTCCTCCAAAACGCAGACGTAAATCTCGGATCTCTGTCTGATACTATCGACACTGGTATGCCATGCAGTCTAAGAATCTCCTTGATGTAAAGCTCTGCATACTGTGTCAATGAGTAAGTAGTCCTCACCGGTAAGAAATGGGCTGACTTGGTGAGTCTATCCACGATCACCCAAATAGCTGTGCAACCTCTGGCACTCCTCGGTAAGCCAACTACAAAGTCCATCGTAATATTCTCCCATTTCCATTCCGGAATAGGAAGAGGTCTAAGAAGTCCTGCTGGACGCTGATGCTCAGCCTTGTCCTACTGACAAGTCAAGCACTCTGACACAATTCTCCCGATGTCTCTCTTCATCCCGGGCCACCAATACAATAGCTGCAAATCTCGATACATCTTCGTACTTCTGGGGTGAATGGAGTACGGAGATGTGTGAGCCTCTGCTAAGATCTCAGCTCTCAACTGATCGACGTTCGGTACCCACATCCTACCACGGTACTGAACAATGACATCCACAACTGTATAAAGAAGATTACCCTTGGCCTCATCTCTCTGTCTCCATCGCTGCAACTCCTCATCAGTAGACTATCCATCCCTTATCCGATCTCGCAGAACTGGCTGCACCGTCAACACTGACAAGCTCGGTGCATGACCACTCGAGTAAAACTCCAAATCAAACCTCTGAATCTCACTCTGCAGTGGTATCTGCACTGAAAAACACGATACCACTGACGACTTCCGACTCAAAGCATCGGCCACTACATTAGCTTTACCTGGATGGTAGCTAATGTCATAGTCGTAATCCTTCACCAACTCCAACCATCTCCGTTGCCTCATGTTCAACTCCTTCTGAGTGAAGAAGTACTTGAGGCTCTTATGATCAGTGAAAATCTTGCACTTCTCGCCATACAGATAGTGCCTCCAGATTTTCAAAGCGAAAACCACTGCCGCTAACTCCAAGTCATGTGTCGGGTAGTTCTGCTCATGAATCTTCAAATGCCTCGACGCATAAGCAATAACCTTACCACACTGCATAAGTACTGTGCCTGAACCTAGCTTAGACGCGTCGGTGTACACCACTAACTCCTCGTGTGGTACTGTCATCGCTAAAACAGGTGCAGTAGTGAGTGCTTCCTTCAAAACATGCATAAAAACTCAGACGACTATCACGGTCACGGGGTCACTGCATGTCCGCTCATATGTCCTCGCCGCCGGTGGGTACCACATCCTCCTCTACGTACTCACCTGCACCATACCAGTGTAGTGAGCCTAGAGGCCCAACATGCTAACATAACAAGGGTTTAAAATAATTTAAATCACTTTAATACTAATACATACATATACATGAATGAGCATGCTTAAAAATATCATGACATAACATAACTTAAATTAACTTAAATATCATAATCATACATAATACATAAACATTGTTGAGCAAATTATTTTCTAACATCGCATGGTTGTATCCATAGTGTAACCTTAAATCATACATTAAATACTGATCAGCGTGGAAACCAACGTACGTGGCGGTGACAAATCACCTCTTAAATTGACAGTAAACTGCCCTTCAATAGTTCACATATGGGGAGGAATTCCCCTCAAATTGTCACACTACTTCAACTTCCAACATAAAAATTATTTTTCTCTTTTGCTCAACTTTAAACATTAAATCATGCATAAAAATTATTTCATGAATGCATGTACTTAAATAAAATATGTGTCCTTCATATATATTTAATTTAATTTTTATACTAACATATAAATACTAAAATAACATTCATGCATAAAATAATTAAATATATATTTAGGACACATGCAATTTCTCATGGTCTGTACTGAACTGCTGGCCCTAACACTCAGGCCCATTTTCTTAAATTCTGGCCCACTAAAACTGAGACTGGCCCATTAACATACTTAAGCCCAATAATTAATTATTCTAAGCCCACTTAATTAATTAAAGCCTATTAACAAACTTAAATGTAGCCCATTAATTTAATTAATCTAATTAGCCCAATAAAACACTTAAATTTAATAATTAACTTAAAATTAAAAATACCCGAGCCTGATTAACTAAACCCAAACCCGGACCCAACTAACTTAACCCATGACCCACGAACTTGACCCGGACCACTAACCCGACCCGGAACCCACATGAAACCCTAGGACCCGTCGCCCTATTCCCGTCTCGGCTACGGCCGTGAACAGCAGCCACTCCGTGGCTGCTGCCGGCCTGCTCCGGCCGCCCCTGGCCGGAGCACCGCCGCCCAGAAGTAGCCCACGTCTGGGCGGACCTAACCTGCACCAGCCCCCAGCCCCATGCAGCCTGGACCCCCATCACCGAACCTTCTTCTCCAAAACCCTAAACCTGCGCACTCCTGGAACCCGATCGACCTATCTTGCTTCCTGGGCTCTTTTCGCTCGAACCACTCGAGCCACTCGAGTCCAGACCACCCTCACACCACCTAGGAATCCTTGGCCAGCAGCTAGACGCACCCATGGCATAAAAACGTGAGCATGATTCCACAAAACATGAACAAGGTGCATAACAACCAAAATTAAACGAATTTTCTGAAATTTCCTTGAATAATTCTAATGCATACACACACACACTATTAACCACTGATATGACACAAAAATTTGAGAAAGAAACATGCCTTGCACCGTTAAAGGAAGAGATAGGAGCATGTAGAACGAATCCGGGACGACGGGGATGACGAGCAACCTTGAAACTTCGAAGAAAAATCGGCTATGGAGCCTTGGAGATTTCTGATTGATGAAGAAGATGAAGGAGAGGGGGAGATGTTGGCTGAGGGCTTGGAGGCGTGAGGGTTGGGTAGGTTTAGGGTAAGGTTTTAATTTAAAAATAGGTTTTTAGGATAATAAAATATTAATAGGGATTTTTAATTATGAAATATATAACTTAAAAACTCTAAATAATAATTAAAATCTGATAAGTAATTTAAAAATCCCGAAATAAATAATTAAGGGAATTTTAAAGATAATAAAAAGTCATTATTTTGGCTTATTTTGAATAAAAACGGACTCCTAAAATTATATAAAATTAAATACTAAAAATATTGAGGAAATAATACTCAAAATAATATTTTTGGGCTCTTAAAAGGCTCATGAAATAAATTGGATAGAAAGTTGTCATCTCGTCCGTCCACGGTCCCGTCTACGCGATAAAATAATTTAAATACTGAAAATCATAAAATCACCAATTATTGGTTAAATGCTTAAAAATAAATTAAATCATGCACAAATAATTCACATAATTATTTAACCCATTATCTAAAATTTTAAATAAATAAATAAATTTCCTAATTATGCATGCGAATTTACGTATTTAAAAATACCGGGTGTTACAATTCTCCCCCCCATTAAATTGGATTTCGTCCTCGAAATTAAAGTACTTACCCGAACAACTCCGGGTAGCGAGTCCTAATATCTGCCTCGGTCTCCCAAGTAGCTTCCTCCTCCGAGTGATTCAGCCACTGGACTCTGACCATCGGTATAACCCGTGTCCTCAATCTGCGCTCCTCCCTAACCAAGATCCGTATAGGCCTCTCCTCAAATGCTAACTCCGGTGTCAACTGAAGAGGCTCAAAATCCAACACATGTGACGGGTTCGAGATGTATCTCCGAAGCATGGATACATGGAATACATTGTGCACTGCCGCTAGCCCTGGTGGTAGAGCTAAACGGTAGGCCAACGTGCCAACTCTCTCCAAGATCTCGAATGGCCCTATATATCTCGGATTAAGCTTGCCTCTACGGCCAAATCGCACTACTCCCTTCATAGGTGACACCTTCATGAATACATGATCACCTACAGCGAACTCCAAATCTCGTCGTTGAGTATCTGCATAACTCTTCTGAGCAGTCCTCCTGCGATCCCGAATCTGTGTCACAATATCCGCTGTCTGCTGCACAATCTCAGGTCCAAGTAAAATCCTCTCACCAACCTCATCCCAATGCACAGGAGATCTGCATCTCCTCCCGTACAATGTTGCATAAGGAGTCATACCTATAGACGACTGAAAACGGTTGTTATAGGTAAACTCCACTAATGACAGTCTAGTTTCCCACGAGCCCTGAAAGTCGATGACACAAGCTCTCAGTAGATCCTCAAGAACCTGGATCACTCTCTCAGACTGACCATCTGTCTGGGGATGGAACGTTGTACTGAACAAAAGTCTAGTCCCCAATGCAGTGTGCAAACGCCTCCAAAACGCAGACGTAAATTTCGGATCTCTGTCTGATACTATCGACACTGGTATGCCATGCAGTCTAACAATCTCCTTGATGTAAAGCTCTGCATACTGTGTCAACGAGTAAGTAGTCCTCACCGGTAAGAAATGAGCTGACTTGGTGAGTCTATCCACGATCACCCAAATAGTTGTGCAACCTCTGGCACTCCTCGGTAAGCCAACTACAAAGTCCATCGTAATATTCTCCCATTTCCATTCCGGAATAGGAAGAGGTCTAAGAAGTCCTGCTGGACGCTGATGCTCAGCCTTGACCTGCTGACAAGTCAAGCACTCTGACACAATTCTCCCGATGTTTCTCTTCATCCTGGGCCACCAATACAATAGCTGCAAATCTCGATACATCTTCGTACTTCCGGGGTGAATGGAGTACGGAGATGTGTGAGCCTCTGCTAAGATCTCAGCTCTCAACTGATCGACGTTTGGTACCCACATCCTACCACGGTATTCAACAATGCCATCCACGGTCTGCAAGGCTGTCTGTAGATGCTGCCTATGCTCCTCAACGCTCCTAGAGTAGATCAAGATGTCATCAATGAAGACTATGATGAACTGATCAAGATACGGCTGAAATACCCGGTTCATGAGATCCATGAAAACCGCTGGAGCACTGGTCAACCCAAATGGCATCACTAAGAACTCGTAATGCCCATAACGTGTCCGGAAAGCAGTCTTGGACACATCTGCCTCTCTAACTCGCAGCTGATGGTAACCAGATCGCAGGTCGATCTTGGAGAACACCGAAGCTCCCTGCAACTGATCAAATAAGTCCTCTATCCTCGGCAGTGGGTACTTATTCTTCACTGTGACCCTATTGAGCTCTTGATAATCAATGCACAGTCTCATACTGCCATCCTTCTTCTTCACAAATAACACTGGAGCTCCCCATGGAGAAAAGCTAGGACGAACAAAGCCTTTCTCTAATAATTCCTGTATCTGCTCATTCAACTCTTTCATCTCGGTAGGAGCAAGTCTGTATGGTGCCTTAGAGATAGGCACGGTGTCTGGCACTAAGTCGATGCTGAACTCCACATCTCTTACTGGTGGAATTCCTGCAACATCCTCTAGGAAGACGTCCGGAAAGTCACAAACCACCTCTATCTCTGATAATGATCTGCTAGGTGATTCCGTGGCCGTGACAATACTTGCTAGAAAACCTTGGCAACCCGTTTCAACAACTTCCTTGCCTGAATAAGAGATATCACCTGAGGAATATCACTGCTCTGAGATGCATGAAAAGTAAACGGGTCGCCTCCCGGCGGTTTCACTGACACTGTCCTCCGACGAAAATCAATCGAAGCTCCATTGACTGTCAACCAGTCCATACCCAATATCAAATCAAATCCACTCAATGGCAAAACCACCACATATGCGCGAATGGAGTGCCCCTGAAGCTCCAACTCCAGTTCTCGAATAACACTAGAGGTAGAAATAATCTGTCCTGACGGCATAGTGACATCATAACCACTGTCAACAATCTCGGGTGTGATGCCTATCCGTCTGATAAACTCCAGGGAGATAAACGAATGCGTAGCCCCTGAATCTAGCAACCCAAACGTGGAGTTGCCTCCAACTAGAATTCTCCCTGCACGCAGAAGAATCCCAACAATTTCATACCACTACTAAACTTTCCCCAAAGAGTCGCTAAAACCCTTAATTCTAATCACAAGTAAAATATGCTTCTTATTCTAACATGAAAATAGATAATCCAAATAACAACAATTCCACAGAAAACGAAATTCTTATCCAAAGGAAGAAATTATAAAATACTAGAGGTAAGATATACCAGTGATCAAGGAGGTGTCTGGATCTGCCTCCTCTGCCTGCATGATGAACACTCTACCAGCGGTGTTCTTCTTCCTCGGGCAGTTAGCTATCTGATGCCCTGGCTCCCTACAGTGGAAACAAACTCCTGCTCCCAACAGACAAGGTCCCGAATGCATCTTCTGACACTTCGGGCAAGTAGGAAAACCTATAGCATTAGGGGCCCCGCCCCTCAACTGATGTGGCCTTTGCTGCTGTGGCCTCTGCTACGGATTCGGGCCCTTAGACGGCCCAGTAAACTGCTTCTTCGCAGGAGGCTGCGAAGATGGTCGCTGATACCCCGACTGAATCTGTCTCTTCCCCTGCTGCTCTCGCTGTATCTCTCTCCTACCCTCCTTGACCTCAGTGCTCTACTAACTGCCGCCTCATATGTAGCGACGTCCATCATACGTACGTCGTGCTTGATATCCGCCCTCAGTCCCTCCACAAACTGCCTCATCTTCTCAGGTGGACTGTCTGAAATCAGAGGCACAAAATGACAGCCCCTCTCAAACTAGCTCACATACTCAACCACTGACCTGTCCCCCTGCCGGAGACTCATAAACTCCCGGATCATGCGACTCCTCATATCCTCCGTGAAATACTTGGCATAGAAGATACGCCTAAACTCCGCCCAAGACAGTGTAGGAAGGTGTACTCCCCTGGCAGCACCCTCCCACCAAAGAGCTGCGTCTCCCCTCAACATATACGTCGCACAGTTCACCCTGTCCGCATCTGTGATCCCCATATATGCAAAGATGGGCTCCAAAGAACGAATCCACCCCTCAGCCACCAAAGGATCGGTGGTACCAATGAACTCCTTCGGCCCCTTCTTTTGGAACCGCTCAGCTACATTCTCCTCATGAGACATTCTAGGACGTGAAGCCTACTGCTCTAATAGCGCAGTAACCCCTGCCATCAAAGTAGCATTGGCCTGCTCCAATGCTGCAAGTGGGTTCTGCGGAGGTGGAGGTGGAGGTGTAGGTGTAGATTTCCCACGTCTGTTCATCGGTCTGGGAGGCATTCTGCACTACCACATATTTCTTTACGTAAATCGCCATGCATAACTAAGTGTTTTAACATTAATGCTAACTTAAATTCTTAAAAGTAAATCATGCTATAAACACTTAAAACTTACAGACCGGTAGCGTGGATTTCTGAGCTCGCATAGCAGTAATGACCCCTCCAAGGACCGTGCTTTGATACCAACTGAAACGACCCTAACTCTCTAATATAAATAAATATGCGGAAAAGTTTTTTTTTTATATATTTACTAAATAACAATATGTACATAGCCCATACATATATGCACAGAATAAATAGATTTAAAAATAAATAAACTAAATAAAAATGCAATCTTTAATAAATTAAATATCTGAGTCAAACATTTAATAAAATACTGACATAAGAAAAAATAAATAAAATTTGCATGCACTGAAAATATTTAAATAAAATATTCCATACTGTCAACCACTGAAAATAAATAAATAAATGTATAACATGCTAAAATATTCAAAACATGCATAAAGACTCAGACGACTATCACGGTCACGGGGTCACTGCATGTCCGCTCATATGTCCTCACCGCCGGTGGGTACCACATCCTCCTCTACGTACTCACCTGCACCATACCAGTGTAGTGAGCCTAGAGGCCCAACATGCTAACATAACAAGGGTTTAAAATAATTTAAATCACTTTAATACTAATACATACATAAACATGAATGAGCATGCTTAAAAATATCATGACATAACATAACTTAAATATCATAATCATACATAATACATAAACATTGTTGAGAAAATTATTTTCTAACATCGCATGGTTGTTGGAACACGGTGTTCAGATCAATCAGAATTGATACCCGGTGCAGCGAAAGTTTTAAAATTTTATATGGAACGATTCCATATCATGGGTATCAAAACTTTACGATTAAATTGTGCGTGTAAAAATTAAATAACAATTAAATTTTTACCTTGAATCTCGAAACGAGATTATGGACACCAACAGATAACTCTGCTCTTGTTGTATATCCCAGGAACTGATGGACGAACAATTCTTCAATCAGGTCCACGAACAGAAGTTTAATCCCTCTGATAGATTGCACTAGAAAATCTATCAGAAGTTTCTACGAAGAGAATTAACGAATTTGATCCGTTAAACCAGACTGCAAATTCGAAATTCACAGGCTGGAATTTTCGACAGAGAGAGGAGAGGGGGCGGCGGCCACTAGAGAGAAAAACCTAGTGTTTTCGAAAATTATGCCTTGTTGTTTTTTTCAATTTCTGTACTGCAATAACTTATTTATAATGTGGGCTGCTAACAGCTTAGGGCCCATTAGTCATAAGTTCAAGCCTGACAAGCAAAGCCCGCATGTTCAGAAATTAATATAAAATTCATCATGACTCCGATTGATAAACCGATTTCACCAATGTGCACAGAAACCATTTCTGCACCTTTTAAAGTCAATATAAATTTTTTGAATCCGAATTCAGTGATTTCCAAAAATGCACATCCCTATGTCATTTTAGGAAATCTTACTCTTCTACTCTGATATAAGAAGTCCTACTTCTTTGTTCATTAAATTTAACTCTTTAAATTTAACTATCTCAACGGGGATTAAAAATCCATTACTTGTGTGACCCTCAATGGTTCAGGGATACAGCTAGCCGTGGGCTCACAACTCCTTGTGACTCGGAACAACAATTTCCGACTTGCCCATCGAATCATGGTAAGAGCGCCTAGCAACATCGCCCCATGATTCCCTAGGTATCACTGATAGTGCCTGCAAGAACCAATAGATTTTGGTTAGCGTACAGTACGGTCCCTTCATCCATATATCCCGATCGAATCAACAACCATTGGTAAATCGAGAGTCGTTCGAGATTCGATAACTATGCAATGCATCTTGAAGATCAAATAGTGACATCGCATGTGCTACTAAGAAACCATTTCTTAAAACACATCATGTACTCTGGACAGAGATTCGTCACACTAATATCTCCTCAGATTGCATAGGATATCCACACTAGCAAGTATGTGGTGAATCCTTGACAACAAAGCATCGACTCCTATATGTGTCGTAACTGTACCCAATCTTGACACCTGATGACCCAATAGAGTCGGTAAACGAGTCAAAGTACAGTACTAGCATATAGAGTCTCAATTATGTTTCAAGTAGTAAGGACTAATGGTGTACAACCAAAACCGCGGACTTTATCCACTCGATAAGTGATAACCACTTGGAAAGTCCGGATAGGTGAAAGAGTAGGTGCCCGGTGAGCCAACTTGTGGCTAAGGGCTTTGATGACTCTTTGTATAAACAATCTTTTGTTTAATATAATTTACACTTTTATTAATGGCAATGACTTTATCTTTCTTCATATTGTTATATTGTGATATACTATTGTTGTTTTGATAAAGACCTTGAATATACTATAGTGTATGTAAGATGTGGTAGAACATGGGGATGTCTATCATGAAACACATCTTATAGTCACTGTATATTCTAAACTGTTCCTAGTCGATTGAGCCGTCCGATAATAAGGATAAGGATCGCTCGAGTTTGAGACTAGCATTTGCGATGCATAGTACCACGTTTCATTGGTAGGGAACATAGAGATGTTCGAAGCATGCAAATGGATATTCATATGATGAATGATCGAACTACCCTATCCGGACTTTCCAAGTGGTTATCACTTATCGAGTGGATAAAGTCCGCGGTTTTGGTTGTACACCATTAGTCCTTACTACTTGAAACATCATTGAGACTCTATATGCTAGTACTGTGCTTTGACTCGTTTACCGGCCCTATTGGGGTCATCAGGTGTCGGGATTGGGTACAGTTACAACACATATAGGAGTCGATGCTTTGTTGTCAAGGATTCACCACATACTTGCGAGTGTGGATATCCTATGCGATCTGAGGAGATATTAGAGTGACGAATCTCTGGCCAGAGTACATGATGTGTTTTAAGAAATGGTTTCTTAGTAACACATGCGATGTCACTATTTGATCTTCAAGATGTATTGCATAGTTATCGAATCTCGAACGACTCTTGATTTACCAATGGTTGTTGATTCGATCGGGATATATGGATGAAGGGACCGTACTGTACGCTAACCAAAATCTATTGGTTCTTGCAGGCACTATCAGTGATACCTAGGGAATCTTGGGGCGATTTTGTAGCGCTCTTACCATGATTCGATGGGCAAGTCGGAAATTGTTGTTCCGAGTCACAAGGAGTTGTGAGCCCATGGCTAGCTGTATCCCTGAACCATTGAGGGTCACACAGAGTAATGGATTTTTAATCCCCGTTGAGATAGTTAAATTTAAAGAGTTAAATTTAATGAACAAAGAAGTTGGACTTCTTATTTAAGAGTAGAGGAGTAAGATTTCCTAAAATGACATAGGGATGGGCATTTTTGGAAACCACTGAATTCGGATTCAGAAAAATTTATCTTGACTTTAAAAGGTGCAGAAATGGTTTCTGTACATATTGGTGAAATCGGTTTATCAATCGGAGTCATGATGAATTTTATATTAATTTCTGAACATGCGGGCTTTGCTTGTCGTGAACTTATAACTAATGGGCCCTAAGCTGTTAGCAGCCTATATTATAAATAAGTTATTGCAGTATAGAAATTAAACACAACAGGTCACAAATTTTCGAAAAACCTAGTATTTTTCTCTGACAGTGGCCGCCCCCCTCCCCTCTGCTCGGAAAATCCAGTCTGTGAATTTTGAATTACAGTCTGGTTTAACGGATCAAATTCGTTAATTCTCTTCGTAGAAACTTCTGATAGATTTTCTAGTGCAATCTATCAGAGGGATTAAATCTCTGTTCGTGGACCTGATTGAAGAACAGTTCGTCCATCAGTTCCAGGGATATACAACAAGAGCAGAGCAATCTGTTGGTTTCCATAATCTCGCTTCGAGATTGGAGGTAAAAATTTATAATTGTTATTTAATTTTTACACACACAATTTAATCGTTAAGTTTTGATACCCATTATGGAATCGTTCCATATAAAATTTTTAAACTTTCGCTGCACCGGGTATTGATTCTGATTGATCTGATCGTCGCGTTCTCCAATAGTGGTATCAGAGCCAGGTTGCTCAGATCAAGTGATTAAATTAATCGATTGTACAAAAATTTTTAAGCCTCGGTTTTTGAAACAAAATAAATATTTTAAAAAAAATAAATTTTTTTTTTTTCGGGCAAAACCCGGGCAGCGATCGTCGCTGCCCTAGGGGCAGCCGGGCAGCCCGGGAGTGTCCAGGGCGGCCCGCGAAAAATTATTTTTAAGTTTTAAATTAAAATTTTAATATGTTAAAATTCTATTTTTGGTCCGATCGAAAATTGTTTTTGATTGGTCCACGAAGCGTCGGATCGAATTGTTCGAGTTCGAAAATTTGAAAATTGATTTTTGGATAAATTTGAATTTTTTGAAAATTTAAATATTTTATCCGTTAAATTGAATTTTGAAATTAATTATTTTTGGTACAATTAATGATAAGATATGATCTTATGGATATATTGAGTAAAATATGATTTTATGTATAAAATTGGATTTTATAGATAAAATATGATTTTATTTGATAAAAAGATAAAATATGATTTCGTATGTAAAATAAGATTTTATATATGAAATATGATTTTATCCTTTTAAATTTAAATTGCCATTGCATGTTATCCAATAAATTAATTTTGAATTAAATGTTATTGGATAAGGATGATCGATTGCCATGACCAATTTTGTAGGTGTATGTTAGGAATTTACATTTGTTTTTATTGTTGTTGGATTTATTAATGGGCCTGGTTTATGGCCCAATATGAATTGTCATATGTAATAAAAGTGGGCTTGATTTATGGCCCGTTCCCACCCCTTAAAAATGTATCCCCTACTTGTCATTGTTATTTATTGTAAATACATTAGATTTAGTGGAAGATGAAGATTTGAAGACGGAGGTGGGCCCAGCAGACAATAAAGACAGAAGAAATGTAAATTGGAAGCACAATGTAATAGGATTGCATTGCATACTGCATATTACCTAGGATTGGACTAAGACTCGTGATTGGCAACCACGGGTCGATTAGAAATGGAATCGATCATCCTATATAATATGTGATATTATTGTTGTATGCATGTTTTAGACAAAATTGTGTGAATCCGGCAAGCATACAAAATTTTAAAAATGATGAGACAAATTTTCAAAATTAAAATCCCTCATTTTAAATATGATTTAAAATTGATATCAAGATAAATAAAGGAAATTTAAATTTGTTTAAATGTTCCTACCTTCCATCAACGATCAATGTATGAGATGCTACCCGCGGATACGGTCCGGCTCATATTATTGGGGGGCCCGTTCGTCGGAAAGCTGTACATTGGATTGACACATGTTGTAAGTTGGGTGGAACTCCCATGGGATCGGCTCATATTATTGGGGGATCCACATGGCGACCGTCCATCACAACTTAATATTGATGGGTCATCTTGACATGTCACAATAAACGGCGTCATATTATTGGGCCCTTATTGGACATGAGGTAAAAACGTGGAGGTTGCTTTGGAAGCAATTGGGCTCTACCTTTTGAAAATTATGGTTGGCTGATATTATTCGGGACCATAGTTTGTCAATTGGACTCCATGTTCTCACTAAGGAAAACAGTTTCCCGTTTTCACTAGAGGGTAGTGAAATCGTTAAAATAGTGGGAGTGAGATTCATAAAATAAATTTCGCCTATTTTATGTCTTAGTAAATTAATTAAACAATCACTGATATTTGTCTGTTTCTTTTCAGTATTTCATAAAGATAAATTTGCGTAATCCACTTTTCTCGATCCTCGAACAAAATAAATTGACTGGCGCAAACTATACGGAATGGTTCCGTAAGTTGAAGATTGTCTTGACTTCGGAGAAGATGCTCTACGTGTTAGAAAAATCTCCTCCGAAGGAAGCACTAGCTGACATAAGTCCGGAAGAGTTAGCCAAACTTGATACATGGTGGGACCATGATATCATGGCCAAATGCTATATGCAAGCCTTGATGTCTGATGAACTCCAGAGGCGATTTGAGGATACCGTGAATGCTGCTGACATTCACGTACAACTCAAGGAACTCTTTGGGGCTCAATCGAGGGCTGAAAGGTTCGCTACTGTAAAGGAGCTAATGACGTGTCGCATGCGTGAAGGGACTTCGGTCCGTGATCATGGGGTACGAGTGATTTGGCTCATACAGAAGTTAGTAACCCTTGATTTTGTGTTGGAGCATGAACTCAACGTGGACTTACTACTTCTATCTCTTCCTTCTTCGTTTGACGGATTTGTGGTGAATTTCAATATGAACAAGATAGAGGCCTCCCTTGAAGAGATGGTCAATATGCTTGTGACATATGAATCCACATTAAAGAAGGATAAACCGGCTTTCTTGGTGGGCTCCTCTTCTTCTGCTAAGAAGGGGCCAAGTACAAAGGGTAAGAAACGTTCTGCCCCACCCAAGAAAATCGAACCCGAGAAGAAGTACAAGACAAAGGCTTCAAACATGGAAAAGTCCAAGGATGTTTGCCATTACTGCAAGAAGCCCGGTCATTGGAAGCGTAACTGCAAGGAATATCTAGAGCAGTTGCGAACTGCGAAGGGTATGTTCTATATTGAAATAAATGTTTCACTTAATACTACTTCTTGGGTATTGGATACCGGATGTGGATCTCACATTTGCAATGATTTGCAGGTGATGACAAGAAGTCGCAGGCTTAGAATGGGTGAGACCCAGCTGAGGCTCGGAAATGGTTCCAGAGTTGAAGCTAAAGCTGTGGGAGATATTTATTTAATTTTGCAGAACGGTTTTAAGTTACTTTTGAGAGATGTTTTATTTGTTCCGGATTTGATTAAAAACATTATTTCTGTTTCTATGCTTGATAGAGATGGTTATTCTTGCAATTTAGTGAATGGGATTTGCAATATTTACAAGAATGAATGTTTGATTGGAAATGGACAACTTGAAAATGATCTATATAACTTAAAACTAAAATACGTTCCAATAAATTATGTTGATAAACCGGCAACAACAAACAAAAGGAAAATCGATAGCCAAAACCCGGCAAACCTTTGGCATGCTAGGCTAGGTCATAATTCCTCAAGGAGGATGAACAAGCTAGTGGGAGAGGGCATGTTTGATATGTCTGATATTAACTCTCTACCTACTTGTGAATCCTGCCTGAAAGGAAAAATGACTAAATCTCCTTTTAAGGGGAAACCTGAGCGTAGTCAAAATCTGTTGGATTTGATCCATACAGATGTTTGTGGTCCATTTAGAGTTGGTACTCAATATGGCCACACCTACTTCATTACCTTTACTGATGATTATTCTAGGTATGGGTATTTATATTTAATGAAATATAAGTCTGAAGCATTTGAAAAGTTCAAAGAATTCAAGGCTGAAGTAGAAAACAAGCTAGGTAAAAGTATTAAAGCACTTCGATCGGATCGAGGTGGAGAATACTTAAGTACCGAGTTTTTGGACTATCTGAAAGAGAATGGGATTCTCTCAGTGGACTCCTCCTATGACACCACAGCTGAATGGTGTATCGGAGCGTCGTAATCGAACTTTGTTGGACATGGTTCGATCCATGATGAGCTTCACTGAGCTTCCACCTTCGTTTTGGGGCTATGCGCTTGAAACGGCGGTATTATTGTTGAACAACGTCCACACTAAAGCAGTGGACAAAACACCATACGAGTTATGGAATGGCAAAGCTCCTAAGTATTCGTACTTGAGGATTTGGGGATGTCCTGCTTACGTGAAGCAGACAGTGGAAGATAAGTTGGATAGTCGATCCACCTTATGTTATTTTGTAGGGTATCCGAAGAATTCAATCGGATATTATTTCTATCATCCTGCTGAAACAAAGGTGTTTGTTTCAAGGAATGCCACCTTCTTGGAGAAGGAGTTCTTATTGGATAAGAAAGGCAAGATGATGGAACTCGAAGAAATTCGAGAAGAACCCGAAATACAAAATAACGATCCTACACCTCAGGAACCATTGATAGACACGCCTGTACCTAGAAGATCCGAGAGGACTTCTAGACCTCCTATTCGATATGGTCTTCTTCTTGAAGGGGATCAAGATGAACCCGATGTTGGATGTGATCCAAGAAACTTCAAGGAAGCAATTTCTTATGCGGATTCAAATTTATGGCTTGAAGCTATGCAGTCGGAAATAGATTCGATGCTTACAAACCAAGTTTGGTCTTTAGTAGATCCCCCCGATGGAATTGTTCCAATAGGGTGTAAATGGATCTACAAGAGAAAGCTTGGGCCTGATGGTAAGGTATTGACCTACAAGGCGCGATTGGTGGCGAAAGGTTATACTCAAAGACAAGGAGTTGACTATGATGAAACCTTTTCACCAGTTGCAATGTTCAAGTCCATAAGAATCCTTATTGCCATAGCTGCTTGGTATGACTATGAGATATGGCAAATGGATGTGAAGACTGCTTTTCTTAATGGTGACATTAAGGAAGAAATCTATATGAAGCAGCCTGAGGGATACACATCCATGGGAAGCGAGCATAAGGTATGCAAGCTTCAGAGATCAATCTATGGTCTAAAACAAGCATCAAGAAGTTGGAACCAGAAATTTGATGAAACAATAAAGGATTTTGGTTTCATCAAGAACCCGAAGGAACCATGCGTGTACAAGAAAGTAGTTAAGGATGCTGTGACATTCTTAGTACTTTATGTTGATGACATCCTACTCATTGGGAATGACGTAGGGATGTTGCAGTCAACAAAGATATGGTTATCAGGTAGATTCTCGATGAAGGATTTGGGTGAGGCATCCTATATTCTAGGGATACAGATCTATAGAGATAGATCTAAGAGAATGATAGGACTCACTCAATCAACCTACATCGACACCATATTGAAACGGTTTTTCAATGGATGGGTCCAAGAGAGGACATCTACCCATGTGTCATGGAGTTTCTCTATCCAAGTCTATGTGTCCCAAGACGGATGAAGAGATAGAGAAAATGACACATGTACCATATGCGTCAGCCATAGGTAGTATCATGTATGGGATGATATCTACCAGACCGGATGTAGCATTTGCTCTGAGTGTCACGAGCAGATATCAAGCTAATCCCGGTCAAATGCATTGGAAAGCCGTGAAGGACATTCTTAAGTACTTACGAAGGACTAAGAATATGTTCATGGTATATGGAGGAAGAGAACTAAAATTGGAAGGCTATACCGACTCTAGCTTCCAAAGTGACGTGGATGACTCGAAGTCAACCTCTGGATTTGTGTTCATGCTCAATGGCGGTGCTGTCTCTTGGAAGAGTTCCAAGCAGGACACCACAGCGGATTCCACTACTGAGGCAGAATACATTGCAGCATCAGCTGCTGCTAAAGAGGCCGTTTGGATGAGGAATTTCGTCCAAGAGTTGGGCGTCATTCCTGAAGTTGTTGGTCCAGTCCCGGTGTACTGTGACAACACGGGTGCCGTTGCTCAGGCAAAGGAACCAAGGTCTCATCAAAGATCCAAACATGTACTGAGGAAATACCACATCATCCGAGAAATTGTGGAAAGAGGAGACATCACTGTCGAAAGAGTGGCCTCTGCAGACAATATCGCTGATCCACTTACTAAGCCCTTGCCAGGACCATTATTTGACAAACATCGCGAAGCAATGGGTCTACGTAGTATGACTAGTTGGCTTTAGGGCAAGTGGGAGATTGAAAGAGTAGGTGCCCGGTGAGCCAACTTGTGGCTAAGGGCTTTGATGACTCTTCGTATAAACAATCTTTTGTTTAATATAATTTACACTTTTATTAATGGCAATGACTTTATCTTTCTTCATATTGTTATATTGTGATATACTATTGTTGTTTTGATAAAGACCTTGAATATACTATAGTGTATGTAAGATGTGGTAGAACATGGGGATGTCTATCATGAAACACATCTTATAGTCACTGTATATTCTAAACTGTTCCTAGTCGATTGAGCCGTCCGATAATAAGGATAAGGATCGCTCGAGTTTGAGACTAGCATTTGCGATGCAGAGTACCACGTTTCATTGGTAGGGAACATAGAGATGTTCGAAGCATGCAAATGGATATTCATATGATGAATGATCGAACTACCCTATCCGAACTTTCCAAGTGGTTATCACTTATCGAGTGGATAAAGTCCGCGGTTTTGGTTGTACTCCATTAGTCCTTACTACTTGAAACATCATTGAGACTCTATATGCTAGTATTGTGCTTTGACTCGTTTACCGGCCCTATTGGGGTCATCAGGTGTCGGGATTGGGTACAGTTACAACACATATAGGAGTCGATGCTTTGTTGTCAAGGATTCACCACATACTTGCGAGTGTGGATATCCTATGCGATCTGAGGAGATATTAGTGTGATGAATCTCTGGCCAGAGTACATGATGTGTTTTAAGAAACGGTTTCTTAGTAACACATGCGATGTCACTATTTGATCTTCAAGATGTATTGCATAGTTATCGAATCTCGAACGACTCTCAATTTACCAATGGTTGTTGATTCGATCGGGATATATGGATGAAGGGACCGTACTGTACGCTAACCAAAATCTATTGGTTCTTGCAGGCACTATCAGTGATACCTAGGGAATCATGGGGCGATGTTCCTAGGCGCTCTTACCATGATTCGATGGGCAAGTCGGAAATTGTTGTTCCGAGTCACAAGGAGTTGTGAGCCCACGGCTAGCTGTATCCCTGAACCATTGAGGGTCACACAGAGTAATGGATTTTTAATCCCCGTTGAGATTGTTAAATTTAAAGAGTTAAATTTAATGAACAAAGAAGTTGGACTTCTTATTTAAGAGTAGAGGAGTAAGATTTCCTAAAATGACATAGGGATGGGCATTTTTGGAAACCACTGAATTCGGATTCAGAAAAATTTATCTTGACTTTAAAAGGTGCAGAAATGGTTTCTGTACACATTGATGAAATCGGTTTATCAATCGGAGTCATGATGAATTTTATATTAATTTCTGAACATGCGGGCTTTGCTTGTCGGGCTTGAACTTATGACTAATGGGCCCTAAGCTGTTAGCGGCCTACATTATAAATAAGTTATTGCAGTACAGAAATTAAACACAACAGGTCACAAATTTTCGAAAAACCTAGTATTTTTCTCTGACAGTGGCCGCCCCCCTCCCCTCTGCTCGGAAAATCCAGTCTGTGAATTTTGAATTACAGTCTGGTTTAACGGATCAAATTCGTTAATTCTCTTCGTAGAAACTTCTGATAGATTTTCTAGTGCAATCTATCAGAGGGATTAAATCTCTGTTCATGGACCTGATTGAAGAACAGTTCGTCCATCAGTTCCAGGGATATACAACAAGAGCAGAGCAATCTGTTGGTGTCCATAATCTCGCTTCGAGATTGGAGGTAAAAATTTATAATTGTTATTTAATTTTTACACACACAATTTAATCGTTAAGTTTTGATACCCATTATGGAATCGTTCCATATAAAATTTTTAAACTTCCGCTGCACTGGGTATTGATTCTGATTGATCTGATCGCCGCGTTCTCCAACAATAGGGTAGTTCGATCATTCATCGTATGAATATCCATTTGCATGCTTTGAACATCTCTATGTTCCATACCAATGAAACGTGGTATTCGGCATCGCAAATGCTAGTCTCAATCTCGAGTGATCCTTATCCTTATTAACGGACGGCTCAATCGACTAGGAACTGTTTAGAATATACAGTGACTATAAGATGTGTTTCATGATAGCCATCCCCATGTGCCACCACATCTTACATACACTATAGTATATTCAAGGTCTTCATCTAAACATCTTATAGTATGTCACAACATAATAATATGATAAAAGATAAAGTAAATGCCATTATAAAAGTGTAAATTATATTAAACAAAAGATTGTTTATACATAGAGTCATAAAAGCCCTTAGCCACAAGTTGGCTCACCGGGCACCCACTCTTTCAATGGTTGTATCCATAGTGTAACCTTAAATCATACATTAAATACTGATCAGCGTGGAAACCAACGTACGTGGTGGTGACGAATCACCTCTTAAATTGGCAGTAAACTTTCCTTCAATAGTTCACATATGGGGACGAATCCCCCTCAAATTGTCACACTACTTCAACTTCCAACATAAAAATTATTTTTCTCTTTTGCTCAACTTTAAACATTAAATCATGCATAAAAATTATTTCATGAATACATGTACTTAAATAAAATGTGTGTTTTTCATATATATTTAATTTAATTTTTATACTAACATATAAATACTAAAATAACATGCATGCATAAAATAATTATATATATATTTAGGACACATGCAATTTCTCATGGTCTGTACTGAACTGCTGGCCCTAACACTCAGGCCCATTTTCTTAAATTCTGTCCCACTAACACTGAGATTGGCCCATTAACATACTTAAGCCCAATAATTAATTATTCTAAGCCCACTTAATTAATTAAAGCCCATTAACAAACTTAAATGTAGCCCATTAATTTAATTAATCTAATTAGCCCAATAAAACACTTAAATTTAATAATTAACTTAAAATTAAAAATACCCGAGCCTAATTAACTTAACCCGGACCCAACTAACTTAACCCATGACCCACGTACTTGACCCGGACCACTAACCCGACCCGGAACCCACATGAAACCCTAGGACCCGTCGCCCTATTCCCGTCTCGGCTGCGGCCGTGAGCAGCAGCCACTCTGTGGCTGCTGCCGGCCTGCTCCGGCCGCCCCTGGCCGGAGCGCCGCATCCCAGACGTAGCCCACGTTTGGGCGGACCTAACCTGCACCAGCCCCCAGCCCCATGCAGCCTGGACCCCCATCACCGAACCTCCTTCTCCAAAACCCTAAACCTGCGCACTCCTGGAACCCGATCGACCTAGCTTGCTTCCTGGTCTCTTTTGGCTTGAACCACTCAAGCCACTCGAGTCGAGACCACCCTCACACCACCTAGGAATCCTTGGCCAGCAGTTAGATGCACCCATGGCTTAAAAACGTGAGCATGATTCCACAAAACATGAACAAGGTGCATAACAACCAAAATTAAACGAATTTTCTGAAATTTCCTTGAATAATTCTAATTCATACACACGCACACTATTAACCACTGATATGACACGAAAATTTGAGAAAGAAACATGCCTTGCACCGTTAAAGAAAGAGATAGGAGCGTGTAGAACGAATCCGGGACGACGGGACGACGAGCAACCTTGAAACTTCGAAGAAAAATCGGCTATGGAGCCTTGGAGATTTCTGATTGATGAAGAAGATGAAGGAGAGGGGGAGATGTCGGCTGAGGGCTTGGAGGCGTGAGGGTTGGGTAGGTTTAGGGTAAGGTTTTAATTTAAAAATAGGTTTTTAGGATAATAAAATATTAATAGGGATTTTTAATTATGAAATATATAACTTAAAAACTCTAACTAATAATTAAAATCTGATAAGTAATTTAAAAATCCCGAAATAAATAATTAAGGGAATTTTAAAGATAATAAAAAGTCATTATTTTGGCTTATTTTGAATAAAAACGGACTCCTAAAATTATATAAAATTAAATACTAAAAATATTGAGGAAATAAAACTCAAAATAATATTTTTGGGCTCTTAAAAGGCTCATGAAATAAATTGGATATAAAGTTGTCATCTCGTCCGTCCACGGTCCCGTCTACGCGATAAAATAATTTAAATACTAAAAATCATAAAATCACCAATTATGGGTTAAATGCTTAAAAATAAATTAAATCATGCACAAATAATTCACATAATTATTTAACCCATTATCTAAAATTTTAAATAAATAAATAAATTTCATAATTATGCATGCGAATTTACATATTTAAAAATACCGGGTGTTACAGATTAATTGCATGCTTAAGTTCTGATTAGTAGGTGATCACGACGCGGGTCACTACACTACTTGAAGCATTGATCGGAGAAGTATGCTTCTCACGTGTTTTGGCTTCAAAATTTTTCTCCTTGTCTCGTTTTATTATTCTATCTTGCATAGAATTTTTAGGAGATCTTTTATTGTGTATTTTCTCACTTGTGTCGAGAAAATTGATTTTTACAATAATCACTGGTTTTAGTGTTTGTAAAACTCTTTGATTATTTTCTAGAGAATGTTTTACCCTGAGGCGCTGCAAGAGTATTGTATACTCTTGCTTAAATCATTTGAGTCTATTTATTTGGTTGCTTGTTTATTTTATTCACGCTTAATTTTTATTCCGCTGCAAATTACTCAAGGTTTTATTGAAGGTGTTGTCAGCACCTTGTGACAACACCTCAAACTGTTTATGTGCAACCCTCATTCCCTTACAAACTCAACACATAGTATTCGACCGAGTTCAGACATTCCAAACTTAGCAGATTTCAGTCTATAAATATAATTCAAGTTCATTTCATTTGGTGCACCGTTCTCTCAAGTCGAATTTTGACTGAGCCACTCACGTACTACTCACTTGCACCCCTACTAGCTACTAGCTGTTGATCTCGGTTTTCACATGATCTATTTCGTGGTTTCGTGGCCCAGTCACCGACCCAAAACCTTATCAATCATCAAATTCCCTTTTTGCCCTACTGGGCTAGAACCAACTTGTACTGGGTTTTCATTTATTTTTCCCCCTAAAATTTGTCTTTTAAAGTCAATATGTAACTAATTTCAAACATCGATCATATCAGTAATATCTGATGTCATGTTGATATTGTGACATAAAAATATTAAAAATGCAGAAGAATGTAATAGACACTACAACAAAAATGCTCAAACACAACACTTAAAAGACAACGTTTTTTGTAAAAAGCGTTGTCTTTTTTTAAATTACAACGCTTTTCACTGAAAGCGTTGTCTTTATATATTTTTTATTCATCAAAGACAACGCGTTTTAAAAAAAGCGTTGTCTTTCAGCGTTTTTTTTAGGTCATAGACAACACTTTTTTTAAAAGCGTTGTCTATTAGCGTTTATTTTTTCTAAGTACAACACTACTTTTTAAAAAGCGTCGTAGATGTCCTGTTTTTTTAATTTTAAATAAAACTTAAAACAATGACAAGAAAATATGGAACAACACGTCTCTCTCCTTCCCAAAGCAATTCTCGCGATCCTATTTCTCCCCAAACCCTAGCAGCCTTTCCATGCGGTCGATTCGCCGCCCTAGTCACCGGAAGCTACCGATTGAAGCTATAAAAGGTAAGAGCTCGTATTGGCTTCAATTTAATACCAAAATATTGAGGAATATATGACCAAAGCTCAAACTTCGCGACTGGAGCTCCGCGGGTGCATGGGATTGATGAAATTGTGAATACGGAGGCTGTTAGGACCTCTGTATCAGACCTGGGGTGTGGGGTACGTTTTGTGGGGTGTTTCAGTTTTTGCCTATGGATTTAAAGCTCTCTCCTATGTATTCAATGTTCTTCAGTGTGAAAGAGTCCTTTCTCATTTGTTTTTGTAGTAACCCAGATATCATTTTAAGATAATAATATGTTAAACATGATTAAGGGTTGGTATTTAACCAATTTCGGAGTGTTATTGGACTTCAGAAGTAAAATTTGGGCTTTTTAATTTTGGGCCGGATAGTAAGCTCCGATCCCGGATAGTAAGCTCCGATCGGAACAGAAGCTCCGATCCTGGAACGGAAGTTCCGATCCCCAGCTATCAGAAATGATCGATGACTCAGTCGCGAGTTTTGACAAGTATCGGTCATAGAGCAGATCGGAAGCTCCGATCGTAGATCGGAAGTTCCGATCCTGGCGTGGCAGACATGCACGCAATGAGCTGGATCGGAAGCTCCGATTCCGAAATCGGAAGTTCCGATCCTGGTCGAGAAATTTGGCTATAAATAGGGCCGTTCAGAGTTCATTTTCAATTACAAATTCCCGAGTTTCCTTCTTCAGTTATATAGTGTGAGATATACACTTGAGGGCCCTATCGGTTATAATAGAGGTTCTGGAATAACCAAGGGGTGGTTATAGTCATCTGGGACTAGCGACTCCAAAGGGCTAACTACGGACGAAGGTATGGTTCGGGAATCTATTTAAGTTTTGGGAGTACTTATTAGCTTAGTTAAGGCTTATAGAATTTATGTAGTGATACGGTGAACTTTTGAAATATAGGCTTGGAACCTAGGATCCTATTATACTTGAACTAGCCTAGAGGTACGTACACATTGACTGAGATTGCCAACGAGTATACATGTTTATATGTTGCATTTATTTGGCATTATTATATGGCATGATGTATGATTTACCGTTTTCTATACTCATATGTCATGTGCATATACACGTTGAGCCTAGTCCTTGTTATACCTGATTATAGAGCCGCTCAGCTCTATACTCGATAGTCTGTCACTGAGAGTACCGCGACGGCGGGGGCATTTATGTCTGTCTACTCTGGTGTACTAGACGAGTGTGGTTGCACCCAGAGGTTGATCCGTGCGGTGGCAGCACTCATATGGCGCCGGTTCTGAGCATGACTTTTCAGATGATCTTTTACCAGTCATCATGTTGCATGCATTATATACATATGCTTACTCATGTTTATGTACTGGGCGTAGCGCTCACGTCCTAGTTGTTATCTTGGACACCCTATTCCATGGGGCAGGTCGCAGGATGGACGGAGCTGGTAGTTCAAGGCAGGACTAGGGAGCAGGAGCCTTGAGGACTTTATTATACAGTAGGATTCGATATAGCTGTATAATGTTTACTGTTTAAGATTTCGATTTGGTTGTATCGCTACAGATTTAAGTCTGGATTATGTTACTAAATTATGGTTTTGTTTCCGCATGTCTTACTCTGTTAAGTTATTTTGCTGTATTAAGTTTAATGCATGCTATTAGTTGCCAGTTAGTAGGTGATACCATGCAGGGTCACTACATTTTTGGTATCAGAGCATGCTTAGATTTTGGGATTAGTATTTGGGATTTAGAATTAGTTAGAATAATTCTTGCGCATTTGGGATTTTAATGTGCAATTCTTTTCAGGATATGGCTGACGAGAGTCACGGTAGTGTTGGCCAGGGAGGTGGTCATCATCATCGTCTCCATCATCATCAGGATGATCAACATCGTCCTCATGAGGGTCGACGTCGCTATACTATTAATAAGTTCATGCAGGTAGGACCGAAACCCTTAGTGGGAGGCGAGAATCTTGAACAAGCTAGAAGCTGGATGTCTAAACTTGAGAGCACGTTCCGAGCTTTTGAGTGTACTGAGGAGCAGAAACTGGAAGTTCTAGAATTCGTTCTAGAGGATAGAGCACGTTTTTGGTGGGATGCCAAGGTTGCTCAGGCACGTACTGAGAGAGGACAGGTGACTTGGTGGGATTTCTGTTGGGAATTTCAGAAATTATATTTTCCTCCGGCTGTTCGCCAAGCACGATCTATGGAGTTGCTTACTTTGAGGCAAGGATCAATGACTATTGATTAGTATCAGCAGCGATTTCTTGATCTGCTACCTTTCAGTCCTCATATCAATGCGAGTGATGCGTCGAAGTATGATATCTTTCTGCAAGGCCTGAACCAAGATATCTACGCACAGGTTGTCGTCTGTGATGACCCGGTGTCTTATGAGACTTTGGTGAACCGTTGCCGTCTTGTGGAGACCAGCAACAGGCGTGGACAGTTGATGATGCCAGTACAGCCTAGTGGATTTGTTGAGCCTCGAGCTCAATCTGTTGTGTCATCTGTACCTACGTCTTCTTCTACTCCTACTAATTCGTCTGGTTCTCATGGTCCACGAGGTACTTTCCGCTTTGGGAAGAAGAAGAAGAAGGAGAAGTTTTGTAGCCACTGTGGTGGGAAGCATCCTGCAGCTTCATGTCGGAGAGCTACTGGGGCTTGTTATATTTGTGGTCAGCAGGGACATCTGCGGAGAGATTGTTCTCAACGCATGGGTTCTGCTAGTGGATCGGGATCCCAGGTTGGATCTCAGGCTTCTACTTTTCCACGTCAGCAGCCAGCACCACAGAGTTCTTCTGGTTATCGTCCCCAGACTCAAGGGCAGGTGTTTGCTCTGTCTCAGGAGCAGGCTACTGAGGGAAGCGATCGCATGTTGGCAGGTAACTTCTTGTTATGTGGTATTCCTGCACTTGTATTAATTGATACTGGAGCATCGCATTCCTTTATTTCTAGTCGCTTCGTTAAGAGACATAGATTACCTTACGTATCATTAGATATGGATTTAGTTGTATCTACTCCGTTAGAGCAGGAGGTAGTAACTAAGCGTCTAGTGATGGGTTGCCTTCTGGAATTTGAGGGTAATGTGTTATCGGCTAATTTGATGATATTAGCGATGACAGATTTTGATTGTATTTTGGGAATAGATATGCTGACTTTGTATCACGCTACTGTGGATTCTTATCAACGTCTGGTACAGTTTCATCCCGTTGAGGGTGATAGCTGGTACTTTTATGGTGAGGGTGCGCGACCTCCGATGCCACTTGTTTCGGCTCTGAAGGCATGTCATGTCTTGGAGTCAGGTGGGGAGGGCTACCTCATCTATGCAGTTGATATGTCTACGAGTAGTCAGGGTATTGATTAGCTACCGATTGTCAGCGAGTTTCCTGACATATTCCCTGATGAGATTCCTGGTTTTCCTCCGGTTCGAGAGGTTGAATTTGGTATTGATCTAGTACCAGGAACTACGCCTATATCCCGAGCACCTTATCGTCTGGCACCGTCAGAGATGAGGGAATTGAAACAGCAGTTGCAAGATCTTCTTGATAAGGGATATATTCGTCCGAGTGTTTCTCCATGGGGAGCACCTGTTTTGTTTGTCAAGAAGAAGGATGGATCGATGCGATTATGTATTGATTACAGGCAGTTGAATCGTGTCACCATCAAGAATAAGTATCCTTTGCCGCGGATTGATGATCTGTTCGATCAACTACAGGGTACTTCTGTTTATTCGAAGATATATCTGAGATCTGGATACCATCAGATGCGGGTACGAGACTCAGATATATCTACGACTGCTTTCAGGACCAGATACGGGCATTATGAGTTTCTGGTGATGCCATTCTGTTTGACGAATGCACCGGCAGTCTTTATGAATATGATGAATCAGGTATTTCGAGATTATCTGGATAGATTTGTCATCGTCTTCATAGATGATATTCTTGTCTATTCTCATGACAAGGATGAGCATGCACAACATTTGAGGATTGTTCTACAGACGTTAAGAGATAAGCAGCTATATGCGAAATTGAGCAAGTGTGAATTCTGGCTTGATCGGGTAGTATTTTTCGGTCATGTGATTTCTAATGAAGGGATATCTGTTGATCCTAGTAAGATAGAGGCAGTGCTGAACTGGTCTCGACCGACGATGGTTGCTGAGATTCGTAGTTTCTTGGGTCTAGCTGGATATTACCGTCGGTTCATCGAGAATTTTTCACAGTTGGCAAGGCCTTTGACTCAGCTTACACGGAAAGATGTTGCCTTCATTTGGTCTTCGGATTGTGAGGAGTCATTTCACGAGCTGCGTAGACGTCTTACTACTGCACCTGTGTTAGCTCTACCTTCTGGATCAGGAGGTTATGTTGTCTATACTGATGCCTCTGGTCAGGGGTTAGGATGTGTTTTGACACAGCATGGACATGTTATTGCCTATGCTTCTCGACAGTTGAAATCACATGAGAGTAATTATCCAGTGCATGATCTCGAGTTAGCCGCCATTGTATTTGCGCTCAAGATTTGGAGACATTATCTTTATGGCGAGAAATTTGAGATATTTACGGATCACAAGAGTTTGAAGTATTTATTCACTCAGGCAGAGTTGAATATGCAACAGAGACGCTGGATGGATCTCCTGAAGGATTATGATTGTGAAATCAAATATCATCCAGGTTCTGCTAATCTTACTGCTGATGCCTTGAGTCGGCAGGTGAGACTGTCTGCACTTCAGACTAATGAAATATCTCATATGATTCAAGAGTGCTGTTCATTGAGTTTTACGCTCAAGCACAAGAAAGGGAGGAATGGGATTCGTTTGTATACTATTCTATCTGAGCCAGCATTGTATTCTCGGATCAGAGATGCTCAGATATCTGATGTTAAGACTCAGCGATTGGCACGTCTAGCCAATGGAGTTAATACATCTGGATTCCATTTTCAGGCAGATGGTTTATTGTGCCTATCCAATAGAGTGGTTGTACCTAATGTTGCGGAGCTCAGGAATGATATTCTATCTCAAGCTCACAGGAGTCGATTATCAGTTCATCCTGGAAGTATGAAAATGTATAAGGACTTGCGAACTAGATTCTGGTGGAAGGGGATGAAGCGAAGTGTGTATCAATTTGTTTCGAAATGTTTGGTTTGTCAACAGGTCAAGGCTGAACATCGACGACCAGGTGGATTACTGCAGAATCTTGAGATTCCCGAATGGAAGTGGGAGCACGTGACTATGGATTTTGTTACCCACTTGCCTATGACTTCACGTCAGTGTGATGCTATCTGGGTTGTCGTTGACCGTTTGACAAAATCAGCACATTTCATTCCTTATAATCGGGAGTATTCTTATGATCGCATGGCACGCTTATATATCCAGGAAATTGTGCGATTACATGGGATTCCAGTGAGTATTGTCAGTGATAGAGATCCGCGATTTACTTCACGTTTTTGGGGTAGTTTTCAGCAAGCGTTGGGTACCACTCTGAGTTTGAGCACTGCGTATCATCCGGAGATTGATGGGCAATCAGAGCGCACTATTCGTACGCTGGAGGATATGCTACGTTCTTCTGTCATGGACTTTGGTTTATCTTGGCAGGATCAGTTACCTTTGATTGAATTTGCCTACAATAACAGTTATCATCGTAGTATTGATATGGCACCTTTCGAGGCATTGTATGGTCGACGGTGTCGTACTCCGTTATTCTGGGATGAAGTCGGGGAACGGCAAGTCGAGGGTCCTGAATTGGTGCAGCAGATTGTAGACAAGGTAGATTTGATCAAGCATAGGATCAAAGTTGCTCAAGATAGACAAGCCAGTTATGCGAATATTCGCCGCAGGCCACTTCAGTTTGAGCCTGGTGAATATGTTTTTCTGCGAGTATCACCTTTCAGGAAGGTGATGAGATTCGGTGTGAAAGGCAAGTTATCTCCTCGTTACATTGGGCCTTTCCAGATACTGGAGAAGATCGAAGATGTTGCTTATCATTTGGCTTTACCGCCATCTCTTTCCAGTATACACAATGTTTTTCATGTGTCGTTGCTTCGACAGTACATAGCTGATGAATCTCATGTGATTCAATCTACTGATATTCAGCTAAAACCGGATCTGTCTTTTGTTGAACGACCAATCTGTATCCTAGACAGGAAGGAGAAAGTTCTTCGGAACAAGACTATACCACTTGTGATGGTACAGTGGCAGCGCCGAGGCGTTGAAGAAGCAACTTGGGAAACTGAGAGTCGTATGCGAACAGAATATCCTGAGTTGTTTACTTTTTATTTTTGATTACCATGTAAGATGTAATTACCGTTGTTGTAATAAGACATGGTTTGATGTTTCATATTGTTATCTTTATTGTCTTTAGATGTTATTTCGCGGACGAAATATCTAAAGGTGGGGAGAATGTAGTAACCCAGATACCATTTTAAGATAATAATATGTTAAACATGATTAAGGGTTGGTATTTAACCAATTTCGGAGTGTTATTGGACTTCAGAAGTAAAATTTGGGCTTTTTAATTTTGGGCCGGATAGTAAGCTCCGATCCCGGATAGTAAGCTCCGATCGGAACGGAAGCTCCGATCCTGGAACGGAAGTTCCGATCCCCAGCTGTCAGAAATGATCGATGACTCAGTCGCGAGTTTTGACAAGTGTCGGTCATAGAGCAGATCGGAAGCTCCGATCGTAGATCGGAAGTTCCGATCCTGGCGTGGCAGACATGCACGCAATGAGCTGGATCGGAAGCTCCGATTCCGAAATCGGAAGTTCCGATCCTGGCCGAGAAATTTGGTTATAAATAGGGCCGTTCAGAGTTCATTTTCAATTACGAATTCCCGAGTTTCCTTCTTCAGTTATATAATGTGAGATATACACTTGAGGGCCCTATCGGTTATAGTCATCTGGGACTAGCGACTCCAAAGGGCTAACTACGGACGAAGGTATGGTTCGGGAATCTATTTAAGTTTTGGGAGTACTTATTAGCTTAGTTAAGGCTTATAGAATTTATGTAGTGATACGGTGAACTTTTGAAATATAGGCTTGGAACCTAGGATCCTATTATATTTGAACTAGCCTAGAGGTACGTACACATTGACTGAGATTGCCAGCGAGTATACATGTTTATATGTTGCATTTATTTGGCATTATTATATGGCATGATGTATGATTTACCGTTTTCTATACTCATATGTCATGTGCATATACACGTTGAGCCTAGTCCTTGTTATACCTGATTATAGAGCCGCTCAGGTCTATACTCGATAGTCTGTCATTGAGAGTACCGCGACGGCGGGGGCATTTATGTCTGTCTACTCTGGTGTACTAGACGAGTGTGGTTTCACCCAGAGGTTGATCCGTGCGGTGGCAGCACTCATATGGCGCCGGTTCTGAGCATGACTTTTCAGATGATCTTTTACCAGTCATCATGTTGCATGCATTATATACATATGCTTACTCATGTTTATGTACTGGGCGTAGCGCTCACGTCCTAGTTGTTATCTTGGACACCCTATTCCATGGGGCAGGTCGCAGGATGGACGGAGCTGGTAGTTCAAGGCAGGACTAGGGAGCAGGAGCCTTGAGGACTTTATTATACAGCAGGATTCGATATAGCTGTATAATGTTTACTGTTTAAGATTTCGATTTGGTTGTATCGCTACAGATTTAAGTCTGGATTATGTTACTAAATTATGGTTTTGTTTCCGCATGTCTTACTCTGTTAAGTTATTTTGCTGTATTAAGTTTAATGCATGCTATTAGTTGCCAGTTAGTAGGTGATACCATGCAGGGTCACTACAGTTTCACAAACATTGACTTGATAAATGGTCTTTCATTTCGATCAGGTGTTTGAATTAGGATGGAACTGGAATGAGTTTCAGCTCCTGGCACAAGGTTCTTTGACAGGACACCTGCTGGAATGTGGTTGTCAACTCACCGGGGGTTGTTATATGCATCCAGGTGATCTTATGCTTTGGTTCCACGTAGGTGATGTAAATATTCAGGTGCACCATTAAGATTTTGATCACTGAAACATGTTTTGACAAAAAATTGGTGTATATGTTAAATCAATAAAGGTCAGCCCATTCTGTTAAATCTTTTGCTAACTGGAACTAGATGAACTTGCTAGAGGAGAACTACAAACTCATAAAATATCCTGCCTGTGTGTTCATTTGTTCATGGTAATTTGTTCAAGAGAAACATGGCTTATTTATTCCTTCTCACAGTGAATATACGTGACTCTTTCCTTCAGGTTATTTTTTTTCATTTTATGTTTTTACAAAACTTACGAACTTCTGCTTGGTTTTTGTGATTTCATTGGGTTTTCTTTTTTTCTCTTCTCGTTGTGTAGGTATTTTTCTTTTGCTTCCGAAATGTTTTTAAGGCCCTTAAAGGTGATCATTGTCTTCTAATAAAGAGAAATTAATAGAGTTTTATGTATCTGAGCATTGCATCATAGATATATTGGTTGAGAACCAACTTATGTAAATTCCGTGCTGTGTTTCGTGTATTTTTGCTAGATTTTTACTACTTTTTAAATTCTACACAGGCTGCTCTGTCAAAATTAAAATAATTAAGAAGATGAAGGACGCACTGGACCAAGATACTTAATACACTGTTGCTGAAGCTTTGACCGAGGGCACTTCTCCATGAGATTGAGCTCTTTACCTTCTCCTATGTCTAGCCTGAAAGAATTTACATCGTTTAGAAAATACAATAACATTGAAGGCCAGCCTCTTGAATAATAGTTTATGGAAGTTTAAAAGATAATTACCAGTAGAAGAAGGGCTCTTTACTTTGAGAATTCAACCACTTCACATAATAGAAATGTAGATTGTGCCCATAGCGGTGCCTTGGATCAATCTGCTCGATACCAATTACCAATTCAGTTAAATCAGTATATTTTTCAGTTTGATATAAGTTTTTAAAAGACAGAAGAGATAATTGATTCACTTACAGCTTCAAGCCAATGTTGTAAGGCAAGTTTCTGAGCTTTCCCATTCTTTGACAATCCTTTTCCAACCTGGAATCGGTAAGATAAATCGCATAAGTTTATGAATGAAAATTAGAAAAAGTATATTTTGTGGACGCTTATGTATGTTTTAATTGAAAGCTAACCTTAGCAGCCCTTATTGTTGCTCTTGACCACCGTGAAATAGCAGTCTCATGTTTCTCAAGATCAAAGAAAGAAACCGAACTGTGCTTAAGAATATTACATTTCTTTTCCTTTTTCTCTGTGTAAAGATCGATTTAGCATGTAAAGGAATGTAATGCTTTAGTTTTTTTCTACTTATATTTGTTGCAGAGTTTTGTTGGTCATGGTGATTCAATAAATGAAATTAGGACCCAGCCAATGAAACCATCACTGGTGATGTCAGCAAGCAAAGTAAGTGTACTACTAAAAACTTGTTCTTGTATATGCCAGTCCGTGGCTTCCAGAAAAAAATATTGTATATGTTTATGATAATTAATCTGTCTCCTGTTCTATTGAAAGAAGTTAAGATTATCATACAATATCTTGCATGAAAGTTGATTAACGATAAAACATGGGACATGATGAATCAGTTCGGCTATGGAACATCCATACTGGAATATGTATTTTGATATTTTCTGGTTCTGGGAGACATCGTAATGAAGTTCTTAGTGTGGTATGTTCTATCCGACCTTTTGTCTTCCCTCGTGTAGGACCTTCAGGTAGAACTTACTCTGAGCATTTATCCTTTCATTTGTTATGAATATTGTAGGAACTCCACCCTTCGGACATGTATCGTATTGCAAGCTGTGGAATGGATAACAATTTTAAAATCTGGTCATTGAAGGTAAGAGTAATTAAAATTTCTGCCAAGATGTAGAGAAATTTTTGCTAAAATTTCAAAATGTCTTCGTGCAAGGATCAAGCTATTGAGTCCTTAAATTTAAAAATAGAGGAATTTCATTTTATTTTAATTTATTTTATATTTTATCATAGTTTTGATAACATGTCGTGCAAGGATCAAGCTATTGAGCCCGCCCTTAGTTTTTCTTTTCGCCCCTTTTCTCCTTTTTTTCCCTTGAATGTCAGGTAGCTGGAGTGAGTTATATTTCCCACTGATCCGAATCAACATTCAAACTTCTTGAATCTCTTTGTTGTTGAGTCTATACCTTCCACGCTAAGTTAGTTCATATTCTACTATATTATTATTATTTTTTGTTTGACACATATTCTGAAAATGATTTTCGGTACCGAAAGGTCCATAATTTACCAAAAGAGTTGTCTTGGTTATGATTATGAGAAACCAGTACAAGTAAGATTTCCTGATATTTTTTAAAATGGTTGACTGTTTTGGCACTTGAACACCACAAAAACTGATTCATTTTGAGATTCGAGCAGATTAGAGGAGATGTTCGAATAATTTTCTATGAAAAACTAATTGGAGGGCGTGTCTTCTATGCTTGCTTCAACACAGCTTTCATTACTAGCAGTTTGTTGCAGGTACCTTCTTCACCTGTACTTCTAACATTCCCAACAGAATCTAATATTTACAGATTTATACACATCATAACTGCTGCTGTGAGTTTTAATTTCTGAATAAATAGTTCATTTGGTGCCATTTCTGTCCACTGACTGAACATTGGTATAGGTCACGATTGTTGTTGTTGCGGTTCTTGGAGGGCTTCCATTGGCAGTAACCTTAAAGTAAGTGTGTCATTAAGTTGTCTGTTATCAGCCACCTACCATTTTCTCATCTCCAATCTTGTTATTCATGAGCTTGATTTCTCTTTAATTTCCTACAGTCTAGCGTACTCAATGAAGAAAATGATGGCTGACAAGGCCTTGGTATGTCATTAATTATGGTTTTCTATCAGGCTTTGTTCAGTGTTGATATTGTATTCTTCAAGAAATTGCAGATACAAATTGATCTACAGGTGCGTAGGATTTCAGCTTGTGAAACTATGGGATCAACAACTACCATTTGCAGTGATAAGACATGAACTTTGACATGGCCGAGATGAACATGAAGAATTCGATTATTTGTTATATTTGAATGATTTTTGTTATATTTGATTGATTTATAATATTGAAATATTGTATATTAGATTTAATTTTCAAAAATTTTGAATATTG
Organism: Henckelia pumila; assembly: GCF_033568475.1. Lineage (NCBI taxonomy): Eukaryota > Viridiplantae > Streptophyta > Magnoliopsida > Lamiales > Gesneriaceae > Henckelia > Henckelia pumila. Next base: position 221,047,891 of record NC_133123.1, on the reverse strand, counting down.
AGTGATAATATTGAAATTTGTGAATTAATTTTTTTTTTGTTTTTTATTTGAGAAAAGACAACGCTTTTTAAACGTTGTCGTAGGTGGAAATAGCGTTGTCGTTACTAAAAAACAACGCTTAAAAAGCGTTGTCTTTTTCAAATATCACTGCGTTGTCTTTGCTCAAAACAACAACGCTTTTTAAGCGTTGTCTTTGACTGCGACCTTTCACAATACTGGCTACGACAACGCTTTTTCGTGGACATTAACAACGCGAAAAAAGCGTTGTCTTTGGCCGTTTTTCTTGTAGTGAGAAGTCTTTGAGGGTACATTAATATTTCAAATCTTTGTTTTAAAAGATAAATTCAGCTAAATAGAATGTAAAACAATGAGAGAATAATGACATTCAATTAATTTTCATCATAAATAGGAATTTCTACCATAACTTGTCAATAATGAGCACCAACCAACACAATATATACTTGGTTCAAGATCAAATTCATAAAATTGCACTTTTATTTTATTTTCTTGTAACAAATTGATTATACAATTGAACTTACAATTACAATGTTGTTAATAATGACCAATTGGCAAAACTATACCTGTGCCACCTTAATCCCACGGGCTGAACAAAAAAAAGATATTAAACTCGAAACAAGAAAGCCCTAAACTAGGAAAAGAATTTTCTCAGGTGACAATATTTAGTACACCCCATCATGCATCTACTAAGTAGCCACGCCCAAAAAAAAACGCTAGGCTAAGTTGGTCGCGACAATATACGTGCATAGAGGAACTCGTTCCACGTGTCGGGCAGGCCAGGCAGGCACCAATGGATGCAATCTGCGTACGTGGCGGGGTCGGCCTGCTGCTCGGGGGTCAGCATCTTGCCCTGGCGGATGGTGTGGACGGAAGTATGCGCATCTTTCCGGTATTCGGAGAGAGTGGTTATGTTGAGGAAATGTACTGGGGCTTTCATGGATTTGGTGATGTTGGCAGCAATTGCAAAGAGCCTGCGATCTGTGCCTACACTGAGTGGCATTGAAGTGTTGAGAATTGGGTGTGTTTCTTTGGCGCATTTTATGCCATCAGGGTTGTTCCAATCCAAGCTCCTGCAATGTATATATATATATCTCATTTTATCCAAATTAATTTAAGTTAAATGGAAAATTTTTAAAAATCTTCTCATTAATTGGATTAGATAGTGTTGGTATAATATAAGAATGATCATTAGTGTTATATATATATATATATATATATATGTGTAGAGTTGAGTAATTATATTAATTACTTGATGTGAAGAGGGGACATGCTCATGAAGAAAACTTGGGTCCGATTGGTATCCACTTTTTTGTCGACCCATTTAGCCCAAGTCTTGAGAACTCTTCCATAAGCCACGGGCCTCTCGATTTCATAGTACTCGCTCCACTCTCCATCAAATATTGATCCTCGCCTGCAGTTTCATTTCATTTCATTTCATTGGCCACCAAATTATATATTATTTTTTTAACTAGTTTAAAGATTAAAACCATCTTTTAAAAAAAAAACGATATGTAGAGACATATATAAAATGACTTACAAAACTTTCATGGAGAAAGTGTTCATCCACCAAATGTAAGTGTTGAAGATGAGAAAGTCCACATTCCTCCAATTCTTGGCATGCTTCTTTATGGATTCGGGCATTATTATTCGGTTCAATATGCTATGCATTGACGGGTCATCCGAATTCGACTCCACCAAAAATGGGGCCCAATAAAACTCCACTGTCGCATTATAATCCTGCCCAATTAACAAAAAAGTCAATGTCAACGACACCACAATTTAATGATTTATCATATATTCAAGAAAATAATAATAAAAATAATAATAATAATAATATGATCATGCCCAAATTTCTATCAACTTAAAATAGTTTCATTAGTTCCACCTACCAATCATAGTACTCCTTCCCATTATTTTCGAATCGTTGACTATTATGAATAACAACAATATATACTAAATAAATAGCCGGTAAAAAGAAAATAAAATATTTTCTAAATTAGTACAAATACATGTCATTTCAATTTTGAAAGTCTTGACATTGCTAAATAACTGACCTATATAATTGATCAAAATTTGGTCTTTATACAATGTCTTAACGACACATTGTGCGGAACATATTAAGAATTCCGTACTCCATGCAAATAATATCAAAAACTACATATATCAACATGTAGATCTAAAAGAATGCTAGCTAATATGTTGCATTAAGATCAAAATTTGAACAATTAAGATATCTTGAAAGTTCCACATACATCAACTTATAATATAATTTTGAAATCTCTTCAAATGAAAAAAAGATTGGGTTTTTGGTTTTATACTGCTAAAATTCTTCTCGAGTAGTTGAAAGGTGGTTGAGGGGGGAAATATATTAGGTACTTGTGATTTAAGCAATTACACTACTTACTCACTTTCTATATCAAATCAGAAACTTTATTAAAGTCGAGTAAATACAATACAAGTATGTAATGGCGTAATCGTGGGGCAAACTTCAACTTATTGGACACTTTCTTGCATTATATTACTATATTCATTCATTAATTATTATAGTAGACTTTTATGATTTTTATATGATATATTTCCATTACTTAATTACTTAAATCCCAAATTTTTTATGAACCCACAAAATTGGCAGTTGAGTGAAGTTACCTCGAATTTATCAAAACGATAAGATTAATTGGTCTAAACAGTATGCACATCATTAAAGAATAGGCATTAACAATATGTCAAATCAGCTAAATGGTTACTGCTTAATTTTGCAATATTAATGGTGTTGAATTGAATGTACATATATCTTTTTAAAGGTATATATTTGATCTAATTTTTTTTATTTAAATTAATGTGTCAATTTAGGAACAATATTATTACAAAATGAAGACTAAACAACACAGGATTTATTTATATTTTCTTGATTCATAAGTTTTCCAACTTATTCTTCCTGTCCCATCACTTCAAATAATTGCCGGCCAGCATACAAATACAACATTCTAAAGTCTTTAACACGCAATCGTCAATATTATTTCACTATTAATTTTTTGTATTGTCACTTTTTATAAAAAAAAAATCTAAGCTAGCAAGGATTTTGTGTTTTATAATCAATTTGAAAAATGAATTTTATTTGGAATATAATTACACTTGTTTATATTTCACTTAATATGTATTACAATAAATGAATCGAAATTATGAACTTGTTTTAAATATGAATCAATAAATAAGTAAAATTATAATTTTATATATACTGATCACTAGCTACAAGAATTATAAATAAAAGAAAAGAAAAGAAAAGAAAAGATATAGATACGTACCTCCATCCTGAAAACTGATAAAGATCCAATATTCTTGATCAAGCTCTTCCTCCCGGGAGCCGCCGCAGATTGAACAAAACAGATCATGGATTCCCATTGGTTCCGATTCAAAGAATCCCCAACGAACATCAGCCTCTTGTTCCTCAGTTTCTCAAGCAATAATTTGGGCTTAAACCTCCATTAAATTAAATTAAATTAAAAATATATATAAAAGAATGAATTAACCCAAAAAAATAATAAATCAAACTGATGCATGATCAAAGAAAAATGAATTTACTTGGGCAGATTGCAATCTCTGGGCTGCCATCTCCAGTTCTGGTAAAGAGAATTCTTCCTTCCATTTCTGATGCAAGTTACTTGTGCTGTTAGAAACTCGCATTCTTCCTCTTTGTACAGTGGGTGAGAAACATTGTCGAAAACCCAATTTCCCGTGAATAAATCGCATTCTTGAGGTGGGATTTCGACTTCTTCGATCTTCTCTTGCTGTTCTTCAGAAGAAGAATGGGCAGCCTCCACATGAGTTCTTGCATTCATCACCACCGAAACAGTCGTCGACGAAAACGGAAACTCGGCCATGGACTTCACGTCCTCATTGTACATGAAGCAACCGAAAACAAAAACGGAAAACACCACGACGAATATAGGAAGATTTCCTCCTTTACGGGCGGCGGCAGACGGTTGCTTCATGCCGAATGAGGCGGTGGAGAAGAGTTCCGGATTGAATTTACGGCGGAGTAGAGGCTGCATCATAATATATATATATATATATTCAAGAAAGGGTCGGAGAATTAAGTTTGGGGGATTTAAGAGAGGAGAAGAAAGAAACAAATGTGGATATTGAATGTGAGAGTAACATGATTTAATTTGTATATTTTGGTTTACAATATGAGTTGGTTGATTAGTTTATTTTTTTGGTGAAATGGGATTTTTCTTGAAGAAACGTATTAGGAGGTTATTGGTGGTGGGAGAGTTGTCTCTCTCATTTGCTTATATTTTTGGGTTCAGTTTGCAACTACTCTTTTTGCTATTAAGAGACAGATAGAAAGAGAGAGAGAAAATTGAAATAAGCTGAAACAAGTGGTCTTGTGGACGATTGATTATGAATTTATGAATAATAAATCTGATTTATGTGACTTCATAATTATAACAAGAAATATTAGCTAGTAAAATCTTTAATTTGATGTGTACGTAGGTTTGTTTTTATTGTGTCGAATATTAATATTGTTTATATCATGACATCAAAAGATACTAATGCATGTAATACTCAAGTGATACTCGATAATATTGTCTGTGTGGCACCGAGAGATATGCTAATGTGGTATTCGATCGACACTAATTGGATGGAAAATTCATCATTATAACAAAAGTGAAATTAGTAAAATCTTTATGTATATATATATATATGTTAGTCTGTTTTCATAGTGTCGAATATTGCTAAATTGATACTCGATATTATCTATATGAAACCGAGGAATTGCATGGAGCCAATTAATATATATTGTTTACATGTCCAACATCATTGTCACGGATGAAAAAACATTAAAAGCCAGATTTTTTTAAAAAAATTATACTAAGATCATGCTGTGAAGACTTGGACAAATTAAAAGACCCAAATGGATAAATTTATATTATTAATTTTCCAAATTTTCCCATTATTATAATAACGAGTATTTTCTCTGTCAAAACAAAAATAACGAGTATTTTCACTTTTGCACTCTCTCTTTTGGATATTTCATATCAACGTATTTTTCTATAAAAAATTGTATTTTATTTCTTTGAAAAAATTACAATTTTAGTTTTATAATTGGATGTTTTTTGACTCTTGTAACTTGTTAAAATTTGATTATGATTTTTGTTTTTTCATTTACCTAACCAAATCACAAAATTCATCGAATATGATTTATTTAACACAAATACTCTCCTACATGACATATGTGACGAGTGTAAAACCAATATTAACACATTAAAATGCCTAAGCAAAAAAGAAAGGGTAAAATAAAATAAAACGACCTCAATGGTTCAAACTAAGAGAAAAAAATTTTATTTTTCCTTTTATTTTTGTTTATATAGATTTTAATTAATATACGTAACATATTTTATTCTTGTCATATGAGCCATATAAGAGATCATCGGGATTAATTTTAATAATAGTTAGTGGATTTAGTAGTTTGATGAAAAAAAAAAAAAAAAAAAAAAAAAAAAAAAAAAACCAAGTTGACAAGTTACAAGATTATAACCGAAAACAGACTAACTCGTAAGACTAAAATAGCATATTTTTCAATATCTTCTATTTGTTTTATTAGAAATTTTAGTTTGTTTTTTTTAATAAGCTAAAAACCTAGAATCTGGCCTTTGGGGGTTTTTTTTTTTAATATATAAAACCTAAAACCCTTTAAAAAACCGGAGACATGCATCATTGGTTTAATTTCTTCATAAAATAAAAATATGATCAAGTGAACGAGAGTACTAACAGTAATGTGGAAGCAACGAGTTAATTAGAGTCGGTGTTCTAAAAACGAGTAAAGATTAAACAAATCAGTATATGTAAAAGACATTATAATAATAATAATATAATAATTTAATATTTTATGATTTACACCAAATTAACATAACTAAGAGATTTTTTTTTAATCTAACATAACTAAGCTGGGATTAAACCTGTATAAAACAAGGATTTAGGCAAAAATATATAGGAGGAAAAACCGGTAAAAACTCGTGCTTGTGCGAAGAAGCACTAAACGTACGTAAGTGAAACTCTGTTTAAAAAAAAGAGAAAATAAGTTTTTTGGTCCAGTAATTTTACCTTTTTTAGATTTTTGATTATTAAATTTTTCGATGTGGGTTTTAGTACACTAACTTTGCATTTTCAGTATTTTTTTGTCCAACTGCATACGTGTCAGTTTTTTATTGGTCCAAGTGATCATTTTGGACCAATCAGAAGTTGACACGTATACAGTTGGACCAAAAAACACTGAAAATGCAAAGTTAGTGTATCAAAACCCACATCAAAAAAGTTAATGGACCAAAACCAAAATATGAACAAGTTAATGGACCAAAAAACTTATTTTTTTTAAAAAAAAATCCTAGGCTCGTTAGTTCATTTCTCTCAATATAAGATTTATACATTTCGTCTTAAATTTATTATATTTATATATTATTTTATCTACTACATCGCTTATAAAATTAAAATTTCACTCAAATAAATTAGATTTCACATGCATCTAAACTTTAATTAATCATGTTAAAATTTGTACATAAAAAATCCTATAATATGGTCTCACGGATCAATTTTGTGAGACAGATTTTTACATGAAAAACGTATAAAAAAAATATTACTTTCCATTACAATTATAAATTAGGTCAACTCATCTATGAAACAATCTCACATTAGACATACTCAACATTGTAACAGTTAATGCTTAACTTTTCATAATTAATTAGCTCATTTTAGAACTTTGGTTAGAGTGGTACAAGGCTCATAATGTTTAAATTTTAGATCAACATTATGGGCATAATTTAATCTAGCTATTATAAAATCGTTTTATCTTTAGGCTGCATTTACTTGCCTTAATAAATGAAGGATAACATAGATAATACCAACTAATCTTATGTTTACTTGCAAAATTGAGAAATTGTATAAATCATTAGGCCTGTTAATGATAGGATTGTGAGATGATTTTTAGTTCTAAATTTTTAATGGGATTATAAATATTATGGAGTGAGAGAATGAAAAAAATCAATTATGTCCTTCCTTTTTATCTTTCATCTTCTTCCCTTCTTTGTAGAACATATGATTATTATGATAGCTTAAGGGTGAAATCGTAATTTATTCTTAAGTATAATTCAATCCCAAAATTAATCCATTCAACTAAACATATTATTATTTATCTATAACCACTCTCTATCCTATCAAATTATATTAATAATCATACTTTAATCTATCCTTGCTCAATCCATCATTCAAAATAAACGTAGCCTTAGGTGATGGAATTATATTATTAAAATTAAAAGCCTCTAAATTTGATTTAGTCTAGCTATGAGTGATAAATTATTAATTAGTTTATGCAGCTGTCAGCGCTTAACAACTGCAATTATTTTGATAGACTAATTAATTAACTTTGATTGCATTACAACAATACAATTTTGCGTAAATAATTAGTTTGCTATACTACAAATATGAAGAATACAATAGTTTTCAATTTTCATTTTATAAGTTGGCCTACATTTAATTTTGATTCTCTAATTAGTAAAATTTAGGTTTTTGTATAATATTTTTTTTATATTTTAATATTTTTTTTTCGTCGGAATATATTGTTAATCTATCGGTGTTGAATACAGAACTAATTTCCGGCTTTCTATTAGCATTCCAAAAATAACAATAATAATAAAATAAAAAATACATTAAAAAAACCGAAGTTATCATACTAAAACGAAAATTTGATTAATTAGACGACGACAAAAATCAAATTTATGTCAAGCCATGCATATATATATCTGACCAGTTTTGTTATTTTCCAAAAATTATTTATTCTTTCTATAGCAACAACCGAATAAAATTATTCTATTAGTAAGGCAATCTAAAAAAAATCAATTAGGACAATAATAAAGAACTGCCCTTCTCATTACTTATATAACTTTTACCTAATCTTTTTCATTTAATTTGTTCTTATGGTAATTAATTAATTTCTTGTCTTATCACCAACTACCAAACTTCAGCGGATGAATGATTAAGATTCTTAATTAAGGTCAAAATAAATCTTAATTATTGATAGCTTTATGTTTGAGAAAAGTAAAGACTACGGAATGCACTGGTCTGTAAATTCTCTTCGTCATTCTCTTTTTTTCCAAGTCAAGGAAACTACATTAAAAGCATGAAAAGGAAATGAATGTACTTCGACTGCTTTCACACTACTTTTATAGCGACAACTAACACAAATTATAAAAAATAAAAAATAAGAATTGTATTTATAGCGCAAAATTCTTTATTTCTAAAAATTAAGAAATAAAAAATAAATACAAATTGAATTTGAGAAGTTAAATAAAGATTAGTGAATACAATCTTTAAATAATCCCTTGATTTTCCTCTTCAATGATAATTTCTTGATGGATTTGAATTTCTTAAGTATTTGATCTTCTTGGGAGACGATTGATGTCTTGAGATTTGATTTGATGTCTTGATAAAGTTAATTCGATGGGTTAACACTTTGATATCGAATTAAACTTCAAAATTTGGGAAGAGCGCGATGAACTCCTTAAATCGGACCTTAAAATTTGTTATCTTGAATTTGATGAAGAACACGATCTTCTTGAATTTGATTTATTTAACGAAGAGCGCGAACTTCTTGAATTTGATGAACAACACAATCTTCTTGAATTCGATTTATTTGATGAAGAACGCAATCTTCTTGAATTTGATGAAGAACACGATCTTCTTGAATTTAATGAAAAACACGATCTTCTTGAATTTGATTTGTTTGATGAAGAACACGAACTTCTTGAATTTGATGAAGAACACGATCTTCTTGAATTTGATTTGTTTGATGAAGAACACGGACTTTTTGAATTTGATGAAGAACACGATCTTCTTGAATTTGAATGAATTTAAATATATTTGAAGAAGAACGCAATTAATCCCTTGAATCACGCCTTGATCTTCTCGAATTTGATGGACTTGAAGAAGAACGCCTTGAAATTCTCTTGATTTCTTTGAATTTCTTGAATTTGACTTGAGAGAAATGTCTTGAATTTTTTTATTCCTCTGCTTCTTTGTCCTTTGAGGTAAAGCATCTACAAAGGGTATGTTAATATGTAGTTTCTTGAAAATTTCAAGAAACTTTTTAAATTGAAAATCAAACAATAACTGCTTAGCTCTATGGGGGAAAGGTAAAGTAGATATATTAACATCATCATTAACCTCAAATTTTGAAGTTTTACCTTTCTTACCTGCCGTGGAGGAATTTTCAGCACGCACATCCTTCTTGGAATCTGAATTTTTCGGCCCCTCCATAATCGTCTCTTCATCCGTCTGCTCAGGTTTTTCAGATTGTGCTCGGGTCACAACCATGATAGCATGCACGCCTCTGGGATTTGGTTCAGTGTTGCTAGGCAAAGTTCCATTAGGACGAGTAGACAGTTGGGTTGCTATCTGAGCCATCTGAGTCTCCAACTTCTGCAGCATAGCTTCTTGATTCTGTAGCCGAGCCTCAGTACTAGCCACGTATTTCAACATAATCTCCTCAAAACTAGGATTATTCTCCTCTTGCTTGGGCTGCCAGTTCTGATTGTAGTTGTTGTTGTATGAGTTCTACGGCTGCCGTCCTTGGTTTCCTGCAAAATTAACCGCCTCTACCTCAAATAAATTTTGTTCTTCTGGCATATTCCCATGTGCGTGATTAACTGGCGCTGCTTTCATAAGTGTCATCTGGTGTGTCAGAGCATCGATCTTAGCATTCATGGCCATTAAAGCATCGACCTCTAGAACTCCAGCCTTTTTCTCCCTCTTCACATCCGGCCACCCAATGTTTCTTTCCGCCATGTTACCAATAATCTCCCAAGAGTCTGCTGGCGTCTTCCTGAATAAGCATCCATTAGCTGCAGCATCCAGTATAGATCGAACTGACTGACCAGCTCCATTATAGAATATCTGAGTTCGCTGGCTCTGAGTAAGATTATGTTGAGAACACATCCTCAACATCTTTTTAAATCTGGTCCACGCCGCATGAAGAGATTCCCCCTCCTTCAATTTGAATGAGATAATATCAGAGAACAGCTTTGCTATCTTCTTAGGAGGGAAATACTTGTTCAAAAAAGTTTGAACAAGCTGGGTCCAAGTAGTGATGGAACCCGCAGGCAGATCATCTAGCCACTCCATAGCTTTGCCTTGTAGATAGAATGGGAATAACCACAGTCGCACTGCATCAGATGTTACCCTATTAACTTTGAACGTGTCGCATATCGACAGAAAACGCTCCAGATGAGCGTAGGGGTCTTCCACAGATGTACCCCCAAATCTCGCTTGCAGTTGGATCAGCTGAATAGTAGAGGGTTTCAGCTGTAAATAATTCGCCTCAACAGCAGGGCGAACTATGCTAGATCCACAACCTTCAACTGGTGGCCTAATCAAATCCCAAACAGTACGGTTGTCCGCCATCTCTTCTTCTGACTCTGAATCGAGTTCCAGATTAATATCTCTCCTAGCTCTCCGAATCCTGCTAAGAGTGTGTTCTATCTCCAAATCGAGTGATAGAAGACTTTTGGAGCGTCTATTGCTATGCATGCATAAACAGAAAGTACCTGAAAATCAAATATAGAGGAAAAGGTTCAGGATTTTAAAAATAAAAAAATAAATAAAAATCTAGTCTTAAGTGAAATAAAAATTTTGATATCAAACAGTCCCCGGGAACGGCGCCAAAAACTTGACCGCTTAAATCGGTGTGATTAAAAATCTACTGAAAAGAGTACCAGGTCAAGTAATAGTAAAGTGGACAAAGGTCCAGATGTCCAACCCACAGGAACTGTATAAATATGACTACCAGAATATAATTATTTATACTTAATCTAGACTAATCAAAAAGAGTGATTTCAGATTTTAAACTAAGAAATTAAATTGCAAATAAAATTCAACTCAAAACACAGCAGAGATTTTTGGATTAAATTCGATAGGGAAAAATCTCGATCAAGGACTCACCTAGGTACCAGAAAAATTATGTAACAAGTAGTTGATTCAAGACTCAGAATTAATCTTAATTCACGGGAATTCTCCTAATTTGTTTAAAGGACTATTTCTAGAACAATCAAACCTATTCAAATATTGACAGATTAATCTTTCGTAATTCTAATCAAATTTGAATGCATGACGAACGATGAAAATTCAGTTTACACCCAAACCGCATAATGAAACCGAATTCTATTTCTAGTCGGTTTTACAATATGTTGATTATCAAAGTAATCGAAATCGAAACCTCCTCTGTCGACTTGGAATCGATTAACATGCAAGCAAATAACTGGCCAGATAATTCACAAGACAAATATAAATTCGACAATCAATAAAATAAGATCAAGTCTGAAAATTCTCAAATAATCATCTAAGTTTTCTACATAAATTGTTTGGCCCAATCACGTGGCCTTGATCGAAAGAGAAAAAACTACTAAAAGTTTAACATAATTCCAAAACAAAAGTTTTTAATCCAAAACATCAATTGAAAATCAAAAATAAAAAGAAAAGAAGAAAGGTAGAATGGAAGATGATGTTGGCCGCCTCCTGACTTCAAACGTGTTGTCTAACCCTTAATCTGATGGATGAGTTCGTATTTATATGCCCAAGGGTCTTCAAAAGATTGCATCCAATCCGAGCAAGAATTTCTATTTTTAAAATTCTGCACGCTCCGCTCGCATGAGCGAGTGTAGGTCTCGCTTGAGCGAGCATGACTCTGTTCCGAAGGATTTCTGGGCTCCCTTCGCTCGCACGAGCGAGCAACTTTCTGTCTCGGAGGAATTGTTGCACGTCTCGCTCGCTCGAGCGAGTGGATTTTTCTGCTCCGTGCAATGTTTTTTAAAAATTGATATCCGGAGTTCTAGCCGTCGGATCAAGCTGAAATTTGGACAGCAGCTTTAAAATATAATGAAATTTATTCTGAATAGTGGAGATCGGATTTGGATCTTTCTAAAATTAAAATTTAATTTTTGACCAAGGCTGCTCCGTAATTCATTCTTAAAAAATTCATTTTCCTAAAAAATTAACCCGGAGAGTGAAATACACACACATGCACTAAAATACATAAAAACAATATGAATGCACATAAAATAGACATAAAAATATCACGAAATAATTCATACAAAATGCACTTATCATTTTGCTATCAACAACTTCATCTTTTTCCACTCTCTCCTGCAACTCAACTTCAGCTTTCGGCTCATTGACTCCAACTTTTTTTTCCACTTCTCAAATCTATGGCTTTACTATGCTCTATTGGATTCACCTCAGTATTACTCGAGAACTAGCCTCTGTTTTGATCTTTCAGTGCATTCTCCAGCTGCCCAATTTTTGTCTCCATAGATTTCATCATAGCACATATTAACCATATGCGTCTCCAAGCTATCAATACGAGACTCAGTTCTCTCCATTCTCTTGCCAGACTCCGCCAAAAAAGTACTTACCACATCTTCCAAAGATGGCCTTCCCTTGCCCTTATTTGTATTAAATCCCAAAGGAGGATTCAATACATTTTTATTGTTTTCATAGGAAAAATTCACATGGCTACGCAAATTAGGATGATAAAAATTTTGGAAAGGGTTACCTCGATATCCTCCGTAGCCATTGGGATTGATATACTGGACTTCATCAGGAGGATGAGATTTTTCAATAGTAACTGCCACACCATCTGAATCTGCTATGCTTAACTTTTTTAAAAGGCAGCTACTTGTGTAGTGAAGGCCAATAGTTGGGCAGATATAAATGTGAGAGGATCAACTGATAAACTCCTACAGATTTCTTGACACCAACTCTCTCAAATAGCCATTGGAAACTGTTAATGGTCATTTTCTCCAACATTTCATATGCTTGAATAGGGTCTTAGAAAAAATCGTACCTCCGGCTGCTGAATCCACAGACATTCTTGTGAGCGCATTCAATCCATTATAAAACAATTCAATTTGCTCCAAATCTGCAAAGTTGTTATATGGACACCTCCTCAGAAAATATTTTTATCGCTAACATGCCTCGTACAACTGCTCAGAATCATTCTTCCTGGAAGTACTAATCTCAATCTTCAGTTGGGTAGACATAGTAGGTGGAAAATATTTCGCCAGAAATTTCACTGCCATGTCTTCCCAAGTAGTAATGCTTCCCAGTGGCAGTGATTGCAACCAAATCCTTGTCTGAACCCTGAGAGAAAACGGAAATAAACGCATTATAATAATATCATCAGAAACTCAATTCATCTTTACCGTATCCGTAATCTTCAAAAATGTCCTCAGATTCATATGAGGACCAACAGTAGCACTCCCATTGAACAGGTTCTGCTGAACCATGTTAATTAATGCAGAGCTTGAAGTTTTTGGCATTTATAATTCCACGAAAAATTCCATAATAATGAGCTTGAACGGCAGACCTGAAGTGGTCTCTAATTGGCACCAAGGGAGGTGTATTTTTCTCAGCCATATTCCTTAATTCTTCTCTTCGTAATCTTCTCAAAGCTCTTGCAGTTTGTTCGATCTTTGGATCAAACAGTAGAGAATCAACGCTTTGAAATCTTTGCATAAACTGCATTAAAAATGAATAAAATAATCAGAAATTAAAAATATAATAACGAGAACTCTAAATTAAAATCCAGACTAATTGGTAACAAGACTATTATAAACTCAATAAAATACTCACCGGCAACAACGCCAAAAACTTGTTGCGTAATTTTATGCTTGCAAGCGCACGATTGTCAAGTTTTAATATAGAGTGAATAAAGTATCGTTCCCACGAGGAGTATGTATTGAAAATTATATAGTTCTTTGTAATTAAAATAGGCTAAATTTTATCTAGATAATTAAATAAAGATTTTGTTTTCAAAATTAAATAATTAATAAAAACTAGCAAGACAATCACACACTTTTGAAGGATTATCAATGAGAAAAAAATGTCTAGAGGATTTGATTTCACTTGGTTTCAACAACGAATACTTCTAATTAATTAATTCTCATGAATTCCTTTCATTTAATAGCCAAGAATACTTAATTATTTTTATTTCCCTATCCCAAGAAACAAATAAAATGTATCAATTAAGATTCGATTCAAATATCCCCATTAAAAATCTAGTCTCAATGATATGTGATAAACTATGTTCTTCCAAAAGCTCTGTTAAAGTTATACACTCTTCCAAGCTATATGATAATTAACAGTGTATTTTCTAATGATTCTATTCAAAATCCCCTCTCCCGAGCACCGATTTCAAATAAATATGTCAATTCAATTATTAATCAAGTAATTTAAAAGACAAACAATTCTAGAAAACTCAATTAAATTAAGATAATTCAATCCAATAAATTAAAAAATCATAGAAGTCGTCTCTACCAAGCTACACCATTCTTTAAACTTAAAAACTTTAGTTCATAACGCAAAAAAAGCAAAAAAACTAAGCATGTAGTGACCCTTACCCGGATCACCTACTAAACAGAACTTAGGCATGCAATTAACTTAATTAAACAGATATCAGAATAAAACTGCGGAAACCATAAATAGTTACAACCCCAAGTAAAGGAATCTGTAATTTATCCAATAATATACAACCAAATTGAATAGCTGTATAAGCCCAAACAACAGTAATAAAATTTAAGCGAAACTCCAGCTGGCCAACCACTGACTAGCCCCTTCTGGATCCACCCTCCTCGTCCAAACGCAAACCTGCCCCATGGAATAGGGTGTCCAGAAAATACAGAGTACGAGACGTGAGCATAAAATGCTCAGTGCGAGAGTATGAGTATACATGCATGCAAAGTGAACTCCCTATAGACTCGAGGTTAAGGATCAGATAACAGAGACAGACCGGGCCCTGGTATGTAGCACGCTGTGCCGTCGCTTCAGGAGGTGGCTCCCATACCGAGATAACCGTGGATACGCCGAACCCAAATCGATGGAAGTCCATCCACTAACAGGATAGGGTACAACCCTACTAACAGACATCTCGAAAGAGATACAGCAAGATGCAAATGAATGCAGCATAATATCATGGCATATAAATCATGCAGTCACATAATACATGCATACTCAGTCAGGATATCTCGAACAGTACTTTCGTACCTCAATACAGTGCAAGCTCTACCAACTCTAGGTCCACGCCTATAGTCTGCTCTACACTGCCAAATGATACTACTATCATCAAAGTGCTCTAAAAGCCTTAACTAAGCTATTGCATACTCCTAAATATTTATAGGAAGCAAAAGCTATACCTTCGTCCGTCGTTAGCCCTTTGATGTCGATGCCTCCAGAACTTGGGCACAACTCCGCTACGACTACCAAACGCCTTGCCGACCTCCGGACCAAGCCTAAGAAGACTAGAACAGCTCCAAAAGAACTAGAAGGGAAAGGAGAACTCGGAATTGGCAAATGAAAGTGAAGCCTCGGCCTTCTATTTATAGACAACGATCGGAACTTCCGATCCTTGATCGGAACGTCCGAACCTCGATCGGAACGTCCGATCCTGCCATCGGAGCTTCCGAAGATCCTGATCTGCCACGTGTCAAAATATCACTTGTTGAATCCGAATAGGGGTGATCGGAGCTTCCGGTCCTGATCGGAGCTTCCGATCCAACCACACGTCATGCCTGACGTAATAACATCGGTGCCTCCGATCGCTCATCGGAGCTTCCGATCCTGTTCGGAGCTTCCGATCGTGCCTTCGGATCTTCCGATCCGTCCGATACCCAATTCATTTAATTAGCATTAATCCTTTAATTACTCAATTAGGGTACGGGCTACTACATTCTCCCCCACTTAAAATATTTCGTCCTCGAAATCAGATCTTAAGTACCGAAAGCAAATACAGAAATTAGAAACATTCTTTATTCAAATCAAACGTTTACAGAGTTTGCAACTGAATACAACTCAAAGAATGAAATCAAAACAACTCAGGATGGTCTTTACGCATCCTGTCCTCAAGCTCCCAAGTAGCTTCCTCAGTGCCTCGGCGCTGCCACTGAACTAAAACCAAAGGAATGACTTTGTTACGTAAAACCTTATCCTTATAATCCAGGATACGAAGAGGTTTTTCAACAAAAGTCAAATCCTTGTCTACCTGAACCTCAGACTGCTGCAGAATATGAGATTCATCCGCCACATACCGTCGCAACAGAGATACGTGGAACACGTCGTGAATACTGGATAGATGCGGTGGCAAAGCTAGTCGATAAGCCAAATCGCAAATGCTCTCCAAGATCTCAAACGGACCGATAAATCTGGGAGACAACTTGCCCTTAAGGCCAAATCTGAGAATCTTGCGGAAAGGTGACACTCTCAGAAACACTTTCTCCCCGACCTCGAACTGCAAGGGTCTACGCTTGATATTAGCATAGCTGGCCTGACGATCCTGTGCAGTCTTAATCCGTTTTTTGATCTGATCAACAATGTCTATCGCCTGCTGGATAAACTCCGGTCCCTCAGCCTGTCTCTCCCCCACTTCTTCCCAGAAGAGTGGAGTACGAAAACGTCGCCCATACAACACCTCAAAAGGTGCCATCCCAATACTAGTGTGATAGCTGTTGTTGTAAGCGAACTCGATCAACGGCAAATGATCCTGCCAGGCTGAACCAAAATCCAAGACGCACGCTCTAAGCATATCCTCTAACGTACGGATAGTGCGCTCTGACTGACCATCAGTCTCCGGATGATAGGCTGTACTCAAACTGAGAGTAGTACCCATCGCACGCTGGACACTCTCCCAGAATCTAGAAGTAAACCTGGGGTCCCGATCGCTGACAATGCTCACAGGCACTCCATGAAGTCGGACGATCTCCTGAATCTACATCCGTGCCATGCGATCCACAGAGTACTCTCGGCTATAGGCAATGAAATGCGCTGACTTGGTGAGTCGGTCCACCACAACCCAGATAGCATCACAGTTCCTCGGGGATACCGGCAAATGGGTCACAAAGTCCATTGTGATAAACTCCCATTTCCATTCAGGAATAGGCAGACTGTGAAGCAATCCTCCAGGTCGTCGGTGCTCTGCCTTGACCTGTTGACACACCAAACATCTCGAAACAAACTGATAAACACTGCGTTTCATTCCCTTCCACCAGAAACGAGTACGTAGATCCTTGTACATCTTGTTGCTCCCAGGATGAATACTCAACTTAGTGCGATGCGCCTGAGACAAAATCTCCTCTCGTAACTCTACATCCTGCGGAATCACAAGCCTACCAGACAAACACAGAAAGCCATCTGACTGATAATGAAATCCAGACGAGCTACCTTCGTTAGCTAGACGAGCTAAACGCTGGGTCTTCGAATCAGACATCTGAGCATCTCGGATCCGCGAATACAAGGCTGGCTCAGATAATATCGCAAACATCTGGATACTCTGCATACCTTTCTTATTCTTGAAGGTATAACCTGAAGTACAACAGTCACTGATCGCACTAGACATCGAACAAGTCTGAAGTGCGGATAGTCGCACCTTGCGACTCAAAGCATCAGCGGTGAGATTAGCAGCTCCCGGATGGTACTTAATCTCGCAATCATAGTCTTTAAGCAAGTCCATCCAACGTCTCTGCCTCATGTTCAACTCCGCCTGAGTGAACAAATACTTGAGACTCTTATGGTCGATGAAGATCTCAAATTTCTCGCCATACAGATAATGACGCCAGATCTTCAAAGCGAACACAATGGCTGCTAACTCCAAATCATGGACTGGGTAGTTGTCCTCGTGAAGCTTCAGCTGTCTAGAAGCGTATGCGATCACATGCCCATTCTGAGTCAGGACACAACCTAAACCCTGAAGAGAAGCATCTGTGTAAACTACATACCCTCCAGATCCTGACGGTAATGCCAACACCGGCGCAGAAGTCAACCGCCGTCGAAGCTCACGGAAATTCTCCTCGCACTCGGAGGACCACTCGAAATCCACACCCTTGCGGGTAAGCTGCGTCAACGGTCGAGCTAACTGAGAGAAGTTCAGAATGAAGCGACGATAATACCCTGCTAGACCCAGAAAACTACGGATCTCAGCAACTGTCGTCGGACGCGACCAATTAAGTACTGCTTCAATCTTGCTTGGATCAACAGAAATCCCCTCCCTGGATATGATATGGCCAAGAAAGACCACTCTATCCATCCAGAACTCACACTTGCTCAGCTTGGCGTACAATTGCTCATCTCGAAGAGTCTGCAGTACCAACCGCAAGTAAGAAACATGCTCTTCCGTATTACGCGAATACACCAAGATGTCGTCAATGAAGACCACGACAAACTTGTCCAAATACTCCCTGAAGACACGGTTCATCAAATCCATGAATATAGCCGGCGCATTTGTCAAACCAAATGGCATCACTAGGAACTCGTAATGCCCATAGCGAGTACGGAATGCAGTCTTGGCTACGTCCTGATCACGGACTCTCAACTGATGATACCCAGATCTCAAGTCAATCTTGGAGTAAACTGACGTGCCCTGCAGCTGATCAAACAAGTCATCAATACGAGGCAACGGATACTTGTTTTTCACAGTGACTCGATTCAGCTGCCGATAGTCAATGCACAGCCGCATCGACCCATCCTTCTTCTTCACGAAGAGAACAGGAGCTCCCCAAGGAGACACACTAGGACGAATGTACCCCTTGTCTAAAAGATCCTGTAGCTGATTATTCAACTCACGCATCTCTGACGGAGCCAGACGATACGGTGCTCTAGAAATAGGCGAAGTACCCGGCATCAACTCTATGCCAAACTCGACTTCCCTAGCAGGAGGAAAACCCGGAATCTCATCAGGAAACACATCTGGAAATTCATCCACAACAGGAATGCTCTCTATCCCGAAACTCTCAGCGGACAAATCAACTGCATAGATAAGGTAGCCTTCCCCGCCAGACTCTAGAGCTCGACAGGCTCTCAAAGCTGATACCAAAGGCATCGGGGGTCGCGCTCCCTCACCATAAAAAAACCAACTCTCACTCCCTTCCGGATGAAAGCGTACTAATCTCTGATAGCAGTCCACTGAAGCTCGATAGGTAATCAACACATCTATTCCCAGAATGCAATCAAAGTCGTCCATCGCCAGGACCATGAGATTCGCCAACAGAATGTTCCCTTCGAACTCTAAAGGGCAACCCATCACTAGACGCTTAGCCAAAGCAGATTGGCCCGTCGGGATAGAAACAGACATCACTACGTCTAGTGCAATGCATGGTAACTTATGCCTTTTAACAAAACGTGCAGAAATGAAGGAATGAGATGCACCAGTGTCAATAAGTACAAGAGCAGGTATACCATAAAGCAGAAATGTACCTGTGATGACTTTCTCATTCTCCTCCACAGCCTGATCATGTCTCAGGGCAAACACCTGGCCAGAAGCTCGTGGCCTCAAATGAGAACTCCCAGCAGACTGTCCCTGCGACCTCTGCTGAACGGTGGCCTGAGAACCCAATCCTGAACCAGAACCAGAACCACCTCCCCCAGACAGTGGACAATCCCTCCGGATGTGACCAGTCTCTCCACAATGGAAACAACTCCAGAAGCTCTACGGCACTTGTCGGATGGATGGTTCTTCCCACAGTGATCACACTTGTCCTTCTTACCAAAACGGACAACACCTCCAGAACCAGAGGAAGAAGAAGATCCAGACTTCTTGAAAGTTTGGGCACGGGGACCCAAAGAACTAGCAGGTCTCAACTGAGAGAAAGACCTGTTCCGCCGAATGTTGTCCTCCGCCTGGTGACAACGGCTCACCAAACCCTCGTAGGACATGTCGTCGCCAACCGCCACACGGTCATGGATCTCAGGGTTAAGGCCCTGAAGGAACAGATTATACTTCATCTCTGAGCTATCAGCAATCTCGGGGCAATAGGTTAGCAGATCAAAGAACCTCTGCTGATACTCATCAATAGACATGGCTCCCTGTCGCAGACTCAGCAGCTCGCCTGCCTTCGACTGACGGAGTGCAGGAGAAAAATACCGCTTTTGGAAAGCTGTGCGGAACTCGGCCCAGGTGGCCACTCCTCTCGCCGCAACAAAAGGTGCAGAAGTAAACCTCCACCACCTGCGCGCACGCCCATCCAGAAGATAGCCAAGGGTCTCCACCTTCTGCTCATCGGTGCATTGAAAAGTCTGAAAAGTCGTCTCCATGCGGTCTAACCAGTTCTCCGCATCCTCCGGAGACTCACCTCCAACTAAGGGCTTAGGACCCATAGCTAAGAATCGACGCACAGTGAAACGCTCGTCGTCATGGTGATGATGACGCCGTTCTCGACGAGGCTCCCGGTCGGCATCACCCCAACGCCCACCAACACTGCCATGAGAACTCTGGTCGTCACGATTTGACATCTACAAAAATACCTCAAGATGAGACTAAATCCCAAGAAATATTTTGCATGCTCTGATTCCATAAATGTAGTGACCCTTACCCGGATCACCTACTAAACAGAACTTAAGCATGCAATTAACTTAATTAAACAGATATCAGAATAAAACTGCGGAAACCATAAATAGTTACAACCCCAAGTAAAGGAATCTGTAATTTATCCAATAATATACAACCAAATTGAATAGCTGTATAAGCCCAAACAACAGTAATAAAACTTAAGCGAAACTCCAGCTGGCCAACCACTGACTAGCCCCTCCTGGATCCACCCTCCTCGTCCAAACGCAAACCTGCCCCATGGAATAGGGTGTCTAGAAAATACAGAGTACGAGACGTGAGCATAAAACGCTCAGTGCGAGAGTATGAGTATACATGCAT
This sequence comes from Henckelia pumila, assembly GCF_033568475.1. Lineage (NCBI taxonomy): Eukaryota > Viridiplantae > Streptophyta > Magnoliopsida > Lamiales > Gesneriaceae > Henckelia > Henckelia pumila. The sequence goes on along the minus strand of NC_133123.1, from coordinate 221,027,139 downwards.
GCAAAGTGAACTCCCTATAGACTCGAGGTCAAGGATCAGATAACAGAGACAGACCGGGCCCTGGTATGTAGCGCGCTGTGCCGTCGCTTCAGGAGGTGGCTCCCATACCGAGATAACCGTGGATACGTCGGACCCAAATCGATGGAAGTCCATCCACTAACAGGATAGGGTACAACCCTACTAACAGACATCTCGAAAGAGATACAGCAAGATGCAAATGAATGCAGCATAATATCATGGCATATAAATCATGCAGTCACATAATACATGCATACTCAGTCAGGATATCTCGAACAGTACTTTCGTACCTCAATAAAGTGCAAGCTCTACCAACTCTAGGTCCACGCCTATAGTCTGCTCTACACTGCCAAATGATACTACTATCATCAAAGTGCTCTAAAAGCCTTAACTAAGCTATTGCATACTCCTAAATATTTATAGGAAGCAAAAGCTATACCTTCGTCCGTCGTTAGCCCTTTGATGTCGATGCCTCCAGAACTTGGGCACAACTCCGCTACGACTACCGAACGCCTTTCCGACCTCCGGACCAAGCCTAAGAAGACTAGAACAGCTCCAAAAGAACTAGAAGGGAAAGGAGAACTCGGAATTGGCAAATGAAAGTGAAGCCTCGACCTTCTATTTATAGACAACGATCGGAACTTCCGATCCTTGATCAGAACGTCCGAACCTCAATCGGAACGTCTAATCCTGCCATCGGAGCTTCCGAAGATCCTGATCTGCCACGTGTCAAAATATCACTTGTTGAATCCGGATAGGGGTGATCGGAGCTTCCGATCCAACCACACGTCATGCCTGACATAATAACATCGGTGCCTCCGATCGCTCATCGGAGCTTCCGATCCTGTTCGGAGCTTCCGATCGTGCCTTCGGAGCTTCCGATCCGTCCGATACCCAATTCATTTAATTAGCATTAATCCTTTAATTACTCAATTAGGGTACGGGCTAATACAAAGCATGTTTATGAAACTAGACATCAAGTTTCAGAATTAAACATGAAAAGATTAAGGAAACAAAGCTGAAGTAGCGTCCGCGTCCTTCGTCTTCAAAGTTGCTCCTTGTTTCCTTCTTTCTCGTTCAGCTATGCTTCGGATTTTTCTTCCTTGGTTCTCTCTCGATTCCTATCTTTTGTGCCTGATTGTGTTTCTCCAAGTATGCGGATGCTCCCCTCAATTATGTGCATAAAATTTCCTTTTATATGTGCTTCAAACTCAATAAATAAAAGCCCACAAAAAATCCAAAAGTTTCCATCCCGAGAAAATAAGATTATGAATTTTCCGCGACATCGCAGGCGCGCCTGTCCTCCAGGGCGGGCGCGCATGAGCTTCGTCTTTTTGTTTTTGAGAAAATTCCTCCTAGCACGGGAGCGATTCTCTTCCAGTGCAGAGGCGTTGTTGCTTCGATTTTATGTACCCTTTTCACGCCCAAGCAGCGCAAGGGCGCTCATTCCTTGGCGCGGGTGCACTAGTGCGTATCCATCTTGCGCAACATTCTTGAAAAAATCATATCTTGAGTTATAGCCATCGGATCAGGCTGAAATTTTGACAGCCACTTTAAAACATCATAAACTTTATTATGAACCAATAATTTTTATAAACTTGAGCTCCGTAATTCCTTATTTTGCCTCTTCTCGGTACTTTCATCCAATACTTGTATATCACAAAAACAACAGCAAATACGCATAAAATCTACTCAATACATCACAAAATCCAAGTAAAATCATATGCAAATTAAGTTCATAAATTGCACTTATGAGATGCTCAGAATGTATACAACTCTCTAACTCCCAATTCGCTTCCTCGGTGCCTGGATGCTTCCATTGACCACAACTAGATGAATGCGTTTATTCCAACGTATTGTCCTTGCTGTAAAAAATCCTCAGCGATCTTTCCAAGTACGACAAAATCGTGCTCAAGATGAACCTCTGTTGGATGCAAAATGTGCGACTCATCTGCAATATACTGACGGAGTAACGATACGTGGAACACATTATGAATGCTGGATAAATACGGTGGTAATGCCAAATGGTAAGCCACATCTCCAACCTTATCTAGTATCTCGAACGAACCAATGAATATAGGCGCTAACTTGACCTTCAGACCGAATCTCATCACCTTCCAAAAAGGCGATACTCGCATGAAAACATAATCGAGGCCTAGAAATGCAATGGTCTACACTTGTTGTTGGCATAATTGGCCTGCCTATCTTGTGCGGTCTTTATCTTCTTCTTGATCAACTAAACCTTGTCAACGATCAGATGGAACAATTCTGGCCCTTCGACCTGTCTTTTCCTTATTTCATCCCAAAATAAGGGTGTTCGCCAAAGGCAACCATAAATAGCCTCGAATGGTTACATGTCGATGCTATGATGATAGCTATTGTCGTAGGCGAACTCTATCAATGGCAAGTGGTCCTACCAGGATAACCCAAAATCCATCATTGAACTCCTCAGCTTATCCTCCAATGTCGGAATAATTCCCTCAGACCGACAGCCTATCTCTAGGTGATATGCAGTACTCAAACTCAGAGTAGTACCCAAATCTCCCTGAAAACTACCCCAAAACCGTGAGGTAAACCTCGGATCTCTATCACTGGCGATTCTCAAAGGAACTTCATTCAATCGCATGATCTCTTTGATGTATAACCTCGCCATGCGGTCGAAAGTGAACTCGCGGTTATACGGAAGAAAATGAGCGGACTTGGATAATCTGTCCACAACAAACCAAATAGCATCACACTGCTTGGATGTCATTGGCAAGTGGATGACAAAATCCATTGTCACATGCTCCCACTTCCATTCCAGAATCTCCAAGCTTTTCATCAGACCACCTGGACGTCGATGCTCAGCCTTGACCTGGTGATAAACAATACATTGAGAGACAAACTGATAAATTATATGTTTCATAACATTCCACCAAAATCTGGTATGTAGATCCTTATACATCTTGGCACTGCCAGTGCACGACAAATCTTCTACGATGAGCCTGAGACAGAATCTCTTCTCGCAAGGTCGAATATTCAGGTACCACCACTCTACCAGACAAACACAACAATACGTCTGTCTGAAAGTGAAAACTGGATGTGTTGTCTACCTGAGCAAGTCTCGCTAACTTTTGTGTATTCGGATCAGAAAACTGCACTTCTCGGATACGAGAAAACAAATATGGTTCATCTAGCAATAAAAACACTCGGATTTCCTGTTGTTCTTTCTTATGCTGAAACATAAAATCAAAGGAACAACACTCTTGAACTATACTAGCCTTGCACTAGTGCGGATAGCACTAATACTTACCTTACAACTAAGTGTGTTTGCCACTGGATTCGCAGAACCTAGATGATACTTAATCTCACAATCATAATGTAAGGCCCGAGATTATTTATTTTTAATTAAAAAATATTTAATTTGAGAATATTTAGAGTTTAGAATAAAATTCTAATATTCATAAATGAATAAGGATTGAAATTGAATTAAATCACTTTTTCGGGGACTGAATTGCAAATATGCTATATATATCACAATTCCCACTTGATTTATAGGATATTCATGTGCAAACCTTCAGCAAAGGAGAAAATATGTAGTAGCCCGTAACCAAAATCAGTGATTAAGGGATTAATCAACGCTAATTAAATAAATTGGGTACCGGACGGATCAAAAGCTCCGATGCAGGATCGGACGTTCCGATCGAGGATCGAAACCTCCGATCGAGGATCGGAGGTTCCGATTGATGTCTATAAATAGAAGGCCGAGGCTTCACTTTCAATTGCCAATTCCGAGAATCCCTCTCTATTCCAGGCATATTTGAGTAGTTCTAGTCTTCATAGACTTGACCCGGGGGTTGGCGATTCGTTCGATAGTCGTAGCGAAGTTGTTCCCAAGTTCTGGAGGCATCAACATAAAAGGGCTAACGCCGGACGAAGGTATAGCTTTTGCTTCCTATAAATATTTAGGAGTATGCAATAGCTTAGTTAAGGCTTTTAGAGCACTTTAATGATAGTAGTATCATTTGGCAGTGTAGAGAAGACTATAGGCGTGGACCTAGAGTTGGTAGAGCTTGCACTGATTTGAGGTACAAAAGTACTGTTCGAGATATCCTGACTGAGTATGCATGTATTATGTGACAGCATGGTTTATATGTCATTGATTTATGCTGCATTCATTTTCATACTGAGCTATCTCCTTCGAGATGTCTGTTAGTAGGGTTTTTCCCTATCTCGTTAGTGGTTGGACTTCCATCGATTTGTCTGGCATATCCACTGGTATTATGGTATGGGAGCCACCTCCTGAAGCGATGGCACAGCGTGCTACATACCAGGGCCCGGTCTGTCTCTGTTATCTGATCCTTGACCTTGAGTTTATAGGGAGTTCACTTTGCATGCATGTATACTCATAATCTCATACTGAGCATTTTATGCTCACGTCTCGTACTCTGTGTTTCTGGACACCCTATTTCATGGAGAAGGTTTGCGATTGGATGAGGCGGGTGGATCCAAGAGGGGCTAGACAGTGGTTGGCCAGGTGGAGCTTCGCCTAGGTTTTATTCTGTTGTTATTGGAGTGATATAACTATTCGATTTGGTTGTATTATATTTGGATATTTGCAGCTTCCTTTTCTTGGGGTTGTAAATGTTATGGTTTCCGTAGTTAAATTCTGATTACTGTTTTGATTAAGTTAATTGCATGCCTAAGTTCTTCTTAGTAGGTGATCCGGGTAAGGGTCACTACATTTATGGTATCAGAGCATGCAAAGTATTCTTGGGATTTAGATTCTACATAAGATAACCGTTAGGTTAATTTTGTAGATGGCTGATCGTGACGACCAGAGTTCTCATGGCAGTATTGGTGGGCGTTGGGCTGATGCCGACCGGGAGCCTCGTCGGGAACGCCGCCATCGTCATCGAGATGAGGACCATTTTAGTGTACGTTGATTCTTGCAGACGGGGCCTAAGCCCTTGGTTGGAGGTGAGTCTTCGGAGGATGCGGAAAATTGGTTAGACCGCATGGAGACGACTTTTCAGACTTTCCAATGCACTGAGGAGCAGAAGATGAAGACCCTTGGTTATCTTCTGGATGGACGTGCGCGCAGGTGGTGGAGGTTTACTTCTGCACCTTTTGTTGCGGTGAGAGGAGTGGCCAACTGGGCCGAGTTCCGCACAGCTTTTCAGAAGCTGTATTTTCCTCCTGCACTCTGTCAGTCGAAGGCGGGCGAGCTACTGAGTCTGCGACAGGGAGCCATGTCTATTGATGAGTATCAGCAGAAGTTCTTTGATCTACTATCCTATTGCCCCGAGATTGCTGGCAGCTCTGGGATGAAGTATAATCTGTTCCTTCAGGGCCTTAACCCTGAGATCCATAATCTTTCTCTCAGTCGAGACCTGCTAGTTCTTATGGTCCCCGTGCCCAATCTTTCAAGAAGTCTGGATCTACTTCTTCTTCCTCTGGCTCTGCTGGTGTTGTCCGTTTCGGTAAGAAGGACAAGTGTGATCACTGTGGGAAGAACCATCCATCCGACAAGTGCCGTAGAGCTTCTGGATCTTGTTTTTGTTGCGGTGAGGTGGGTCATATCTGGAGGGATTGTCCACTATCTGGGGGAGGCGGTTCTAGTTCTGGTTCAGGATCTGGTTCTCAGGCCACCGTTCAGCAGAGGTCGCAGGGACAGCCTGCTGGGAGTTCTCATTTGAGGCCACGAGCTTCTGGCCAGGTATTTGCCTTGAGGCATGATCAGGCAGTGGAGGAGAATGAGAAAGTCATCACCGGTACATTTCTACTTTATGGTATACCTGCTCTTGTACTTATTGACACTGGTGCATCTCATTCCTTCATTTCTGCATGTTTTGTTAAGAGGCATAAGTTACCATGCATTGCACTAGACGTAGTGATGTCTGTTTCTACTCCGACGGGCCAATCTGCTTTGGCTAAGCGTCTAGTGATGGGTTGCCCTTTAGAGTTCGAGAGGAACATTCTGTTAGCGAATCTCATGGTTCTTGCGATGGACGACTTTGATTGCATTCTGGGAATAGATATGTTGATTACCTATCGAGCTTCAGTGGACTGCTATCAGAGATTAGTACGCTTTCATCCAGAGGGGAGTGATAGCTGGTTTTTCTATGGAGAGGGAGCGTGACCCCCGATGCCACTAGTATCTGCTTTGAGAACCTATCGAGCTCTAGAGTCTGGCGGGGAAGGCTACCTTATCTATGCAGTTGAATTGTCTGCTGAGAGTATTGGGATAGAGAGTATTCCTGTTGTGGATGAATTCCCAGATGTATTTCCTGATGAGATTCCGGGTTTTCCTCCTGTTAGGGAAGTCGAGTTTGGCATAGAGTTGATGCCGGGTACTTCGCCTATTTATCGAGCACCGTATCGCCTGGCTCCATCAGAGATGCATGAGTTGAAGAATCAGCTACAGGATCTTTTGGACAAGGGGTACATTCATCCTAGTGTATCTCCTTGGGGAGCTCCTGTTCTTTTTGTGAAGAAGAAGGATGGGTCGATGCGGCTGTGCATTGACTATCGACAGCTAAATCGAGTCACTGTGAAGAACAAGTATCATTTGTCTCGTATTGATGAATTGTTTGATCAGCTGTAGGGCACTTCAGTTTACTCCAAGATTGACTTGAGATCTGGGTATCATAAGTTGAGAGTCCGAGATCAGGACGTAGCTAAGACTGCATTTCGTACTCGCTATGGGCATTATGAGTTTCTAGTGATGCCATTTGGTTTGACTAATGCGCCGACTATATTCATGGATCTGATGAACCGTGTCTTCAGGGAGTATTTGGACAAGTTTGTCGTGGTCTTTATTGATGACATCTTGGTGTATTTGCGTAATACAGAAGAGCATGTTTCTCACTTGCGGTTGGTACTGCAGACTCTTCGAGATGAGAAGTTATACGCCAAGCTGAGCAAGTGTGAGTTCTGGATGGATCGAGTGGTCTTTCTTGGCCATATCATATCCAGGGAGGGGATTTCTGTTGATCCAAGCAAGATTGAGGCTGTGCTTAATTGGTCGCGTCCGACGACGGTTGCTGAGATCCGTAGCTTTCTGGGTCTAGCAGGATATTATCGTCGCTTCATTTTGAATTTCTCTCAGCTAGCTCGACCTTTGACGCAGCTTACCTGCCAAGGTGTGGATTTCGAGTGGTCCTCCGAGTGTGAGGAGAATTTCTGTGAGCTTCGACGGCGGTTGACTTCTGCGCCAGTGTTGGCATTACCGTCAGGATCTAGAGGGTATGTGGTGTACACTGATACTTCTCTTCAGGGGTTAGGTTGTGTCCTGACTCAGAATGGGCATGTGATCGCATACGCTTCTAGACAGCTGAAGCTTCACGAGGACAACTACCCAGTCCAAGATTTGGAATTGGCAGCCATTGTGTTCGCTTTGAAGATCTGGCGTCATTATCTGTATGACGAGAAATTTGAGATATTCACCAACCATAAGAGTCTCAAGTATTTGTTCACTCAGGCGGAGTTGAACATGAGGCATAGACGTTGGATGGACTTGCTTAAGGACTATGATTGCGAGATTAAGTACCATCCGGGAGCTGCTAATCTCACCGCTGATGCATTGAGTCGCAAGGTGCGACTATCCGCACTTCAAACTTGTTCGATGTCTAGTGCGATCAGTGACTTTTGTACTTCAGGATATACTTTCAAGCATAAGAAAGGTATGCAGAGTATCCAGATGTTTGCGATATTATCTGAGCCAGCTTTTTATTCGCGGATTCAAGATGCTCAGATATCTGATTCGAAGACCCAGCGTTTAGCTTGTCTAGCTAACGAGGGTAGCTCATCTAGATTTCATTATCAGTCAGATGGCTTTCTGTGTTTGTCTGGTAGGCTTGTGATTCCGCAGGATGTAGAGTTGCGAGAAGAGATTTTGTCTCAGGCGCATCGCACTAAGTTGAGTATTCATCCTGGGAGCAACAAGATGTACAAGGATCTACGTACTCATTTCTGGTGGAAGGGAATGAAACGCAGTGTTTATCAATTTGTTTCGAGATGTTTGGTGTGTCAACAGGTCAAGGCAGAGCACCGACGACCTGGAGGATTGCTTCACAGTCTGCCTATTCCTGAATGGAAATGAGAGTTTATCACAATGGACTTTGTGACCCATTTTCCGGTATCCCCGAAGAACTGTGATGCTATCTGGGTTGTGGTGGACCGACTCACCAAGTCAGCGCATTTCATTGCCTATAGCCGGGAGTACAATGTGGATCGTATGGCTCGGTTGTATATTCAGGAGATCGTTCGACTTCATGGAGTACCTGTGAGCATTGTCAGCGATTGGGACCCCAGGTTTACTTCTAGATTTTGGGGGAGTGTTCAGCGTGCGATGGGTACTACTCTCAGTTTGATTACTGCCTATCATCCGGAGACTGATGGTCAGTCAGAGCGCACTATCCGTACTTTGGAGGATATGCTTCGAGCGTGCATTATAGATTTTGGTTCAGCCTGGCATGATCATTTGTCATTGATCGAGTTTACGTACAACAACAGCTATCATATTAGCATTGGGATGGCACCTTTTGAGGCGTTGTACGTGCGACGTTGTCGTACTCCACTCTTCTGGGAAGAAGTGGGGGAGAGACAGGCTGAGGGACCGGAGTTTATCCAGCAGGCAGTAGATATTGTTGATCAGATCAAGAAACGGATTAAGACTGCACAGGATCGTCAGGCCAGCTATGCTAACACCAAGCGTAGGCCTTTGCAGTTTGATGTCGGGGAGAAAGTGTTTCTGAGAGTGTCACCTTTCCGCAAAATTCTCAAATTTGGCCTTAAGGGCAAGTTGTCTCCCAGGTTTATCGGTCCGTTTGAGATCTTGGAGAGCATTGTCGATTTGGCTTATCGACTAGCTTTGCCACCGCATCTTTCCAGTATTCACGACGTGTTCCATGTATCTCTGTTGCGACGATATGTGGCGGATGAGTCCCATATTCTGCAGCGGTCTGAGGTTCACGTGAGCAAGGATTTGACCTATGTTGAGAAACCTATTCGTATCCTGGATCATAAGGATAAGGTGTTGCGAAACAAAGTCATTCCTCTGGTTTTAGTTCATTGGCAGCGCCGAGGCACTGAAGAAGCTACTTGGGAACTTGAGGACAGGATGCGTGAAGATCATCTTGAGTTGTTTTGATTTCATTCTTAAGTTGTATTCAGTTGCAAACTCTGTAAACGTTTGATTTGAATAAAGAATGTTTCTGATTTCTGTATTACATTCGGTACTTAAGATCTGATTTCGAGGACGAAATATCTTAAGTGCGGGAGAATATAGTAGCCCGTAACCAAAATCAGTGATTAAGGGATTAATCAACGCTAATTAAATAAATTGGGTACCGGACGGATCGGAAGCTCCGATGCAGGATCGGACGTTCCGATCGAAGATTGGAGGTTCCGATCGAGGATCAGAGGTTACGATCGATGTCTATAAATAGAAGGCCGAGGCTTCACTTTCAATTGCCAATTCCGATAATCCCTCTCTATTCCAGGCATATTTGAGTAGTTCTAGTCTTCATAGACTTGACCCGGGGGTTGGCGAGGCGTTCGATAGTCGTAGCGAAGTTGTGCCCAAGTTCTGGAGGCATCAACATCAAAGGGCTAACGACGGACCAAGGTATAGCTTTTGCTTCCTATAAATATTTAGGAGTATGCAGTAGCTTAGTTAAGGCTTTTAGAGCACTTTAATGATAGTAGTATCATTTGGCAGACTATAGGCGTGGACCTAGAGTTGGTAGAGCTTGCACTGATTTGAGGTACGAAAGTACTGTTCGAGATATCCTGACTGAGTATGCATGTATTATGTGACTGCATGGTTTATATGTCATTGATTTAGGCTGCATTCATTTTCATACTGAGCTATCTCCTTCGAGATGTCTGTTAGTAGGGTTTTTCCCTATCCCGTTAGTGGTTGGACTTCCATCGATTTGGGTCCGGCATATCTACTGATATTATGGTATGGGAGCCACCTCCTGAAGCGACGGCACAGCGTGCTACATACCAGGGCCCGGTCTGTCTCTGTTATCTGATCCTTGACCTCGAGTTTATAGGGAGTTCACTTTGCATGCATGTATACTCATACTCTCGTACTGAGTGTTTTATGTTCACATCTCGTACTCTGTGTTTTTGGACACCCTATTCCATGGGGCAGGTTTGCGATTGGATGAGGCGGGTGGATCCAAGAGGGGCTAGGCAGTGGTTGGCCAGCTGGAGCTTCGCCTAGGTTTTATTCTGTTGTTATTGGAGTGATATAACTATTCGATTTGGTTGTATTATATTTGGATATTTACAGATTCCTTTTCTTGGGGTTGTAAATGTTATGGTTTCCGCAGTTGAATTCTGATTACTATTTTGATTAAGTTAATTGCATGCCTAAGTTCTGCTTAGTAGGTGATCCGGGTAAGGGTCACTACAAAATAAATCTGAAACCCTTTTTGGATGCCATTTTCATCCGTAAAAGCTAAGATAACTCGTGAACCGATCGTCAGAAATTCGAGATAAATATATATCTGCGATCACCGCTCCGAGAGCTACGTTTTGGTACAAGTTTCATTCACTTTTCTCAGATTTTATTTTTATGTTGAAGATGGGTTGATCTTATTTTTGATTATATATGTGATTGAGTTAGTACCGGTTACGTATTCGCAGACGGTTCGAAAAAAGACTGTCGTTCGGATTTTATATTAATTTAGAAGCAAAATTCGAAATTTATCATTTCTGATATGTTGCTGAACGTGTATATATATTGATGTTTGTTGAAGATTATGGTTGGTATGGCTTGGTAGATTGATTTGGATATCGTTTGGATTGCCGGTTTTTAGCCGTACGCTGCCGATTTCAGAATTGATCTTCGTTTGAACTTGTTGAATGAATGGTGTATTGTATTGAGTTGAAGATGATATTATTGTTCCAAACAGTTCATTTTAGCCTTGTGTTTGAAGTTGTCGAACTCGGGAAATCCGAAATTGAATTGGCAAAGGGTTCAAGAAGGTTTGAAGCATTTGCGTTTGACGTTTGAATTAGCAAATTGAGCAGCCTTGTGATATGAATTTGTATTGATATATTTCAGATTTGAAGCATTGTCAGACTCGAAATTGAAAGGTATAAATGACAGCTAATCCAGATGGGATAGAACACTCGAAATAGCTATTGTTTCGAGCATTCCCTTGTTAATCACATACTTGTTTGATTATGTGTCTTATGTGATTAGATGCTTTTTGTTGCTTTGCTTGTTTATTTGATTAAGTGTTCAAGGTATTTTATAGCATTTAATGCCTACAGATTATGTTGTATGCATCTTGAACTCCAGCCTAAAAAGCATAGAGGGCTGAAAGGCCTAGAGTGCATATGACATTTGGAAATCTGTAGTTGAGTGGCACGGAATGTAGAGTTACTTCCAAAGCTAGAAGACTCACTATAGTTATACCAAAGTCAGAGAAAATAAAATACTTGACTTTACCTCGAATGGGTAAGTTTGTGTTCGTTTGAGATTTTATTTCCTCGGGAATTTTATTTGATATCAGATTTGATAGCCTGCCATTGAGCCATGCATTGCATTCATGTTTATTATACTGTATGTTTCGTTATTTATACTAGGATTTATTCTCACCAGAGTTTTCTGGCTATTGCTTTGTTTTGTATGTGTGCATGGCAATAGGTGGGGCAGGTGCTGGTCAGAAACGACAAGAATAGCTCGAGAGAGAGTTATAGCATGTGGTGATTCGGGTTTTAGCAGTTGATGTACTAGATCTTGTATCGAACATGTTAGAACACTAGATTTTGGTTTATATGTTTGATCTTCATCACTTTTGAGATTGGTACAGATTGTATATTCTAGATCATGATGTTCATGTTTGAATTTGTAGTGTACCAAGATGTTATGATCTATGCATGATTTCTATTTTTTTATGGTTTAGTACACAACAATATGCATAAGAGATTTTGTCCCAGGGTCGCTGGTTTGTTGACCTACGCGCGGGCGAGAGTTCATCTCGCGCGAGCGTAGGCCACCAGCAATTCTCATTGGAACATTGCCTCACGCGCGGGAGAGGTGATATCGCGCACGCGCGCGAGCCAAGGGTGAGCCGCGGGAAGTTTTGCTCGCGCGCGGGCGAGGAGCCCCTCACGCGCACGCGCGAGTCATGGATTAAAAAAAAATTTCTAGTTTTTAAGAATAAATTGCCCCAAGATAAGATTAACAACCCGGATCTCCACAATAGGTGGTATCAGAGCGTAAGTTTCTGGATTCAGATAGAAGTTGATGAGTGGGGTAGCTTGAGTCTGCCTGATTGCTTTATATCACATGAGATTACATGTTGTATCAGATTATGTGTAGTATATGCTAGCATGCTTTACATTGCAAGACTTATGTGATTGCATGATTATGTGCTTTCATTGCTACTGCATGCTATATATATGCAATTGTATTCCAGATTATCCTCAGTCAGAACTTGAATTCTCATGAGAATGCATGAGAATGCTTATCAGAGAAGGATGGAATAAATTGCTGAACATGATATTTTGTTATGCACTAATCTATTTGACAATCAGATATGCCTCCCCGTAAAGCACCGGCCACTAGACATACATTGGTTGTTCCCCAAGCCGAACCAGCACCAGTACCACCGCCAGTTGCTGAACTTCAGACTGCACAGGGTAGTATATCTGCTAATTCTATGGATGCTACTGCTACTCCGATGGAGACATTGTTGAAATGATTTCAGTCGTTTAACCCGCCAAAACTAAAAGGAACGGAAAATTCAGTTGATTGTGAGAATTGGTTAGAAGACATTGAACAGTTATTTGAATCGCTTGATTATTCTGATGATCGTCGTATCAGACTTGTAATACATCAACTTCATGAAATTGCCAAAAGTTGGTGAATTACGACAAAACGGGCGTTGGAACAACGAGGTACGACTAGCACTTGGAATGTATTTAAAACTGAATTCTATTAACGTTTATTTCCAGTCTCCTACAGAAAAGATAAGGGTGCTGAATTTGCCAATCTGAGGCAAGGAAATATGAACATTGAAGAATATGTGGCCAAATTTTCAAGTCTTTTGAAATTTTCCCCACTTATAGAAGCGACTGATGAAGCCATGGCAGATCAATTTATTAATGGCATCAATCCAGATGTATTTACTTTGGTGAACAGTGGATGACCCAATACCTTTGCTGATTCATTGAATAAAGCAAAGGGAGCAGAAGCAGGTTTACTGCGACAAAGAGGAACACTGTTTATTCCATAGCAATTTCCACAGCACGTATCAGTATCATTGCCCCAGAATCCGCCAAAGTTTCAGCAATCATCTCCCAGGGAGGAAGCAGTGGCAGAAAGGATTCTGGATTCAAACCTAAAGGTAAACAGTTTAAGAATTCAGGCAGTAGTTCCTTCAGTTCGAGTGGACCGAGGCCGTTTGGTACATGACAGAGATATAGTGAGTCAGGAGTGTTTTGTGGCAAGTGTGGTGGACGACATGCTACTGATCAGTGCAGAGGTGTGTCAGGTAATTGTAATAATTGTCATCAACCTGGTCATTATGCCAAGGTATGTCCTCAAAGAACAACAGACCGTACATCTGGTGCAAGTTCTTCTCGACCAGCACCTCAGGCAGAAAGGCAATCAGTGCATTCATTTCAGCCTCAGCAATAGACCAGAGCAAGAGGAAGCCAGACTGTGACTCAACCTCCTAGGAAACAGGCACAAGTATTTGCATTGACGGAGGAGCAAACTCAGGCATCACCTGACGACGTTATAGCAAGTAACTGCTTTATCTTTGGTTATCATGCTTACGTTTTGATAGATACAGGTGCATCACTTACATTCATAACTGAAAAATTTGCTATGATGCATTCTTTATCATCTGAGTCATTGCCTACTGTTGTTTCTATTTCTTCACCTTTGGGTGAAGGTATTGTATCTGTTAGAATGATTCAAAATTGTGCTTTGCAATATGACGGGAATGTGATTGATGTGGATTGTATAGTACTTAGATTATCATATTTCGATTGTATTGTCGGTATAGACATGTTAACCAAGTACTGAGCGACTGTAGATTGTTTCCAGAAAGTGGTCAGATTTAGACCAGACATGGCAGCTGAATGGAAATTCTATGGTAAGTGTTCTCGATCAAAGATCTCTTTGATATCTGTGTTATCTATGACCCGTTTATTGCAGAGAGGTGCAGAAGGATTTCTGATTTATGCAGTCGATATATTGAAATACAGTCCAGTAGTGACAGATATTCCAGTGGTGCATGAATTTGCTGATGTATTTCCTGATGAAATTCCTGGTTTACCTCCCGTTTTAGAAATAGATTTCAGCATTGAATTAATGCTAGGTACGCAACCAATATCCAAAGCTCCTTACAGAATGACACCTATTGAATTAAAGGAGTTGAAAGATCAGTTAGAAGATTTGCTGGCCAAAGGGTACATGAGGCAGAGCGTTTCACCTTGGGGCGCTCCGGTACTTTTTGTTCGCAAGAAAGATGGTTCAATTCGATTATGTATCGATTATCGACAATTGAACAAGGTAACCATAAAGAATAAATATCCATTGCTTAGAATAGATGATTTGTTTGATCAGCTACAGGGTTCAGCTATCTACTATAAGATTGATTTGCGATCTGGATATCATCAGCTGAGAGTACGAGATGAAGATATCCCTAAAACTGCTTTCAGAACAAGGTATGGACATTATGAATTTATTGTCATGCCTTTTGGTTTAACCAATGCTCTTGCAGTATTTATGAGATTGATGAATAGAATATTTCAGAAATATTTGGATGACTTTGTCATTATTTTTATCGATGATATCTTGATATATTCCAAGAATGTACATGATCATGCTGAACATCTCAGAATCATCTTACAGACTTTGAGAACTGAAAATTATATTCCAAGTTATCAAAATGTGAGTTTTGGTTGCAGAAAGTTGTGTTTCTTGGGCATATTATTTCAGGTGATGGTATTTCAGTAGATCCAAGCAAGGTAGAGGCTGTACTGAATTGGCCTAGACCTAGATCAGTGCCAGAAATACGGAGTTTTATGGGCTTAGCAGGATACTATCGCCGATTTATTCGAGATTTTTCCTTCATTGCCAAGCCTATTACGCAACTAACTCAGAAAAATATGCCGTATGTATGGACTGAAGCTTGTGAAGCTAGTTTCTTGGAGTTGAAGAAGAGGTTTAGAAGTGCAATTGTCTTGACGATTCCATTAGGTACGAGTAATTTTGTTGTATATTGTGATGCTTCTCACAAGGGTCTGGGTTGTGTGCTCATGCAGTGAGGGCATGTTATCGCTTATGCTTCGAGACAGTTGAAGACACACGAGGCTCGATATCCTATCCATGATTTGGAGCTTGCCGCTATCGTCTTTGCATTGAAAATATGGCGACATTATCTTTATGGTGAGAAGTTTGAAATCTTTTCTGATCACAAATGCTTAAAATATCTGTTTTCGCAATCAGAATTGAATATGAGACAACGTAGATGGCTTGATTTACTGAAAGATTTCGATTGCGAGATCAAATATTATCCAGAAAAATCCAATGCAGTTGCAGATGCCTTGAGTAGAAAGGTATGTTCATTATCCTTATCTACGATGGGTGTATCTCATATGGTGGAATATTTTTGTATTTCTGGATTAGTATTTGAAACAGATATGCAGCCTATCAGAGTTTGTGCTATAAAAGCTGAGCCAGAACATTCGATGAGAATCAAAGAAGCACAGAAGAATGATCATAATATTCAAAAATTGATTGCAATGGTCAGATCTGGACATCAATCCGAATATCAGGTCAGTGCTGAAGATGTGTTATATGTGAATAACAAATTGTTGTTCCAGATGTTTCAGACTTGAAACAGCAGATATTGAAAGAGGCTCATAGTAGTAGATTCAGTATTCATCCTGGTGGAAGAAAAATGTATAATGATTTGAAGATGCAGTATTGGTGGAAACTGATGAAGTCAGATGTGACTGAATTTGTATCAAGATGTTTGAATTGCTAACATGTGAAAGCTGAACGAAAGAAGCCAGGTGGTCTATTGCAGAGTTTATCAGTTCCAGAATGGAAATTGGATCACATTTTCATGGATTTTGTCACACAGCTATCACGTTCATCCAGAGGGTGTGATGCCATTTGGGTGATTATTGATCATTTGACGAAATAAACATGTTTCATTCCGTACAAGATGACGTACAGACATGATCAGATGTTAGAGATCTACGTCAGAGAAGTGGTAAGATTACATGGTGTGGCTAAATCTATTGTTTCAGATCGAGACCCTAGATTTACATCACACTTTTGCCATAGCTTGCAACAAGCTCTTGGTACTCAATTGCATCTGAGTACCGCATATCATCCTCAAACAGATGGACAGTCAGAGCGGACTATCCAGACACTTGAGGCTATGTTGAGAGTTGCAGTACTAGACTTTGGTACTAGTTGGCAAGATTCATTACCACTTACAGAATTTTCTTATAATAATAGCTATCAGACTAGCATTGAGATGACTCCATTTGAAGCACTGTACGGAAAGAAATGTAGATCACCATTATATTGGGATGATATCTCAGATGTACCAGATGTTGGGCCGGATATGATCCGAGAAATGACTGAAAAAGTGATGCTTATACAGAAAAGAATGAAAATAGCTCAGGACAGACAAGAAAAGTATGCGAATATCAGACGACGACCTATATCTTTTGATTAGGGAGACAGAGTTTTCTTGAACATTTCTCCATTCAGAGGTACAATCAGATTTGAAAAGAGAGGAAAATTATCTCCACGTTTTATCGGTCCTTATGAGATTATCGAGAAGATAGACGATCTTGCTTATCGACTCGCTCTTCCTCCATATTTGTCTGGTATTCATGATGTATTCCACGTCTCTATGTTGTGGAAGTATCATCCTGATCCTTCCCATATTCTTCAGCTTGATGAAGGTGAACTTGACGAGACACTCAGTTATTTTGAGCATCCTATTCAGATTCTTGATCGTAAAGATAAACAGCTCAGAAACAAGACAATTCAGCTAGTCAAAGTTCAATGGAGTCGACATGGCATAGAAGAAGCGACTTGGGAGACTGAATCAGATATGAGACAGAGATTTCCAGAGTTATTTCATTGATGTGAGTTCTTATTCTGTTTTTTCGTTATTTCATTATCTTATATGTATACAGATTGCATATACAGCTTGCTTATGATTTCGAGGACGAACTCATGCCTTAGTCGGGGAGAAATGTAACGCCCGGGATTATTTAATTTTAATCCGATAATATTTAATTTGGGAATATTTAGAGTTTATAATTAAATTCTAATATTCTTAAACGAATAAGGATTGAAATTAAATTAAATCGCTTTTTTGGGGACTGAATTGCAAATAGCCAAAAGTTCAGGGACTAAACTGCAAATATGCTATATATATCACAATTCCCACTTGATTTATAGGATATTCACGTGCAAACCTTCAGCAAAGGAGAAAAGAAATCTGAAACCCTTTTTGGACGCCATTTTCATCCGTAAAAGCTCCGATAACTCGTGATCCGGCCGTCAGAAATTCGAGATAAATATATATCTGCGATCACCGCTCCGAGAGCTACGTTTTGGTATAAGTTTTATTCACTTTTCTCAGATTTTATTTTTATTTTGAATATGGGTTGTTCTTATTTTTTATTATATATGTGATTGAGCTAGTACCGGTTACGTATTTGCAGACAGTTCGGAAAAACACTGTCGTTCCAATTTTATATGAATTTAGAAGCAAAATTCGAAATTTATCATTTCTGATATGTTGCTGAACGTGTATATATATTGATGTTTGTTGAAGATTATGGTTGGTATGGCTTGGTAGATTGATTTGGATATCATTTGGATTGCCGATTTTTAGCCGTTACGCCGCCGATTTCAGAATTGATCTACGTTTGAACTTGTTGAATGAATGGTGTATTGTATTGAGTTGAAGCTGATATTATTGTTCCAAACACTTCATTTCAGCCTTGTGTTTGGAGTTGTTGAACTCGGGAAATCCGGAATTGAATCAGCAAAGGGTTCAAGAAGGTTTAAAGCATTTGCGTTTGACGTTTGAATTAGCAAATTGAACAGCCTTGTGATATGAATTTGTATTGATATATTTCAGATTTGAAGCATTATCAGACTCTACATTGAAAGGTATAAATTACAGCTAATCCAGATGGGATAGAACACTCGAAATAGCTATTGTTTCGAGTATTCCCTTGTTAATCACATACTTGTTTGATTATGTGTCTTATGTGATTAGATGCTTTTTGTTGCTTTGCTTGTTTATTTGATTAAGTGTTCAAGGTATTTTATAGCATTTAATGCATACAGATTATGTTGCATGCATCTTGAACTCCAGCCTAAAAAGCATAGAGGGCTGAAAGGCCTAGAGTGCATATGACGTTTGGAAATCTGTAGTTGAGTGGCACGGAATGTAGAGTTACTTCCAGAGCCAGAAGACTCACTATAGTTATACCAAAGTCAGAGGAAATAAAATACTTGACTTCACCTCGAATGGGTAAGTTGGTGTTCGTTTGAGATTTTATTTCCTCGGAATCCCAAGAACCAATATTTGTTTGATATCAGATTTGATAGCCTGCCATTGAACCATGCATTGCATTCATGTTTATTATACTGTATGTTTCGTTATTTATACTGGGATTTATTCTCACTGGAAGTTTTTGGATATTGCTTTATTTTGTTTGTGTGCATGGTAATAGGTGGGACAGGAGCTGGTCAGAAACGAAAAGAATAGCTCGAGAGAGAGTTATAGCATATGGTGATTCGGGTTTTAGTAGTTGATGTACTAGATCTTGTATCGAACATGTTAGAACACTAGATTTTGGTTTATATGTTTGATCTTCATCACTTTTGAGATTGGTACAGATTGTATATTCTAGATCATGATGTTGATGTTTGAATTTGTAGTGTACCAAGATGTTATGAGCTATGAATAATTTCTATTTTTTTATGGTTTAGTACACAACAATATGCATCAGAGATTTTGTCCCAGGGTCGCTGGTTTGTTGACCTGCGCGCGGGCGAGAGTTCATCTCGCGCGAGCGCAGGTCACCAACAATTCTCGCTGGAACATTGCCTCGTGTGCGGGCGAGGTAATATCGCGCACGCGCACGAGCCAAGGGTGAGCCGCGGGAAGTTTTGCTCGCGCGCGGGCGAGGAGCTCCTCACGCGCGCGCGCGAGTCATGGATTAAAAAAAAATTCTAGTTTTTAATTACTTGAACTAGATTGTGTTATATTATGTTTAAAAATAAATTGATCCAAGATAAGATTAGCAACCCGGGTCCCCACACATAATCCTTGTGAATATACATCCAATGACTTTGATTCATGTTCAAATCTTCCTGAGTGAACAAATAGTTCAAACTATTATGATCCAAAAAGATTTCAAATCGCTCGACATATAGATAATGACGCCAAATATTCAGTGCAAACTCTAGATCATTCACTGGGTAATTATCTTCATGGGTTTTCAACTGCCTCGAAGCATAGACAATAACATGCCCATTATGTGTCAACACACAGCCCAACCCTTGAAGGGATATATCGGTATAGAGCACATAACCTCCATGTCCTGATGGTAATGCAAGAACATGTGAAGTAGTTAGTCAACTCCTCAAATCGTCGAAGCTCTATTCAAACTCACTTGACCAGAAAAATGGAACATCTTTTCTTGTCAGCTGTGTCAGTGGTCCTGAAATTTGAGAGAAATTCTCAATGAATCGCCGATAATACCCTACTAAACCCAAAAAGCTACGAATCTCTGAATTTGTCGTAAGACATGACCAATTCATTATAGCTTTAGTCTTACTCGGGTCCACTGATACACCCTCCCGAGAAATGAGATGACCAAGAAACACTACTTGGTAAATCCAAAACTCGCGCTTACTAAACTTGGCATATAACTGCTTCTCACAGAGAATCTGTAGTACTAGCCTCAAGTGATGCACTTTCTTGTTAATCCTACGAGAGTAGACCCAAATGTCCCCAATAAAGACTACGACAAACTTGTTTAGATAATCCCGGAAGACTCAATTCATCAAATCCATGAACACCGCAAGTGCATTCGTCAACCCAAAAGGCATTACTAAAAACTCGTAATGACCATACCTGGTATGAAATGCTGTCATCGAAATATCCGCATCTCAAATACGCGACTGATGATACCCTGACCTCATATCAATCTTGGAATATACGGAGGTACCCTGAAGTTGGTCAAACAGATCATAAACCTGTGGCAAAGGATATTTGTTCCTTACTGTTGCTTGGTTCAACTGTCTGTAATCGATTCAGAGACGCCTAAAACCGTTTTTTTTCTTGGAAAAAAGAACTGGCGCTCCCCAAGGTGAAACACCCGGTCGGATATATCCCTTATCCAACAAATCCTGAAAATGCTGCTGCAACTCCCTCATCTCTTCCGGTGCTAGACGATAAGGTGCACAAGAAATCGGTGACATCCCTGGCACAAGCTCAATCTTGAACTCGACTTCTCTAACTAGAGAAAACCTTGGAATCTCATTCGGAAAAACATCTGGGTACTCACAAACTACTGGTAACTCCTCTATAATCCTGCTCACCATGGATATATCAATCGCATAGATAATGTAGCCTTCCCCACCCGCCTCTAAAGCCAGACAAGCCCTCAGAGATGAAACTAGAGGCATAAGGGGTCGCGCTTCCTCACCGTAGAAAAACCAACTATCGCCCTCAATCAGGCAAAACTGAACAGCCTTTTGATAACAATCCATATATAGTATCTCTATAAGAGGTCAAAACATTGATACCTAAAATACAATCAAAATACTCCATCGCTAGAATCATAAGATTCACTAATAACTCAGAACCCTCAAACTCTAAAGTACAACCCAAGATTAAACGCTTGGCCGAAGACGAATGACAAGTCGGGGTAGACACTGACAGTACTACGTCTAGGGATATGTACGGAAATCTATGACTCTTAGAAAATCGTGCAGAAACGAATGAATGCGATGCACCAGTATCTATGAGAAATAAAGTAGAATTCCACAAAAAATAAATGTACCTGTGATAACTTATTCATTCTCCTTCTGAACCTGATCTTGGCTCAGCACAAAGAATTTGCCTGGAACACGTGGCCGGGTACTCCCAACCGACTGTCCTAATGGCTTATGTGGAACTGAGGCTTGAGATCCCGAGCTAGATGTTGATACTCCAACTAATTGTGGAAAATCTCTCTTCATGTGACCCATCTGGCCACAACAAAAACAAGCTCCACCTGCTCCATGAAAACGGTCTGTTGGATGACATCTCCCACACTTCTCGCACTGTCATTTCTGCTTCCCAAAGTAGAACACACCTCCACCTGATCCTGAACCTGATCCTGAAAAAGAAGACATACCAGGATTCTTAAAAGACTGGGAACGAGGCCCTAAAGAGTTACCTGGTCATAAAGAATAGAAGTTCTTGTTTCTCTTGATGCTGCTCTCAGGTTGGCGGCAACGATTCACCAACACCTCGTACAACGTCGGATCGTTGTTAATGGCTATCCGATCATGAATCTTAGGGTTAAGGCTCTGCAGAAAAAAGATCATACTTGGCCTCTGAACTGGTGGCAACATACGGGCAATACAACATCAAATCAAAGAACTTCTGTTGGTACTTGTCAATCGACATGTTTCCCTGTTTCAAGTTCATCAGCTCAATCGTCTTTTACCGTCGGACTACTAGAGGAAAACAACTCTTATCTAAGAATATGTTGGCGGAGCATGGATTTTATATAACAAGTGGTTTTGATAGTTCTCTAAACGCTGTATGGAATTCATCCCAAGTGACTGTGCCTCGCTCAAATACACAAGGAGCAGAAGTAGACCTCCACCACTTTTGATCACTTCCCTCCAAAAGGAAATTAACAGATTGCATCTTCTGCTCATCAGTGTAGGGATACACTTCAAAGCAGTTCTCCATCCTCTCTAACCAGTTCTCTGTGACCTCCGGAGTATCACCTCCTATCAATGCCTTAGGAGCCATCTGCACAAACCTGTGAAAGTCGAAACAGTGTCTGTCATCCCTATGGAAATGGTACCTACGAGGTTGTTCCCTATCTCATCGTCTCCCCAACGACCACCGACACTCCCATGACTCTCATCTCCACGTCCAGCCATCTATAAAAATATCAAAATTAAACCTCAAGAATGTTTATCTAGATCCCAAATATTAATGCATGCTCTAAGACCAAAAATGTAGTGATCGGTCCCGCAATAACTAAGTAACCAAAGCTTTAAGCAAGCAATTAACTTAAAATATGATAATAAAAATTAAACAGCGGACACTTAATTAATCCAAATAGAAAACTACCAGCAGAATACAACTGATCTCAAAACAAATAAGTTTTTTACAACCCAATCGAAAATAATACTAAATCCCACAACAAATAAACCTGGTACAGTAATCCACCCTGCTTCTCAACGAACACTATCACCCGGTTCATCCAACTTAAGTCCTGTCCCGTGGAATGGGTGTCCAGAACAAAAAACGAGGACATGAGCTAACAACTCTCAGTACGAACATATGAGTGTACACATGCTATGAATGATAAATTCAAGTGAAAGGTTCCGGGAACCAATCAACGTAGAATACTACTCAGTCAAAGGCGCCATGGTATGTAGTACGTTGGAGCTTCGCATCAGGAGACACTCCCATACCATAAACCGTGGACATAACCGGATCAAAAACCATGTCATCCATCCACAAAATATAATGGGGTTGAGCGACTTCTATACTGGTTATAACAATTGTAAAGGCTCAACATGATAATGCATGCAGCATAATATCCGTGAGATAATACAGGCACATAACAATAATGCCACATAAAACATGCAAACATAGGACATACATACTCAATCAAGATATCTCGAATCTTACGTTCGTACCTCAGAATAAGCAACCGAGTGATACTGGATCCCTAGTCCAAGCCTATAAGCAGACAATCACTGTATCAATAAACGCTTACTAAAAACCTTAACTTGAATAATAGCTACTCACTGAAACCAATCAGAGTCTAGCGATATACCTGTGTAAATAGTCAGCCCTTTGAAGATGATTGCCTCAAAACTTGGGCACAACTCCGCTAAGATCCCGGTAGCGCTATGTTACTGTCTAGCCCTCGAATACGACTCCCAAAATATCCAAAATCTAGCTAGAATGAGAGAGGGAGAAGTTGGAATGAGCAATGAAAATGAGTTCTCGGCCAACTATTTATAGACCACGTTCGCAACTGTGACGCCCGAAAAATTCATAAATCCAGTAAACAGTATTAACTGGATTTTAAATGAAATTTAAATGATTTTATTTTATTTATTTATGATTTAAAGTTTATTTTTAATTAAATAATTTTATGTGATGTGTTAATAATTTAAAATTTTTGTTTAAAAGATTTCGTGTTATATACATTACATGAGATTTTATATTTCAAATTTAAGTTTTTATGTGTTAAAAATATATGTTTAAAACTTGTGCTAAATAATTTAATGTTATGTAATTTGCCTAATGTTTAATGGTTGCAAGTTAGTTTTAATGCGTTTTAAGTATGGGTTTAATTCCGGTGACGAAGGAATCGAGACTAGCCTACGAACGTGGTTTAAGAATTTTAAAGAAATAAATGACCATTATGCAGCTTTCTATTAAAAATTATGTATGTTATTTAAAGTTTAAAGTTAAATATATTTTTGGTGAAAATTATCTAAAGTTGGGCTTGGAAGCCAAGTTTTAATATAATCGAGGGAGAAATTTTAAAAGTCACTATTTTTATTTAATGGGTCGGTTAAGCCCATTAGATTTATAAAAGAGGGTTAGCGTTCAGTTGAGGGAGAAATCTTCTCCCCTTTCTAGCCGCCAACCCCATCCCTTCTCCCCAATCTTCACGTTGCACTATAGAGAAAGATTGTTCAAAGATACGTTCATGGCAAGGCTATGTCGAGTTCCTAAGGTACCAATTACTTCATACCAAGAAGAAATGCAAGTTTTAAATGCTTATGAAAAAACCAATCGAGAATATATGTATTTTGATATAAAAATATATTTTAATGTGTATGTAATGTATATTGCATTGCTTTTAAGATATTTTGAAGAGCATGATATAGAACTGCGATATATGAATCATTTTTGACGTTTTGGTTAAACATTTTTGAGAAAGATGTTAAAGGATTTTGAGAAAGATGTTTGAATATGAGTATTTTTAGTGTATGTATTTTTATTTTAAAGCTTTTGAAGTTGTGGTGTATTTGATCGAATTCATTCAAGTTTTGAAGATTTTTCATGTGGGAAATCTATGTTCCAACGAGTGAATGTTCATCTAAAGATTTTTAAGAATTGATGAAAAAGTTGTGTGAATCTGGGAATTTTGGTGTGTTTATTTTTAATGAAAAGTTTAGATGTATAAATTTTTAAGATGGATGTGTTTTGGGTGAATCTTTTACGGGATTTTGAAGTTTTTCATCTGTTTGAAAAAAAACGATTCAATGGGTATGTAAGTAGGATTGAATTAGGATCTAAAAGGATTGAAATAGAGGCAAAAAATCGAAAAGGATTGAAATAGAGGCATGCGCAGGCAGCAGCCGGGCACAGGGGTGCTAGTGTTGGGCGCCCCCTCGCCTGGGGCAACAAAGGGGCGCCTGTGCAGGGCACCCTCGCGCCATGGGTTGCTCCGGGGCGGAAATGTTTTTGTCCAAGATTTTCACATTGCATATTTGAAGTCCAAAATACAACTTGTAACGCCCCGAGTTTATCTTAATTGAGCTTATTTGAGATAATCAGAGATTCTAGAATTCGAGGATCAACTTGATTTTGATCAGGGTCTAATTTGCAATTTTTGGAATTTTTAGGGACTAAAATGCAAATATGGAGATTGTTAGATATTTATAAGCTTGAGTTGACTTTTTCTCCTCCACTTCTTCTTCCCGATTCATTCTCCCTCCATTGAAGAACCAACGTGAGCTTCCAAGCTTTCAGATTTATTCCCGAGCTCGATCCGTCCGTTAGAATTTAATTCTGAAGGCAGCTTAGCGATCATGACATCAAAGGAACCATTCTACCGTAAGTTTTTCTTCGATCCAATATATCTTATTTTTTGGATGTTGTTAGAATTGGATGAATTTCGGATATGTCGTACATGAGCTAGCATGTATCGTTTAGTTGAAGTCGGTTTTGAAAAGAACGTCGTTCGAAATTGTTATAATTTTTGGAAGCATAATTCTAAAATGGTGTTTTTGGGATTTGATGGAATTGGATGGAAATGGATGAATTATGGTTGTTTGGAGTTGTTTAGATTGATATTTTGATGTCTGTGATTTCGGATAGTTGAATTTATAGCCGTTATGCCATCGGTTTGAGATTCTGGATTTTAGGAGTTGGAACTAAGTCTTTGAATGGACTTAAATTGGTTTAATTCATATTGAATGTTATTATATACGTACAGATTTGACCGGAGATGTGGAGTTCAGAGTTCGAAGAATTCGAATCGTCGAAGAATTGATTGAGGTTTGGTATTGAGTTGATCTCATTCTTGGAATTGAGTTTTATGAATTTTTATTGGAATTCTTGTTATTGTAGCTTGATCGAGATCGGAAGCTAATTCAAATCGAGAAAGGTAAAAGATGACTTCGGAATTGAAGAATATGTTTGTTTGTTCGTTTGAATTACACTTGCATTCATATTGAGCCTATTTTGTTGTTTTGGAGGGCATGGAGGCCCAAGAGAATTAGATGTTCTGGGGATTATAGTCGAGTGGGATTGGTGGCCGATTTACTACCATTTGTCGATCAACTCTCTATTGAATTCCCCAGAGTCTAGAGGATTGAATTATGCACCTTCCACCTCGATCGGGAAAATCGGTGTGTTGTGTGATATTCTGTCCTCGGGATCCCAAACGAAACAGAGAATCATTTCCTGGAATTATTAGATTTGAGAACCCGATTTTAAAGACATGCATAGCATTGTATTACATCTTGAATCATGTTGTTATTATTTTAGTATTGGAATTGATTTAGATTGCGTGAACTATTTGTCTTGCTGCTATATATATATATATATATATATATATATATATATATATATATATATATATATATATATATATATATATCAGGATTTGATATATTAATTGGATTATATGTTTTGTCTCTTTTACTGGAAAATTGTATTCTCACCGGATTATCCGGCTGTTGCTTTGTTTGTGTGTGTACTTGGCAATAGGTGGGGCAGGATCGAGTCATAGAAGACTTGGTTAGCGTCGAGATCAAGGAATAAAAGTGAGACTTGGTTTAGAAGTCGAATCAGCATGTCAATCTAGTTTATATGTTGAAGCATGTTAGAACTCGAACTTGTTGATGTTTGTAGTTTCTAATAGTCGTATATCGGGGATTGAATCTTGTCATTGCATGTATTATGTACTTCGATATATTTTGGATGTATTGGATTTGAGCTTTGACAAGTTTTCTGCTGTATTTTTAGCTATGTTCTGTCACCGCTCGATCGATAAGATTCAACCGATCGAGCGGTGGTCATTTTGCTAAGTTTCTATTTTTGGAAAAGGGGTGCCCGCTCGATCGGTTGAATCTTACCGATCGAGCGGTGCTGGAATTCTTCGGGCAGAGAGTTTGCAATTCTTTGCTCGCTCGATCGGTTTATTTCTACCGATCGAGCAAGGCCGTTCTTTTAAAAAAAAATCTTACTCTTTTAACCTTGGTTCTTGTATGCTTTGTGTACGTTTAACTCGAGGTTAGATGTTTAGAACTGAGACCTCACATTAAGTGGTATCAAAGCGATAAGATCTTGGACTGAATTAGAATAAGCGGGATAGATCGAGTCCGCATGATTTGAATTCTCGCATGTGATTGAATTATTTAAATGAGTATTTAAATACCATGCAAGCATGCTTTATTAATTGAGAATTATTTGAATTACATGATTATGTGATTTAAAGTCTAAAGCATGAATTACTTGAGATATAAATTGCTTGGATTCCTGGTTCGAATTCGAATTTTCTCGAGATGCTTGAATTATTCGAGAAAGAGGTTTTGGACACCGAATGTTGGAAGATCGAGGTAATTGTGTCCTAACTCTCTTGAGCATGAGATATATGTTCTTGATGTTTATTGAACAAGAATCGATCTGATTTGAATCCAGACTGGATAGAGTGATACTGCGACTAATCAGATGGATAACTATCTGTCACCGTTGGAAGCATTATGGATGAGATTTCAGTAGTTTTAACCCACCGACTCTGAAGAGTACTGGAAATGCCGTTTTGTGTGAAATATGGTTATAGGAATTTGATCAATTGTTTGATTCTCGAGGATACACCGACGAATTCGGATAGTTGTATACCTAATTCAGGGGATGGCCAAAGATTGGTAGATTTCGAGGAATAAAGCCTTGGAGAACCAAGGTACGGTTGTTTTTGGAGTTTATTTACAACTGAATTTCTTAGGCAGATCCCATTCTAGAAATCGAACGAATATAGAGGAAAAATCCCTAGGGATCATTTGCAACCAAGAGGAAAACGATTCAAGAAGTCTGGGAGAAGTTCTTCTAGCCCCAGCGGATCGATACAGTTTGGTTCAGGACAGAGTTCTGGATCTTCTGGAATGTTTTGCAACAGTGATGGAGGTCGACACCTCACTGAGCATTGTTTGGGAATTTATGGTAGTTACAATATCTGCCATCGGAGAGGACACTATTCTAGAAGATGTTCTCAGCATGTTATCTTTGGATCTTGGTCGAGGAATTCTTTTAGACCGATGGTTCAGTAGGGGCGGCATGCTTTTGTGGTTTATTCCTTTAAGCCGCCGTAGCAGAATCGACGAGAAGGTTATCCTGGTGTGAATCAACCTCTGATGCCTCAGACTTTAGTCTTTGCTCTTAGCGAGGATCCGTAGACTCGGACTGCACGTGAAGATGTTATAACAGGTAACCGTTTGAAGTTTTGGTTTTTGACTGATGGATTTTGGGTGAGTCCCATTAATTCTTTTGAGGAATTTAGATGACAAATTCCATACTTTTTGAGCTTTTGGGTTCTATAGTTGCAACTCTTAATTTTAATGGGAATGAGATTGAATTGGGCAGTATAGTACTTAGGTTATCGGATTTAGATCTTATTATCCGTTGAGCTATTTTACCAAGTACAGGGCAACTGAGGAATGCGTTCAGAGAGTTGCCAGATTCAGATCTGAATCGTTAGACGAGTGGAAATCCTCTGGTAGGAATTCCTGATTCAAGGATTTCTTTGGTATTATTATGTAGATGAACTGTTTATTACAGAATTGTGCGGGGGAAATTCTCAATTCCGCAGTCGATGTTTCGAATTGTAACCCAAATTGGTTGATTACCAGTGGTTATAGAGTGGGTCTAAGTTGATTCGGACGAGATTCTCGGAATGCCTCTGATTGTCAGATCGAGATTACTCTGACTTGAGGACAGGACATCGCGGTTGAGAAGAGAGAGGAAGTATTCCTTAGACCGTACTCAGATCGAGGTACGACTGCTTAGAATTTGTAATGTTGTTTGACTTGACAGACGCTCCTACAACATTTAGAAATTTTGGAAGCCGAATCTTCCAGAGGTTTTAGATTAATTCGTGAGTATTCTTATCGGTGGAATTCTTATCCGTTTGAAGAGTCGTGCTGATCTTTCAGATTCCTTGAGAGTTGTTTGCAGATTTGCGTGCCGAGTAATTACGTTATTCTATCGACGTCTGATTTCTGATGGGATCGAGTTGTCTTTCCTCGATCATTTTATCTGGAGACTGAATTTCTGCTGATCACTTCGAGGCTGAAGCCGATATGAATTGATCTAGATCGACGTCCTTAATTGAGATTTGAAGATTCATGAGTCCTATCGCAGATTTATGGAGGAATTCTTATCGTTTTTTGAGTCAATTACTCAACCGAATATGTTCTTCTGACTGGACTTCATCTTATGAGACCAGTTCTTATTGATTTGAAGAAGATATTGATCAGACTATCAGGATTCTTACTCTTCTATATTAACTACCTTACGGTGCTTTTCACTTCTTCTTATCGAGATCGGAGGTGTATTCTTGTTCAGAAGAATCATTTATTAGCTTGAGCATCGAAACCGTTGAAGACGCTCGAGACTCAATGTCGGAATCTGGACTTTGAGCTCGCAGCGATCTTATTGATTGGGAGATCTGGCATCATTTCTTTCCTTATGAGGAAAATTCTGTAACCTTTTGTGATGTGTAAAATTTAGAGTATTGTATCATAGACTGGCCCGCTTGTGGATGACAGAGATGAGAATTAGAGATACTGAGGAATTTTTTATTTGGAATCCAATTCTATCCGAGGAGAATGGATGGAGCAACAGATACTCTGAGCTGAGCGATTTATTCTTATTTTATCTACTATCAGTGTTTTATTGATCGATGATTGTTGCACTTCTGATTAGAGTTTGAAACATATAGGAGGTCTATTAGTATTTTTGATTTCGAGCCGAATCAGAATTTTTTGAGAAGATCGAGAACATACATAATCTGAGTTAATCCTGTTAGAGTTTGATGAAGAAGAATCAGAATGGAATACGAATCTCAAGTTTCATATCAGAGTTAATGCCTTGATTTGTGATCAACCTTTTGTTATGCTTGATGTTGTGAGAGAGACAACGTATTTTGATGTTGGCACGTTGCAGTTTATTCCGTGTTCTTTTAGAGGACCGAAATACATTTGAGGATTGAGGAGTGAGATGAGATAGAATCAGATGAAGAAAGATTTTGGGGTATGCTTTCCGATGTTCGGAATTGTCTGCATTTGATCGCGGGGATAGAACGACCAAATGGTCTATGGTACCATTTATTCTGGCTCATAATGGGATAGAGATTGTGTTTCGAGGGATTCGTCGCGAGACTTCTTTGATCAGTCTGAGTTTGAGTTGCTATCCAGGCATGATCAGATGGTAGATATTCTGTCAGAACCTTGTCTGATTTTTTGGTTTGCCGGATATAGATTATTTTAGACAGGGATCTTTGGGGTACTCTTTCTTCTGGATTAGTCTTCAAAGAGACTTTTGTTATTCGAGTACATCTGAGTACAGTGATTATCCTTAGAACGACGGACAACCAGAACTAGCCTGATTGGGCTAGGTAAGGGTGAGCGGTCCATGCCATCTCTTAAGCTCAATTATTACCAAAATTGGTAATTCATGGTACTTATCCTGAAGGTCCATGGTTCGAATTAGAGGAAGATGTGAAACTCCCTGATCCAGGGAGGAGAAGATCTGGAGTATGGTGTTTGATCCTTGCACTAGCTGACGAGTGTCGCTAACTCCTATGAAGATCTTGTATAACAATAGCTATCAAATGACTCTCTTGATGGCATTCCTTCTATGAGTTGTACGAGCAAAAAAAATGGAAATCTCGATTGAATCGGGATAATTACTTGGTTCTAGCGAACTGGAACCAAATGTGTTTTCGAGGTTTGGATTGACAGATGAAGATTTCTGTTGGGAATGAGGATGACTTAGAGTAGGCAATCGAAGTATACGGATGTTTTGATGCAAATTTTTTTATCTTGATTAGTGATACCGGTGTTTCCTAAGACGTAGACTTTTAGAGGAATGTCAGAGATGAGATGAAAGAGAGAAATCGTCCCTGAGATTGAGTGAATATCATTAGAGTTCGGAGATGATCGGCGATCTTTCCTACAGACTTGTTTTGTTCCGTCTCTTTATGGTTTTCATGAGGTGTTTTCCGTCTTTTGATGCGGATTATCACCAGATTCTCGTTGTTGAATTGCCAGATCAGAATTTCTTTTGCTCTTTAGCTGATTAGACCGGTTTTGTTGAGGTGACGAATTGCTTGAGATGACTGGTTCAGAGTTTCAACCTGAATTAGAAGAGGTTCTGAGACAAACCGATTCAGTGTGTGTTAGCACAGTGAAGCCGTTACGGTTTTGAAGAAGAGATTTGGGAGACGGAGTTCGATTTGAGACAAAAGTTTTGGGACTTAGTCCTAAGAGATGAATTTTCTTGCAGTTTTGGGTCTTATCCCTTAGCTTTGAGGTGGAACAGTATTCGATTTCGAGGACGAAATCAGTTCTTAGAGGGGGAGAATTGTAAAGCCCGAGTTTATCTTAATTGAGCTTATTTATATAATCAGAGATTCTAGAATTCGAGGATCGACTTGATTTTGATCAGGGTCTATTTTGCAATTTTTGGAATTTTTAGGGACTAAAATGCAAATATGGAGATTGTTAGATATTTATAAGATTGAGTTGACTTTTTA
Organism: Henckelia pumila; assembly: GCF_033568475.1. Taxonomy (NCBI): domain Eukaryota; kingdom Viridiplantae; phylum Streptophyta; class Magnoliopsida; order Lamiales; family Gesneriaceae; genus Henckelia; species Henckelia pumila. The sequence goes on along the minus strand of NC_133123.1, from coordinate 220,995,810 downwards.
TCCTCCACTTATTCTTCCTAATTCGTTCTCCCTCCATTGAAGAACCAACGTGAGCTTCCAAGCTTTCAGATTTATTCCCGAGCTCGATCCGTCCGTTAGAATTTAATTCTGAAGGCAGTTTAGCGATCACGGCATAAAAGGCTCCGTTCTATCGTAAGTTTTTCTTCGATCCAATATATATCATTTTTGGGATATTGTTAGAATTGGGTGAATTTCAGATATGTCGTACATGAGCTAGCATGTATCGTTTATTTGAAGTCGGTTTTGAAAAAGAACGTCGTTCGGAATTGTTATGATTTTTGGAAGCATAATTCGAAAATGGTGTTTTTGGTATTTGATGGAAATGGATGAATTATGGTTGTTTGGAGTTGTTTAGATTGATATTTTGATGTATGTGATTTCGGATAGTTGAATTTATAGCCGTTATGCCGTCGGTTTGAGATTCCAGATTTTAGGAGTTGGAACTAAATCTTTGAATGGACTTAAATTGGTTTAATTGATATTTAATGTTATTATATCCGTACAGATTTGACTGGAGATGTGGAGTTCATAGTTCAAAGAATTCGAATCGTTGAAGAATTGATTGAGGTTTGGTATTGAGTTGATCTCATTCTTGGAATTGAGTTGTATGAATTTTTATTGGAATTCTTGTTATTGTAGCTTGATCGAGATTGGAAGCTACTTCGAATCGAGAAAGGTAAAAGATGACTTTGGAATGGAATAGGACAATTAACTCGAATCCGGAATGATTCGAGTGTCCTAGGGAAAAATCACATACTTGCATGCTAATTGAAGAATATGTTTGTTTGTTCGTTTGAATTACACTTGCATTCATATTGAGCCTATTTTGTTGTTTTGAAGCATGTTAGAACTCGAACTTTTTGATGTTTGTATTTTCTAATAGTCGTATATCGGGGATTGAATCTTGTCATTGCATGTATTATGTACATGGATATATTTTGGATGTATTGGATTTGAGCTTTGACAAGTTTTCTGCTGTATTTTTAGCTATGTTCTGTCACCGCTCGATCGGTAAGATTCAACCGATCGAGCGGTGGTCATTTTGCTAAGTTTTTGTTTTTGGAAAATGGGTGCACGCTCGATCGTTTGAATCTTACCGATCGAGCAGTGCTGGAATTCTTTGGGCAGAGAGTTTGCAATTCTTTGCTCGCTTGATCGGTTGATTTCTACTGATCGAACGAGGCCCTTCTTTTAAAAAAACAAAATTCTTACTCTTTTAACCTTGTTTTTTGTATGCTTAGTGTACGTTTAACCTGAGGTTAGATGTTTAGAACCGAGATCTCACAAATGTCAAGAACAGAAAGAACGACTCGTGTGGATTGGTTTAGTTATTTAATGTATTATATGCTAGTATGTTCTCATGAAAGTTAAGTTCATTATGAAAGCATAAAATTTTATGAACGCAAAGATGATGTACTCATTTTTATTTAATTAGCACACATGATTTTCATGCATGAAATGATTTTTAAGAGCATGACATGTTGAGTCTCAAGTTATTTTCAAGTTTCATGATGACATGATGATTTTAAGATATTTTTAAGTATGTTTCATGAACGATAAGAAATTTTATGAAGCAAATATCTTATGATGAAGTTATGAGAAATTTTATGAAGAAAATGCTTATGACAATTATGTTTATGATTGAGGAAGTATGATGATGACTGTTATGATGATGCATGAAAACATTTTTGATGTTGTACGTGTTCTTCTGGTAGAAGTATGAGATTGGTACTCCGGGATGATCTCCGAAGGTACCTTTCCAAAGAAGAAAGTTGCGCATATTGGTCAAGGTCAATATGGACGGTATTCAGTGCACATATTGGCTAAGACCAGTAAGGACGACAAAGAGATGGTGTGCATTAGTTGAGGCCAGTATGGACAGTATTTGGTGCGCATGTTGGCCAAGGCTAGTATGGATTGTACATCTATATTATTGTTGTACAACGACCGTGATCATAGGAACCCCATGTGCTCATATGATATGTTTACCACAACTGCATGTATCTCATCGCCTTTAAATGACAAGTTTTTACTATATGTATATATTATGTCATTGCATTATGTTTTACGATATATGTATGTATAATTTTTTTGAATCTTTAGACTCACTATGCTTGATTGGTGCAGTTATATTGGAGATGTAATGAATTAAAAGCTTTGGTAAAAAGGCTGAAGAGTCCAAGTGACGAAGGCATTGCATGACACGATTGTTTTGAAACTCTGATGTTTTAAAGCGAGAAGTTTTGCATATGTTTATTGATATTTCATTGTTACATTATTTTATGCATGACATGTAAAAATCAATTTTAAGAAATTATAAGGACAATTCCTAAATATATCCCTGTATCTTTTCCATTTTCCGTATTATATCCCTTTCACTTTAATGTTCCAAATATATCCCTGATTCATTAAATAGTTTCTTGAATTTGTCCTTAAAACTAAATAATGCCCATTCTACCCTTTATTTCCCTATTTAAAATTTAAAGGCTTAATCCCATCATGCTTCCGTCAGTAAATTAAAGCAGAATACCTCTTTGACCACACTATTGTCGGGTTATGTCCACCGGGTTTTACAGGTTGTTCCTCACAACCAAACCACGTGATCGCAACCGATGGTTCCTGACACAGACTCCTTCAGCAGCAGCTAGCACAGCCCTATTTCGTTTCCTACCTTAGGGCGTATAGTAAAAGCTTAATTATTTAAATAAAATAACATGATAGAGAAGATCTTCGGAAATTTATTCAGACAACATATTATTACATAAATCAACCTCCTTTGAAGATGAGAAGATAACTTGTTTAGCTACTCATAGTAGCCTTGTTCTTGAAATACATAAAAGTAAAACTTAATACAATAGAAAGAGAAATATTACAATGTTTTATTTGTAAGAAAACTGAAGGAAATGATCGATGTCTTCAGCTTCCTTAAAATCTTGTATTTATAGCCAAAGTTTCACTCGTTTCACCGAGAAACTTCAGAGAATCTTACAGCTGTCTTGAATTCTTTATGCCATTATTGATGGCATCTTTTGATAGTGGGAGTGACATGCCTAATGACATCTTTTACTAGTGGAGGAGTCACATGCTTGACTTTTTCTTTTGGATTTATTCTCCTCACATGCCTTTTTTATTGTTGTCGGAGCATCTTTTGCTTTTGCAGTGGGCCCCTGGGAAAACGCGGTTTTGGTGGTCCCTGTCCACCTTTGCTTGTCTCAGAAAAATATTTTCGATCCGTTTGGGGTTTGAAGGTTTTTTCCGAATTCTGGCTCCTTCGGGTTTGGACATTCTGGGCAGATATTCTCTGACCATCTTCCGATATGAGCCATGTTACAAAATTTTCGACGAGTTTTTTTACTCCCCAGCAGCTTGTTGTTCCACAAAAAGTTCCTCTTCTTTTCGAAGAGTTCTTCCGCAAAAGCCGTAGTTTTTCCTGTCATTGTGTTTAATAGGAATGATCCGTTCACAGAATTTTGATAAAATTTGAACAAAAATTTGACCTTATCCATCTCGGTGAGACAAACCCAAATACCCCATGCCCTTCTGGTTGAAATTTCATTTTCTCCAAAGGTGGACACCAATGGTATTTCTTCAGATATAGGATCCTTGATAAATCTTTGATTATTCATGTCAGGTCTCCTTAGCTTGATGAAATGAAAGGGCTCGTGTGATCCTTTCCCTATTGGTTCTGGAGCAGCACTATAGAAGTATAACTCGAGCACATCTCCTTCAGACAAATGATCATTATTTGCCCATGTTTCTTGGACTGCTTCCTGAATCCATTTTGGTAGTTGTGATATTTCTTGAAAGCCTGGTGAAGTTGTATAAACTGAGGCTAGAGCCCCAAATTCATACCATAGCTTTACATCCTTAGGATTGACATTGTTTTTTAGCCAAACCCTTGGATATATTCCTGCAACATCAACCCTGCAAGTGATCGGGTTGATTTCACTTCTTGTACTTAATTTCACCCATCTTTGTTGATAAACCTGAAATGGAGAAATTACAGCTGGGTTAGTATCAATCTTAGATTTGCCCTTGTCAGTGTGGGGCCTAAGATTGATCTCTTCCTCTTTTACCCCAGAGGCGGAGGGTTGACTTGATGAGTTATCCTCATCAATTGTTGCTTTATCTAGATCATCAAAAACTGATGATAGATTAGCGCTTGTTTCTTGAGTATTAGAATCCTCAACATATTGTTTTACAACCGATGGCTGTATTTCTTGTTTTTGAGAAACCAGTGGTTTTTCTATGGCACGGATAATAGGCCTTGAATAGCAGCCCATAGTTGAGTTTGAGCTTGCATACATCCTGTGATTCGATTGGATACTTTGATCCGATCAACTTGTTGTAACCTGCCTGCCATATCGGCACTTATGACAAGCTGGTTGAACTCGGTTTGAAGCAACCCAAGGTGTTCCCTGAGATGCCTCTGCATTTTCATGATGGAATCTACGTCACTGCCTTCCATCTCTTGTTAAGAAATCTGCAAGAATATTTTCATGAGATTTAATAATAACAATATCAAAAAATATAATTTTGACATAAAGCTTGCCATCTTAATAACCTAGCCTTTTCAGGTTTAGATTCAATCTTATTCCTTAGGAAAGCTTTTACCTGAGTGTTATCAACCTTCAAAGTGAATTTTTTAGCAAGTAAAAATAATGGCCATTTTTCGAAAGCCCTTTTAACTGCATAAAATTCCTTTTCGTTGATATGCCATCTGATAGCCTCAGATTCTGAAAAAAGACCGCTACAGTATCTGCATGGTATTTCTCTATCCGGAGTGATCTTAATAAGAACTGTTGCCCCACCATTCGTCACTGGCTTCTGTAAATAACACCAGATCATCTTCATCCATGGGTATAACCATTTTTGGGAGATTCTTACATATCTCCTTTAATTGGTTCACCCCTTTAGTATGTTCATCGGTCCATATAAACCTTGCATCCTTTTTTAACAAAGGACTAAACACCTTTCTATACATTGCCAGATTTTTTATGAACATCCCTGCAAAATTAACTACTCCTAGAAAACTTTGGAGTTGTTTTACATCTTTGAGTTTATCTGGAAAATTATTTACCTTTTCCACAATATGAGGTTGTAGAATTATTCTAGTTTGATCAATCTCAATTCCAAGGAATTCAATTTTCCTTGTTGCTATGACTGATTTCTTTTCAGATAAAACCACTCCTTCTTGTGTACAAATTTTAGAGAAAATCTCTAAATGTTTAATATGTTCATCTATGTTTTTTGATGCTATAAGAATATCATCAATATAAACAAACATGAAGTTGAAATAATCTTTAAAAAGATTATCCATCTTTATTTGAAATATTTGGGGTGTATTAGCCAATCTCATAGGCATAACTTCCCAGATATAATGTCCTTGTGGTGTAGAGAAGGCTGTGAATTTCTTACAGCCTTCTTCCATTCGAATCTGGTAAAATCCAGACTTACAATCAAATTTTGAGAACACTCTAGCATTTCGTACACAGCTAATTAGATGTTCTCTACTGGGTATGAAGTACCCATCAAATTTCAGGATTTTATTAATACCTTGGTAGTTAATAACTAACCTGGGTTTTCCTTTTTTTATTTCACCATGATTTCTGACCAGAAAACCTGGGCTGCTATATGGTGAAACTCCTTCTTTGATTAGAACAAGGTCCAAATGTTCCTTGATAATCATTCTCATATCCCTTTGATCTGTTATGTTCATTGGGATAGACTTATATCTGACGAATTCATACTCTTTGCCTTCTTTTAGAGTAAGACTGGCTTTGAGTTGATTCCTATCCTACCATGCCAAAGGATGCTCGTTGTAACTTTCTTTGAGCCTCTTTTTGACATCTTCAAGGGATACTTTATTTTATAACTCTATATCTCTGTGATTTAGAGTTACTTTGAGAAGCTCCATATCCTCTATTTGGAGTTCTCGTTCTATTGTTATTTTCAACATGGTTTCTCCAAACCTTCTTGGATCTTTCATTTTTGGCACCACGCTGGCTGCGAAATATTATCGGTATTTGTCGATAAAAAGCAACCTTGAGTAGTTGAACGATAATTTTATGATCACAAATTGTAGTGAACATAAGTCTTCTTGACTCATTGTCTTGTGTGTACTTCTTAAACATTTGTAAGAAGTTATTTTCTAACAAGATATCAGCTCATGTATCATGGAAATAGATTGGTAGTGTCTTTACCTTGTACCAAGGTGTTTGACCTGCTCCTCCTATAAGGATCTCTGCTTGTTTTATTCCTTTGCAAAGAATTAAAATTCTTCGAGAGAAATCTCGTCCAATAATTTTTGGCAATTCTTCTTCTCATTCTTCAGGGAAGACTCCTCTTTTTGCTGTACAAATTCCTGCTCCTGAGTCAATATAAGCTGCAAAATATTCAGCCTTATATTGTTCATACAGCATCCCTATTGGAATGTATATGGAGAAAGGATTTGTTGTCATTTTTTAAAGGGATTACTAAATGGCCACGCCATTTTTAACAGACTGTGTTGTAACTCAGTAATTCGATTAAGACTATTTACCTTTAGTTTTCCTAAGACTTCAGAAGGTAGAGTATGGTTACTCATTTCTACTTTTTCAATGCGTTCTAGTAAATCATGTTCATGACTTACTAATTTCAACAATTGTTTCTTCCTCTGTTTGTAAACAGAGTTTTCGAATCTGATTAAGGGATTGTTCCTTATCCAATTCTCTTGGTTTTCCATCTCATAGAATTCTTATTGAATCCTCCAAGTCTTTTCTTTTTCCATAAACTATATTCCTTTTTCAAGGCGTTTCCATGGTTTATGGTCCTCCAGAAACTCTAGGCCAAGAATGAGCTGATCCACTTCTTTTCCTGGAATTCCACAGATTTGAACTTCCAATTCTCCAATATTTATTAATCCTTGGTAAGTTCCTGTTACCTGCTGCTCTAAATAGTAAATCGAGTTACAAGGAAATTGGTTCCTGTGACTTGTAATTTCCAATACTATTTTGACTTATTTCCATCCTTCTGGAGATCTAGGTTTTCCTATTATTGAAAACTCCTTTTCTTCTGGTGGAATTTCCTATATAGGAGATTTTTCCCACCTTCGACTTGTCATTCGGTCACCTTGAAAAGATAACCTTCGGGGTTCTATTTTTAGATCTCTGTATAGAACCGATTTATCTTGTATTTGAATGTCTGTTTCCTGAATTAAAGGAAACTCGATTCTTTCCGGGTATATTGCTTGAGCAACTTTTCCAAAGATTTTTGGAATTTCAATAAACTCATTTCTAATAAATAATTCAGAATGGTGCGTATTAGAAAGAGCATATGAAATTTGATAAGTAATAGAATATGGTCTATTACCTTCCTTCAATAATCTTTTTTCCTTGAAGTTTGGATGCAACGTCAAGGCTCGACTAAAGTCTCTGTCAGCTAAATTGTAGGCTATTCTTGGATAAATAACTCCTACAATTTTTCTTGCACATAGATTTCCTGAGATCGTACCCAGAACAGCATCTTGGATATTTCCCATTCTTTTATCACATACTACGATATCTATGGGTGAATCTATTCCTTCTTTAAAAGTTGTCTTGATCATTATTTGGATTGCTCCAATATGAATCCAAGACATCGTTCTTGCTACCTCATTTTTCAGCTTTTGCAATTCCTCTCTTACTTCTTCAAAAGGAATTAACTGCATCTCTATTTGATTACTTTTTAACTCCATCGGGATTGCCATTTCCCTTCTGGATACTTTGTAAATCAAATGATGTCTTCTTTGTCTTAGCCCTAGGTTGCCTAAGACCCTCTCTACTTGTCCTGCCGAAAATCCTTGGTACTTCTGTAATGTTGGATTTTCTCTCATAATCCTTTGGACCATATTATGAGATATCGTGGTTTGACTAAAAAATCCAGCCAAACTCTCTTGTGTTTCGTGTCGAAACACTTCTTCTTTATTCTGATTCTGATTCTGATTCATCTTCAGATTCATCTTGGCTAAAAAATATTTCTTCTTCGTATATACTTTCATCTGAGGGGATATCTTCAAATTGATATACTTGGACTAGATCTTGAAAGAATACCGCATCATCCATATCTGGTGTTGCTTCAAAGAGTTTAACTCCCCTTTTCTCGTTTTCTGGACAATTTGTAGATATATGTCCTCTTGCTCCACATGTCCAGCAGTTGCAATCCTTGAAACTTTCACTTGCTCTCGTATGAGTTCTTCTGAAAGTTTTTCTAGATGGTGTTCTTACCCTGCCTTGTGATGAGTTTGTTGCCGGGGATGTTCTTGTAGGTCCACTTCTTCTACCTGATCTATTAGATCTGGCCTTTTGTTTGGACCAAAATGTTCTTGGTTTCCAATAACTTTTCATTCTTTTATTGTAGGGATTATTTCTGAATTTCTTCCTTTTAAATCCCTGTGATTTATTCACTATAACCGTAGGGAGATCATTTTCTCTACAACATAGAGGAGTATGCTTGTTAATACCCCTTATTTTCTTGTAGTTCTTCTGTAATGCTACCATATGACACCATTCCGCCAATTTTCCTTTCAAAAAAGAGGCGCGTCTTGCCAAAGTATCAAGATTACCTGGAACGTATTCTTTTATCAGCATTTCTCTCCAGGGGCTTGGCATTTTTGCGAAAAATAGCTGAATGGCTACATTTTCTTCAACTCTCGAATTCCATCTGTATTTGGTGAATAACATAATATATTCATTAACTAAACAGATATCATGTAATTCGAGGCTATACAGAGCTTGATTATATCTTCTCTTTTTCTCTATATCTTGAATATTGAAATAGTCTACTCCTATGAATTGTGCTTTAAAAAGGGTGGCCATTCTTCCTCCAATCTCGCTAAGTGATTCTCCTGCTAAGATTGATTCCTTGGTTTCTAGCATGGTCATTTCCCAAGCTATCTTGACAGATCTCATTAGACTAATTTCCAGAATTTTGATAAATCCTTCTTTATTGAGATCTAAAGTTCCTGCTGCTATTCTCATGGCTAATGTCCAATCATCTATGAGATCTTCTCTGTTTTTGAAGTCCAGAACATCCAGGTTTAACATAACCCCATAAGAATGTATCGGGTCTAAAACGGTTTTTCCATAAGGAGTTTGATGTATTGGTATATTACTCCTTCTTGATCTGGTTCCTGCTGGATGTGAATTTTCTCCAACATGAAACTCACTATGTGGTTCTTCTGTTTTAACCACATATCTCGGGGGATTCCCTATGGGTTGTTCACCCTCAGGAGAATTCATTTTTAGATCTACTACTTTAAGATTCGAAAAAGAATCCGCAAGATCTTGTAGATCCTCGAGATTTAATATTTCTAAAGTAGTCATCAGATAGTGTTTTTCTCTGATACTGTCTTTATAAGATTAATCATCAGTTAAAGGTTTTTGAACAATTTTTGTTTTACCTTTTTGATGTAACAGAGGTTCGGTACCAAACGAGAGTGGTAACCTTCCTCCTGTATTTCCCTTTCTAGAACCAGAAGTATGTTCTAGATTTATAATTTTAGTTTGAAGATCCTTTAGAGTTACAAGAATTTCTTCTTGTTTTTTAAGGATTTCTCCAATCTGTCAAGGTATTTCATACAGCTGATTACTGTAATATTGTACTGTCTTTTGAATTTATCTAAGATCTCCGGAGAGTTTAGAGGAATCTGGTGTGATCTCTAGAAATTGAGAATTAAAAATCATATTTCTTAATCTCTTCAGAGAGTATAAAAGACCTAAGTCTCTTTAAGTTCTGTTGTAAAGAATCTATTTTAAATAGATTCACTTGTTTATGGGATTTCATATAAATGAAATCCTTCTGGTTCAAATTCTCGTTTGAATTCATGGTTTGTTGAAAATCTCTTCCTCAACAAAAAAAAGTATGATTTAATGAATAATATAAAGTCTGAATAAAATTACCTAGGCTCTGATACCAATTTGTTAGCCCAGAGGAAATATTAATTATAATTATTAGAATAAGGGTATTATAGGCAATTTTTAGTTTGAGGGACATATTAAGGAAACTATTTGTTAAATAAGGGACATAATTAGGAACGAATAAAGTGTTAGTATATTTTTGGGAAAGTTAGGAAACTTTAAGGACGTATTTGGGTTTTATCCCGAAATTATATTTAAGTATTTTCAAAGACGGTCTCGCAGCGATGAGTTTTACGGATTTTAAGTTTTAATATGATATGTTGTTTATTTCATTGCGATAGTTTTATGCTTGGTTTCACAAATGTTTTATAAAGTATCTTTCCGCACTTAGTTTATTTTATTGACAATCACGTTTCGCATGCTTTCTTAAGATTTTAAATGTCGGTTCAGGTTTTCAATGTAAGTAGTGGTTTTTAAAGTTCCTGTATAAGAACTGATTGTTGACTGTATGGTTGCTGATAAGTGCAATTTGTGTGCCTTATTTTATGTTATTTTATATCTATTTTGCATGCATTTGTATTGTCTCGTTGTGTTTTTGTTTGTTTTTATGTGATTTATTGCATATGTGTACATTTCACTCTCCGGGTTGATTTTTATAGAAATTTGCGAGAAAATCAAGATTCTAGAGCAAGAGAAGAGCCGAAAGAATGAATTACGAAGCAACAATGATCCAAAAAAATTATTTTTTGATGTTAGATAGATCCAAATCTGATATCCACCATTTCAAAGAAATTTCAAGATGTTTTGAAGCTGCTGTCCAAATTTCAGCTCGATCCGACTTCTAGAACTCCAGATATGATTTTTTCAAGAAAACTGCGCCCTGGGAAGAGAATTGCAGCGCGTAGGCGCTAGTTTTCGGTGCCTAGGCGCTGCGGCGCGAAATTTGAAAAAAAAAAAAACAATTCTCGAATTTTCAGGCTTCAATTGACGGGCTTTCAAAGACATATAAAAGAGGGTTTTAAGACCGCATAGAGGGGGATTCACGAGCAGACCAGACGTGAGGCGGCTAGGGCGGAGACTTGAAGATTGAAGAACGCTCCATTCGAGTTCTTCTTCCTTTCTTCTTTAGATTATTAAACTTTTGTTTGAATATTGTTTTCGTTATTTGATTATTTTTTCTTAAACCAAGAACGCGAGACTGGGCCGAACAATTTTATGTCGAACATGTTGATTTTGATTTGGGACTTTTAGATTTTTATTAAAGTTATTGATTTTTGGATTTATATTTTGTATTTGTGAATAATCTGATCAATTATTTACTTGTTTGTTAATTGATTCTGAGTCGAAAGATTAGAAATTGATTTCGATCGCTCCAATAATTGACATATGGTTTAATCAACTAGAAATAGTATTCGGTTTCAGTATGCGGCTTTAGGTGAAAATTGAATTCTTATAATTCCTAATGCATTTGAATTTGATTAGAATTATGAAAATTAATCCGTCAATATTTGAATAGATATAACTGTTGTAGAAATATATGATTAAATAAATTAGGAGAATTCACCGTGATTTAAGATTAAATTTGGATCCTAGATTTGCCACTTGTTTGCATAATTTGTTTGGTACCTGCGTGTGTCTTGGTTGTCTTGTTTTAATTAAATTTATCTTTCAGCTATTTTATTTCTTATTTGTTTTAGTAATTAAATTTTTATTTAATTCATCGCAACCTTTTATTATTCTGTCTAGATTAAGCTAAATAATTAATTCTTGAGAATTGACTATAGTCTCTATGGGATCGATACTTAGACTCATTGTCCACTTTCTATAACTTGACCTGGTACGCTTTCCAGTACAATTTATTTAAACAAAATTTAAGCCGGTTAAGTTTTTGGCGCCGTTGCCGGGGACTGATAGTGATTTCAGAATTATTATTTTACTTGAGACTAGACTCTTAGTTTTCAATTTAATTTATTTGAATTCTGAATATTTGCCTCTGTCTTTGATTTTCAGGCACGTTTTGTCTGTGTATGCATAGCACTCGATCTTCCAAAGAGCTCGTTGATATGAATCTTGATGAGTAAGATTAGCAAACACAATTATAAATTAAATCACACCCTCTAACAAATAATCAAAAGATCCAAAGAGTTTTTTCCAATCTTTGAAAAAAGTAAAATTGATAGAATTTTGGATTTCCACCTTTAATCGACGGGACGATTAACAACAGAAATCAAGACAATCGAAACAAAAGAAAACCTTTAGATAACTTGTATCTGACAATCTTCAGTGAGAAATCAATTGACAAACGTTTCCATGTAATTAAACTGTGACAAGTTTGATTTGAAGACCAAAGCAAAGCTTTGAATAAAATTCTAAAGAGAATTTCAATAATGTTTGTATAAACTGAATCTGAATTGTTCTTCAAAAATAATGAATGTATGGTATTTATATTACAACCCCAAAATAATAAAAGATATTGCAAAAATAAATCTAAAGATATCAAAATATCTCCTAGAAGTTTCCTAGAAAGCTTAAAAGTCTCAAAATAGGAAAAATAATGCAAAAATATTAGGATTCCCGAACACACACACAAACACCTTCGGTGTGTGAAAAAGGCAACGGCGCGGGCGCGCGGCTTCAGGCGCGGGCACGCACATCTTGCGCAAAGGCAGGAGCGGGCGCGCATATGTCTCGTGAAAGAGTGGGTGCCCGGTGAGCCAACTTGTGGCTAAGGGCTTTGATGACTCTTTGTATAAACAATCTTTTGTTTAATATAATTTACACTTTTATTAATGGCAATGACTTTATCTTTCTTCATATTGTTATATTGTGATATACTATTGTTGTTTTGATAAAGACCTTGAATATACTATAGTGTATGTAAGATGTGGTAGAACATGGGGATGTCTATCATGAAACACATCTTATAGTCACTGTATATTCTAAACTGTTCCTAGTCGATTGAGCCGTCCGATAATAAGGATAAGGATCGCTCGAGTTTGAGACTATCATTTGCGATGCAGAGTACCACGTTTCATTAGTAAGGAACATAGAGATGTTCGAAGCATGCAAATGGATATTCATACGATGAATGATCGAACCGCCCTATCCGGACTTTCCAAGTGGTTATCACTTATCGAGTGGATAAAGTCCGCGGTTTTGGTTGTACACCATTAGTCCTTACTACTTGAAACATCATTGAGACTCTATATGCTAGTACTGTGCTTTGACTCGTTTACCGACTCTATTGGGGTCATCAGGTGTCGGGATTGGGTACAGTTACAACACATATAGGAGTCGATGCTTTGTTGTCAAGGATTCACCACATACTTGCGAGTGTGGATATCCTATGCGATCTGAGGAGATATTAGTGTGACGAATCTCTGGCCAGAGTACATGATGTGGTTTAAGAAATGGTTTCTTAGTAGCACATGCGATGTCACTATTTGATCTTCAAGATGTATTGCATAGTTATCGAATCTCGAACGACTCTCGATTTACCAATGGTTGTTGATTCGATCGGGATATATGGATGAAGGGACCGTACTGTACGCTAACCAAAATCTATTGGTTCTTGCAGGCACTATCAGTGATACCTAGGGAATCATGGGGCGATATTGCTAGGCGCTCTTACCATGATTCGATGGGCAAGTCGGAAATTGTTGTTCCGAGTCACAAGGAGTTGTGAGCCCACGGCTAGCTGTATCCCTGAACCATTGAGGGTCACACAGAGTAATGAATTTTTAATCCCCGTTGAGATAGTTAAATTTAAAGAGTTAAATTTAATGAACAAAGAAGTTGAACTTCTTATTTAAGAGTAGAGGAGTAAGATTTCCTAAAATGACATAGGGATGGGCATTTTTGGAAATCACTGAATTCGGATTCAGAAAAATTTATCTTGACTTTAAAAGGTGCAGAAATGGTTTCTGTGCACATTGGTGAAATCGGTTTATCAATCGGAGTCATGATGAATTTTATATTAATTTCTGAACATGCGGGCTTTGCTTGTCGGGCTTGAACTTATGACTAATGGGCTCTAAGCTGTTAGTGGCCTACATTATAAATAAGTTATTGCAATACAGAAATTACACACAACAGGTCACAAATTTTCGAAAACCCTAGTATTTTCCCTAAAGTGGCCGCCCCCCTTCCCTCTCTACTTGGGAAAATCCAGCCTGTGAATTTTGAATTACAGTCTGGTTTAACGGATCAAATTCGTTAATTCTCTTCGTAGAAACTTCTGATAGATTTTCTAGTGCAATCTATCAGAGGGATTAAATATCCGTTCGTGGACCTGATTGAAGAACAGTTCGTCCATCAGTTCCACGGATATACAACAAGAGCAGAGCAATCTGTTGGTGTCCATAATCTCGATTCGAGATTGGAGGTAAAAATTTATAATTGTTATTTAATTTTTACACACACAATTTAATCGTAAAGTTTTGATACCCATTATGGAATCATTCCATATAAAATTTTTAAACTTCCGCTGCACCGGGTATCAATTCTGATTGATCTGATCGCCGCGTTCTACAACAGTGGTATCAGAGACAGGTTGCTCAAATCAAGCGATTAAATTAATCGATTGTACAAAAATTTTTAATCCTCGATTTTTGAAACAAAATAAATTTTTAAAATAAAATTTTTTTTTTTTCGGGCAAAACCCGGGCAGCAATTGGATCGCTGCCCGGGAGGGGGCAGCGATGGGCAGCGCAAGGCGCTGCCCAGCGCAGCGCTGGGCGCTGCCCGGCCCGAGCCCCTTGGGGCGCAGGCAGCCCGGGAACGTCCCGGGCGGCCCGCGGAAAAATTATTTTTTATTTTTTAAAATTAAAATTTTAATATGTTAAAATTCTATTTTTGGTCCGATCGAAAATTGTTTTTGATTAGTCCACGAGGCGTCGGATCGAATTGTTCGAGTCCAAAAATTTTAAAATTGATTTTTTGATAAATTTGAATTTTTGGAAAATTTATATATTTTATCCGTTAAATCAGATTTTATGAAATTAATTATTTTTGGTACAATTGATGATAAGATATGATCTTATGGATATATTGAGTAAAATATGATTTTATGTATAAAATTGGATTTTATAGATAAAATATGATTTTATTTGATAAAAAGATAAAATATGATTTTGTATGTAAAATAAGATTTTATATATGGAATATGATTTTATCCTTTTAAATTTAAATTGCCACTGTATGTTATCCAATAAATTAATTTTGAATTAAATGTTATTGGATAAGGATGATCGATTGCCATGACCAATTTTATAGGTGTATGTTAGGAATTTACATTTGTTTTTATTGTTGTTGGATTTATTAATGGGCCAGGTTTATGGCCCAAATATGAATTGTCATATGTAATAAAAGTGGGCTTGGTTAATGGCCCGTTCCCACCTCTTAAAAATGTATCCCCTACTTGTCATTGTTATTTATTGTAAATACATTAGACTTAGTGGGAGATGAAGATTTGAAGATGGAGGTGGGCCCAGCAGACAATAAAGACAGAAGAAATGTAAATTGGAAGCTCAATGTAATAGGATTGCATTGCATACTGCATATTACCTAGGATTGGACTAAGACTCGTGATTGGCAACCACAGGTCGATTAGAAATGGAATCGATCATCCTATATAATATGTGATATTATTGTTGTATGCATGTTTTAGACTAAATTGTGTGAATCCGACAAGCATACAAAATTTTAAAAATGATGAGACAAATTTTCAAAATTAAAATCCCTCATTTTAAATATGATTTAAAATTGATATCAAGATAAATAAAGGAAATTTAAAATTGTTTAAATGTTCCTACCTTCCATCAACGATCAATGTATGAGATGCTACCCGCGGATACGGTTCGGCTCATATTATTGGGGGGGCCCGTTCGTCGGAAAGCTATACATTGGATCGACACATGTTGTAAGTTGGGTGGAACTCCCATGGGATCGGCTCATATTATTGGGGGATCCACATGGCGACCGTCCATCACAACTTAATATTGATGGGTCATCTTGACATGTCACAATAAACGGCGTCATATTATTGGGCCCTTATTGGACATGAGGTAAAAACGTGGAGGTTGCTTTGGAAGCAATTGGGCTCTACCTTTTGAAAATTATGGTTGGCTGATATTATTCGGGACCATAGTTTGTCAATTGGACTCCATGTTCCCACTAAGGAAATAGTTTGCCGTTTTCACTAGAGGGTAGTGAAATCGTTAAAATAGTGGGAGTGAGATTCATAAAATAAATTTCGCCTATTTTATGTCTTAGTAAATTAATTAAACAATCACTGATATTTGTCTGTTTCTTTTCAGTATTTCATAAAGATGAATTCGCGTAATCCACTTTTCTCGATCCTCGAACAAAATAAATTGACTGGCGCAAACTATACGGAATGGTTTCGTAAGTTGAAGATTGTCTTGACTTCGGAGAAGATGCTCTACGTGTTAGAAAAATCTCCTCCGAAGGAAGCACCAGCTGACATAAGTCCGGAAGAGTTAGCCAAACTTGATACATGGTGGGACCATGATATCAAGGCCAAATGCTATATGCAAGCCTCGATGTCTGATGAACTCCAGAGGCGATTTGAGGATACCGTGAATGCTGCTGACATTCACGTACAACTCAAGGAACTTTTTGGGGCTCAATCGAGAGCTGAAAGGTTCGCTACTGTAAAGGAGCTAATGACGTGTCGCATGCGTGAAGGGACTTCGGTCCGTGATCATGGGGTACGAGTGATTTGGCTCATACAGAAGTTGGTAATGCTTGATTTGGTGTTGGAGCATGAACTCAACGTGGATTTACTACTTCTATCTCTTCCTTCTTCATTTGACGGATTTGTGGTGAATTTCAATATGAACAAGATAGAGGCCTCCCTTGAAGAGATGGTCAATATTCTTGTGACATATGAATCCACTTTAAAGAAGGATAAACCGGCTTTCTTGGTGGGCTCCTCTTCTTCTGCTAAGAAGGGGCCAAGTACAAAGGGTAAGAAACGTTCTGCCCCACCCAAAAAAATCGAACCGGAGAAGAAGTACAAGACAAATGCTTCAAACATGGAAAAGTCCAAGGATGTTTGCCATTACTGCAAGAAGCCCGGTCATTGGAAGCGTAACTGCAAGGAATATCTAGAGCAGTTGCGAACTGCGAAGGGTATGTTCTATATTGAAATAAATGTTTCACTTAATACTACTTCTTGGGTATTGGATACCGGATGTGGATCTCACATTTGCAATGATTTGCAGGTGATGACAAGAAGTCGCAGGCTTAGAATGGGTGAGACCCAGCTGAGGCTCGGAAATGGTTCCAGAGTTGAAGCTAAAGCTGTGGGAGATATTTATTTAATTTTGCAGAACGGTTTTAAGTTACTTTTGAGAGATGTTTTATTTGTTCCAGATTTGATTAAAAACATTATTTCTGTTTCTATGCTTGATAGAGATGGTTATTCTTGCAATTTTGTGAATGAGATTTGCAATATTTACAAGAATGAATGTTTGATTGGAAATGGACAACTTGAAAACGATCTATACAACTTAAAACTAAAAGACGTTCCAATAAATTATGTTGATAAACCGGCAACAACAAACAAAAGGAAAATCGATAGTCAAAACCCGGCAAACCTTTGGCATGCTAGGCTAGGTCATATTTCCTCAAGGAGGATGAACAAGCTACTGGGAGAGGGCATGTTTGATATGTCTGATATTAACTCTCTACCTACTTGTGAATCCTGCCTGAAAGGAAAAATGACTAAATCTCCTTTTAAGGGGAAACCTGAGCGTAGTCAAAATCTGTTGGATTTGATCCATACAGATGTTTGTTGTCCATTTAGAGTTGGTACTCAATATGGCCACACCTACTTCATTACCTTTACTGATGATTGTTCTAGGTATGGGTATTTATATTTAATGAAATATAAGTCTGAAGCATTTGAAAAGTTCAAAGAATTCAAGGCTGAAGTAGAAAACAAGCTAGGTAAAAGTATTAAAGCACTTCGATCGGATCGAGGTGGAGAATACTTAAGTACCGAGTTTTTGGACTATCTAAAAGAGAATGGGATTCTCTCTCAGTGGACTCCTCCTATGACACCACAACTGAATGGTGTATCGGAGCGTCGTAATCGAACTTTGTTGGACATGGTTCGATCCATGATGAGCTTCACTGAGCTTCCACCTTCGTTTTGGGGCTATGCGCTTGAAACGGCGGTATTGTTGTTGAACAACGTCCACACTAAAGCAGTGGACAAAACACCATACGAGTTATGGAATGGCAAAGCTCCTAAGTATTCGTACTTGAGGATTTGAGGATGTCCTGCTTACGTGAAGCAGACAGTGGGAGATAAGTTGGATAGTCGATCCACCTTATGTTATTTTGTAGGGTATCTGAAGAATTCAATCGGATATTATTTCTATCATCCTGCTGAAACAAAGGTGTTTGTTTCGAGGAATGCCACCTTCTTGGAGTAGGAGTTCTTATCGGATAAGAAAGGCGAGATGATGGAACTCAAAGAAATTCGAGAAGAACCCGAAATACAAAATAACGATCCTACACCTCAGGAACCATTGATAGACACGCCTATACCTAGAAGATCCGAGAGGACTTCTAGACCTCCTATTCGATATGGTCTTCTTCTTGAAGGGGATCAAGATGAACCCGATGTTGGATGTGATCCAAGAAACTTCAAAGAAGCAATTTCTGATGCGGATTCAAATTTATGGCTTGAAGCTATGCAGTCAGAAATAGATTCGATGCATACAAACCAAGTTTGGTCTTTAGTAGATCCTCCCGATGGAATTGTTCCAATAGGGTGTAAATGGATCTACAAGAGAAAGCTTGGGCCTGATGGTAAGGTATTGACCTACAAGGCGCGATTGGTGGCGAAAGGTTATACTCAAAGACAAGGAGTTGACTATGATGGAACCTTTTCACCAGTTGCAATGTTCAAGTCCATAAGAATCCTTATTGCCATAGCTGCTTGGTATGACTATGAGATATGGCAAATGGATGTGAAGACTGCTTTTCTTAATGGAGACATTAAGGAAGAAATCTATATGACGCAGCCTGAGGGATACACATCCATGGGAAGCGAGCATAAGGTATGCAAGCTTCAGAGATCAATCTATGGTCTAAAACAAGCATCAAGAAGTTGGAACCAGAAATTTGATGAAACAATAAAGGATTTTGGTTTCATCAAGAACTCGGAGGAACCATGCGTGTACAAGAAATTAGTTAAGGATGCTGTGACATTCTTAGTACTTTATGTTGATGACATCCTACTCATTGGGAATGACGTAGGGATGTTGCAGTCAACAAAGATATGGTTATCAGGTAGATTTTCGATGAAGGATTTGGGTGAGGCATCCTATATTCTAGGGATACAGATCTATGGAGATAGATCTAAGAGAATGATAGGATTCACTCAATCAAACTACATCGACACCATCTTGAAACGGTTTTCAATGGATGGGTCCAAGAGAGGACATCTACCCATGTGTCATGGAGTTTCTCTATCCAAGTCTATGTGTCCCAAGACTGATGAAGAGATAGAGAAAATGACACATGTACCATATGCGTCAGCCATAGGTAGTATCATGTATGGGATGATATCTACCAGACCGGATGTAGCATTTGCTCTGAGTGTCACGAGTAGATATCAAGCTAATCCAGGTCAAATGCATTGGAAAGCCGTGAAGGACATTCTTAAGTACTTACGAAGGACTAAGAATATGTTCATGGTATATGGAGGAAGAGAACTAAAATTGGAAGGCTATACCGACTCTAGCTTCCAAAGTGACGTGGATGACTCGAAGTCAACCTCTGGATTTATGTTCATGCTCAATGGCGGTGCTGTCTCTTGGAAGAGTTCCAAGCAGGACACCACATCGGATTCCACCACTGAGGCAGAATACATTGCAGCATCAGCTGCTGCTAAAGAGGCCGTTTGGATGAGGAATTTCGTCCAAGATTTGGGCGTCATTCCTGAAATTGTTGGTCCAGTCCCGGTGTACTGCGACAACACGGGTGCCGTTGCTCAGGCAAAGGAACCAAGGTCTCATCAAAGATCCAAACACGTACTGAGGAAATACCACATCATCCGGGAGATTGTGGAAAGAGGAGACATTACTGTCGAAAGAGTGGCCTCTACAGACAATATCGCTGATCCACTTACTAAGCCCTTGCCAGGTCCATTATTTGACAAACATCGCGAAGCAATGGGTCTACGTAGTATGACTAGTTGGCTTTAGGGCAAGTGGGAGATTGAAAGAGTGGGTGCCCGGTGAGCCAACTTGTGGCTAAGGGCTTTGATGACTCTTTGTATAAACAATCTTTTGTTTAATATAATTTACACTTTTATTAATGGCAATGACTTTATCTTTCTTCATATTGTTATATTGTGATATACTATTGTTGTTTTGATAAAGACCTTGAATATACTATAGTGTATGTAAGATATGGTAGAACATGGGGATGTCTATCATGAAACACATCTTATAGTCACTGTATATTCTAAACTGTTCCTAGTCGATTGAGCCGTCCGATAATAAGGATAAGGATCGCTCGAGTTTGAGACTAGCATTTGCGATGCAGAGTACCACGTTTCATTGGTAAGGAACATAGAGATGTTCGAAGCATGCAAATGGATATTCATACGATGAATGATCAAACTACCCTATCCGGACTTTCCAAGTGGTTATCACTTATCGAGTGGATAAAGTCCGCGGTTTTGGTTGTACACCATTAGTCCTTACTACTTGAAATATCATTGAGACTCTATATGCTAGTACTGTGCTTTGACTCGTTTACCGACTCTATTGGGGTCATCAGGTGTCGGGATTGGGTACAGTTACAACACATATAGGAGTCAATGCTTTGTTGTCAAGGATTCACCACATACTTGCGAGTGTGGATATCCTATGCGATCTGAGGAGATATTAGTGTGACGAATCTCTGGCCAGAGTACATGATGTGGTTTAAGAAATGGTTTCTTAGTAGCACATGCGATGTCACTATTTGATCTTCAAGATGTATTGCATAGTTATCGAATCTCGAACGACTCTCGATTTACCAATGGTTGTTGATTCGATCGGGATATATGGATGAAGGGACCGTACTGTACGCTAACCAAAATCTATTGGTTCTTGCAGGCACTATCAGTGATACCTAGGGAATCATGGGGCGATGTTGCTAGGCGCTCTTACCATGATTCGATGGGCAAGTCGGAAATTGTTGTTCCGAGTCACAAGGAGTTGTGAGCCCACGGCTAGCTGTATCCCTGAACCATTGAGGGTCACACAGAGTAATGGATTTTTAATCCCCGTTGAGATACTTAAATTTAAAGAGTTAAATTTAATGAACAAAGAAGTTGGACTTCTTATTTAAGAGTAGAGGAGTAAGATTTCCTAAAATGACATAGGGATGGGCATTTTTGGAAATCACTGAATTCGGATTCAGAAAAATTTATCTTGACTTTAAAAGGTGCAGAAATGGTTTTTGTGCACATTGGTGAAATCGGTTTATCAATCGGAGTCATGAAGTATTTTATATTAATTTTTGAACATGCGGGCTTTGCTTGTCGGACTTGAACTTATGACTAATGGGCCCTAAGCTGTTAGTGGCCTACATTATAAATACGTTATTGCAGTACAGAAATTACACACAACAGGTCACAAATTTTCGAAAACCCTAGTATTTTTCTCTAAAGTGGCCGCCCCCCTTCCCTCTCTACTCGGGAAAATCCAGCCTGTGAATTTTGAATTACAGTCTGGTTTAACGGATCAAATTCGTTAATTCTCTTCGTAGAAACTTCTGATAGATTTTCTAGTGCAATCTATCAGAGGGATTAAATATCCGTTCGTGGACCTGATTGAAGAACAGTTCGTCCATCAGTTCCAGGGATATACAACAAGAGCAGAGCAATCTGTTGGTGTCCATAATCTCGATTCGAGATTGGAGGTAAAAAATTATAATTGTTATTTAATTTTTACACACACAATTTAATCGTAAAGTTTTGATACACATTATGGAATCGTTCCATATAAAATTTTTAAACTTCCGCTGCACCGGGTATCAATTCTGATTGATCTGATCGCCGCGTTCTACAACAGTGGTATCAGAGACAGGTTGCTCAAATCAAGCGATTAAATTAATCGATTGTACAAAAATTTTTAAGCCTCGATTTTTGAAACAAAATAAATTTTTAAAATAAAAATTTTTTTTTTTTCGGGCAAAACCCGGGCAGCGATTGGATCGCTGCCCGAGAGGGGGGCAGTGATGGTCGCTGCCCAGCGCAGCGCTGGGCGCTGCGCAGGGCAGCGCACGGTGCTGCCCAGGGCCGCGATCGTCGCTGCCCTAGGGGCAGCCGGGCTGCCCGGCCCGAGCCCTTTGGGGCGCGGGCAGCCCGGGAACGTCCCGGGCGGCCCGCGGAAAAATTATTTTTTATTTTTTAAAAGTAAAATTTTAATATGTTAAAATTCTATTTTTGGTCCGATCGAAAATTGTTTCTGATTAGTCCACGAGGCGTCGGATCGAATTGTTCGAGTCCGAAAATTTTTAAATTGATTTTTGGATAAATTTGAATTTTTGGAAAATTTATATATTTTATCCGTTAAATCAGATTTTATGAAATTAATTATTTTTGATACAATTGATGATAAGATATGATCTTATGGATATATTGAGTAAAATATGATTTTATGTATAAAATTGGATTTTATAGATAAAATATGATTTTATTTGATAAAAAGATAAAAAATGATTTTGTATGTAAAATAAGATTTTATATATGGAATATGATTTTATCCGTTTAAATTTAAATTGCCACTGCATGTTATCCAATAAATTAATTTTGAATTAAATGTTATTGGATAAGGATGATCGATTGCCATGACCAATTTTATAGGTGTATGTTAGGAATTTACATTTGTTTTTATTGTTGTTGGATTTATTAATGGGCCTGGTTTATGGCCCAAATATGAATTGTTATATGTAATAAAAGTGGGCTTGGTTTATGGCCCGTTCCCACCCCTTAAAAATGTATCCCCTACTTGTCATTGTTATTTATAGTAAATACATTAAACTTAGTGGGAGATGAAGATTTGAAGATGGAGGTGGGCCCAGCAGACAATAAAGACAGAAGAAATGTAAATTGGAAGCTCAATGTAATAGGATTGCATTGCATACTGCATATTACCTAGGATTGGACTAAGACTCGTGATTGGCAACCACGGGTCGATTAGAAATGGAATCGATCATCCTATATAATATGTGATATTATTGTTGTATGCATGTTTTAGACTAAATTGTGTGAATCCGACAAGCATACAAAATTTTAAAAATGATGAGATAAATTTTCAAAATTAAAATCCCTCATTTTAAATATGATTTAAAATTGATATCAAGATAAATAAAGGAAATTTAAAATTGTTTAAATGTTCCTACATTCCATCAACGATCAATGTATGAGATGCTACCCGCGGATACGGTCCGGCTCATATTATTGGGGGGGCCCGTTCGTCGGAAAGCTGTACATTGGATCGACACATGTTGTAAGTTGGGTGGAACTCCCATGGGATCGGCTTATATTATTGGGGGATCCACATGGCTACCGTCCATCACAACTTAATATTGATGGGTCATCTTGACATGTCACAATAAACGGCGTCATATTATTGGGCCCTTATTGGACATGAGGTAAAAACGTGGAGGTTGCTTTGGAAGCAATTGGGCTCTACCTTTTGAAAATTATGGTTGGCTGATATTATTCGGGACCATAGTTTGTCAATTGGACTCCATGTTCCCATTAAAGAAATAGTTTCCCGTTTTCACTAGAGGGTAGTGAAATCGTTAAAATAGTGGGAGTGAGATTCATAAAATAAATTTCGCCTATTTTATGTCTTAGTAAATTAATTAAACAATCACTGATATTTGTCTGTTTCTTTTCAGTATTTCATAAAGATGAATTCGCGTAATCCACTTTTCTCGATCCTCGAACAAAATAAATTGACTGGCGCAAACTATACGGAATGGTTCCGTAAGTTGAAGATTGTCTTGACTTCGGAGAAGATGCTCTACGTGTTAGAAAAATCTCCTCCGAAGGAAGCACCAGCTGACATAAGTCCGGAAGAGTTAGCCAAACTTGATACATGGTGGGACCATGATATCAAGGCCAAATGCTATATGCAAGCCTCGATGTCTGATGAACTCCAGAGGCGATTTGAGGATACTGTGAATGCTGCTGACATTCACGTACAACTCAAGGAACTTTTTGGGGCTCAATCGAGAGCTGAAAGGTTCGCTACTGTAAAGGAGCTAATGACGTGTCGCATGCGTGAAGGGACTTCGGTCCGTGATCATGGGGTACGAGTGATTTGGCTCATACAGAAGTTGGTAATGCTTGATTTGGTGTTGGAGCATGAACTCAACGTGGATTTACTACTTCTATCTCTTCCTTCTTAGTTTGACGGATTTGTGGTGAATTTCAATATGAACAAGATAGAGGCCTCCCTTGAAGAGATGGTCAATATGCTTGTGACATATGAATCCACTTTAAAGAAGGATAAACCGGCTTTCTTGGTGGGCTCCTCTTCTTCTGCTAAGAAGGGGCCAAGTACAAAGGGTAAGAAACGTTCTGCCCCACCCAAGAAAATCGAACCGGAGAAGAAGTACAAGACAAAGGCTTCAAACATGGAAAAGTCCAAGGATGTTTGCCATTACTGCAAGAAGCCCGGTCATTGGAAGCGTAACTGCAAGGAATATCTAGAGCAGTTGCGAACTGCGAAGGGTATGTTCTATATTGAAATAAATGTTTCACTTAATACTACTTCTTGGGTATTGGATACCGGATGTGGATCTCACATTTGCAATGATTTTCAGGTGATGACAAGAAGTCGCAGGCTTAGAATGGGTGAGACCCAGCTGAGGCTCGGAAATGGTTCCAGAGTTGAAGCTAAAGCTGTGGGAGATATTTATTTAATTTTGCAGAACGGTTTTAAGTTACTTTTGAGAGATGTTTTATTTGTTCCAGATTTGATTATAAACATTATTTCTGTTTCTATGCTTGACAGAGATGGTTATTCTTGCAATTTTGTGAATGGGATTTGCAATATTTACAAGAATGAATGTTTGATTGGAAATGGACAACTTGAAAACGATCTATACAACTTAAAACTAAAAGACGTTCCAATAAATTATGTTGATAAACCGGCAACAACAAACAAAAGGAAAATCGATAGTCAAAACCCGGCAAACCTTTGGCATGCTAGGCTAGGTCATATTTTCTCAAGGAGGATGAACAAGCTAGTGGGAGAGGGCATGTTTGATATGTCTGATATTAACTCTCTACCTACTTGTGAATCCTGCCTGAAAGGAAAAATGACTAAATCTCCTTTTGAGGGGAAACCTGAGCGTAGTCAAAATCTGTTGAATTTGATCCATACAGATGTTTGTTGTCCATTTAGAGTTGGTACTCAATATGGCCACACCTACTTCATTACCTTTACTGATGATTGTTCTAGGTATGAGTATTTATATTTAATGAAATATAAGTCTGAAGCATTTGAAAAGTTCAAAGAATTCAAGGCTGAAGTAGAAAACAAGCTAGGTAAAAGTATTAAAGCACTTCGATCGGATCGAGGTGGAGAATACTTAAGTACCGAGTTTTTGGACAATCTAAAAGAGAATGAGATTCTCTCTGAGTGGACTCCTCCTATGACACCACAGCTGAATGGTGTATCGGAGCGTCGTAATCGAACTTTGTTGGACATGGTTCGATCCATGATGAGCTTCACTGAGCTTCCACCTTCGTTTTGGGGCTATGCGCTTGAAACGGCGGTATTGTTGTTGAACAACGTCCACACTAAAGCAGTGGACAAAACACCATACGAGTTATGGAATGGCAAAGCTCCAAAGTATTCGTACTTGAGGATTTGGGGATGTCCTGCTTACGTGAAGCAGACAGTGGGAGATAAGTTGGATAGTCGATCCACCTTATGTTATTTTGTAGGGTATCCGAAGAATTCAATCGGATATTATTTCTATCATCCTGCTGAAACAAAGGTGTTTGTTTCGAGGAATGCCACCTTCTTGGAGAAGGAGTTCTTATCGGATAAGAAAGGCGAGATGATGGAACTCGAAGAAATTCGAGAAGAACCCGAAATACAAAATAACGATCCTACACCTCAGGAACCATTGATAGACACGCCTATACCTAGAAGATCCGAGAGGACTTCTAGACCTCCTATTCGATATGGTCTTCTTCTTGAAGGGGATCAAGATGAACCCGATGTTGGATTTGATCCAAGAAACTTCAAAAAAGCAATTTCTGATGCGGATTCAAATTTATGGCTTGAAGCTATGCAGTCGGAAATAGATTCGATGCATACAAACCAAGTTTGGTATTTAGTAGATCCTCCCGATGGAATTGTTCCAATAGGGTGTAAATGGATCTACAAGAGAAAGCTTGGGCCTGATGGTAAGGTATTGACCTACAAGGCGCGATTGGTGGCGAAAGGTTATACTCAAAGACAAGGAGTTGACTATGATGAAACCTTTTCACCAGTTGCAATGTTCAAGTCCATAAGAATCCTTATTGCCATAGCTGCTTGGTATGACTATGAGATATGGCAAATGGATGTGAAGACTGCTTTTCTTAATGGAGACATTAAGGAAGAAATCTATATGATGCAGCCTGAGGGATACACATCCATGGGAAGCGAGCATAAGGTATGCAAGCTTCAGAGATCAATCTATGGTCTAAAACAAGCATTAAGAAGTTGGAACCAGAAATTTGATGAAACAATAAAGGATTTTAGTTTCATCAAGAACCCGGAGGAACCATGCGTGTACAAGAAAGTAGTTAAGGATGCTGTGACATTCTTAGTACTTTATGTTGATGACATCCTACTCATTGGGAATGACGTAGGGATGTTGCAGTCAACAAAGATATGGTTATCAGGTAGATTCTTGATGAAGGATTTGGGTGAGGCATCCTATATTCTAGGGATACAGATCTATAGAGATAGATCTAAGAGAATGATAGGACTCACTCAATCAACCTACATCGACACCATCTTGAAACGGTTTTCAATGGATGGGTCCAAGAGAGGACATCTACCCATGTGTCATGGAGTTTCTCTATCCAAGTCTATGTGTCCCAAGACTGATGAAGAGATAGAGAAAATGACACATGTACCATATGCGTCAGCCATAGGTAGTATCATGTATGGGATGATATCTACCAGACCGGATGTAGCATTTGCTCTGAGTGTCACGAGCAGATATCAAGCTAATCCAGGTCAAATGCATTGGAAAGCCGTGAAGGACATTCTTAAGTACTTACGAAGGACTAAGAATATGTTCATGGTATATGGAGGAAGAGAACTAAAATTGGAAGGCTATACCGACTCTAGCTTCCAAAGTGACGTGGATGACTCGAAGTCAACCTCTGGATTTGTGTTCATGCTCAATGGCGGTGCTGTCTCTTGGAAGAGTTCCAAGCAGGACACCACAGTGGATTCCACCACTGAGGTAGAATACATTGCAGCATCAGCTGCTGCTAAAGATGCCGTTTGGATGAGAAATTTCGTCCAAGAGTTGGGCGTCATTCCTGAAATTGTTGGTCCAGTCCCGGTGTACTGCGACAACACGGGTGCCGTTGCTCAGGCAAAGGAACCAAGGTCTCATCAAAGATCCAAACACGTACTGAGGAAATACCACATCATCCGGGAGATTGTGGAAAGAGGAGACATTACTGTCGAAAGAGTGGCCTCTGCAGACAATATCGCTGATCCACTTACTAAGCCCTTGCCAGGTCCATTATTTGACAAACATCGCGAAGCAATGGGTCTACGTAGTATGACTAGTTGGCTTTAGGGCAAGTGGGAGATTGAAAGAGTGGGTGCCCGGTGAGCCAACTTGTGGCTAAGGGCTTTGATGACTCTTTGTATAAACAATCTTTTGTTTAATATAATTTACACTTTTATTAATGGCAATGACTTTATCTTTCTTCATATTGTTATATTGTGATATACTATTGTTGTTTTGATAAAGACCTTGAATATACTATAGTGTATGTAAGATGTGGTAGAACATGGGGATGTCTATCATGAAACACATCTTATAGTCACTGTATATTCTAAACTGTTCCTAGTCGATTGAGCCGTCCGATAATAAGGATAAGGATCACTCGAGTTTGAGACTAGCATTTGCGATGTAGAGTACCACGTTTCATTGGTAAGGAACATAGAGATGTTCGAAGCATGCAAATGGATATTCATACGATGAATGATCGAACTACCCTATCCGGACTTTCCAAGTGGTTATCACTTATCGAGTGGATAAAGCCCGCGGTTTTGGTTGTACACCATTAGTCCTTACTACTTGAAACATCATTGAGACTCTATATGCTAGTACTGTGCTTTGACTCATTTACCGACTCTATTGGGGTCATCAGGTGTCGGGATTGGGTACAGTTACAACATATATAGGAGTCGATGCTTTGTTGTCAAGGATTCACCACATACTTGCGAGTGTGGATATCCTATGCGATCTGAGGAGATATTAGTGTGACGAATCTCTGGCCAAAGTACATGATGTGGTTTAAGAAATGGTTTCTTAGTAGCACATGCGATGTCACTATTTGATCTTCAAGATGTATTGCATAGTTATCGAATCTCGAAAGACTCTCGATTTACCAATGGTTGTTGATTCGATCGGGATATATGGATGAAGGGACCGTACTGTACGCTAACCAAAATCTATTGGTTCTTGCAGGCACTATCAGTGATACCTAGGGAATCATGGGGCGATGTTGCTAGGCGCTCTTACCATGATTCGATGGGCAAGTCGGAAATTGTTGTTCCGAGTCACAAGGAGTTGTGAGCCCATGGCTAGCTGTATCCCTGAACCATTGAGGGTCACACAGAGTAATGGATTTTTAATCCCCATTGAGATAGTTAAATTTAAAGAGTTAAATTTAATGAACAAAGAAGTTGGACTTCTTATTTAAGAGTAGAGGAGTAAGATTTCCTAAAATGACATAGGGATGGGCATTTTTGGAAATCACTGAATTCGGATTCAGAAAAATTTATCTTGACTTTAAAAGGTGCAGAAATGGTTTCTGTGCACATTGGTGAAATCGGTTTATCAATCGGAGTCATGATGAATTTTATATTAATTTTTGAACATGCGGGCTTTGCTTGTCGGGCTTGAACTTATGACTAATGGGCCCTAAGCTGTTAGTGGCCTACATTATAAATAAGTTATTGCAGTACAGAAATTACACACAACAGGTCACAAATTTTCGAAAACCCTAGTATTTTTCTCTAAAGTGGCCGCCCCCCTTCCCTCTCTACTCGGGAAAATCCAGCCTGTGAATTTTGAATTACAGTCTGGTTTAACGGATCAAATTCGTTAATTCTCTTCGTAGAAACTTCTGATAGATTTTCTAGTGCAATCTATCAGAGGGATTAAATATCCGTTCGTGGACCTGATTGAAGAACAGTTCGTCCATCAGTTTCAGGGATATACAACAAGAGCAGAGCAATCTGTTGGTGTCCATAATCTCGATTCGAGATTGGAGGTAAAAATTTATAATTGTTATTTAATTTTTACACACACAATTTAATCGTAAAATTTTGATACCCATTATGGAATCGTTCCATATAAAATTTTTAAACTTCCGCTGCACCGGGTATCAATGCTGATTGATCTGATCGTCGCGTTCTACAACATCTCGCAGATTCTTCGTCAAATCAACACTAGTATGCGCAGGTGCGCATAGGACTCGCTGAACAGGGCGTGGGCGCGCGGATGTTTGTGCGCGGGCGCGCCTGAGTCTCGAGTTTGAAATTGAATTATTAAGTTTTCTTCAATATTTTTTTCATTTTTTTGATCCCTTTGGACTTCAATAATATTATAGCTTCCTCCAAACTGACTCTCAAGCATTCCAATGCCATCTTGATAATCCGCCATCAACAATTGAAGTGCTTCCTTGAAATATTTAGCTTGACCTCTCGTAACTGGTCCTCTTGGTATTTCCAACAGGTCGTTAGCCACTTGATCAACATGCGAGCCAACCATGATCGCATAATCCTCCCTTTCTTGAAAAAGATTTGTCCTCAAATCTTGATTATCACCTACATAAAAGAAAGAAAAGTCAGAAACATTGAAATTAGTACTAACATTATACTCAACTGGCAAGTATAATTTGTAGGCGTTGTCATTAATTCGCTCCAAAACTTGGAAAGGTCCATCACCCCTAGGTAATAACTTAGATCGTCGCTTCTCCGGGAATCTCTCCTTCCTCAAATGCAACCATACCCAATCATGTGGTTCAAACACAACTTTATTTCTAGCTTTGTTCACTTTCTTTGTGTATTGCAAGTTCTTCTTCTCAATGTTCGTCTTAGCCTTCTCATGAAAATTTTGCACAAATTCAGCCTTCTTCTTACCATCCATGTTAGCCCTTTCACTCATAGGTAAAGACATCAAATCCAAAGAAGTTAAAGGATTAAATCCATAAACAATTTCAAAAGGTGAAAAATTTATGGTAGAATGCACACTACGATTATATGCAAACTCAACAAAAGGCAAACATTCTTGCCAACCCTTCAAATTCTTCTTAATTATAGTACGCAACAAAGTTCTTAATGTTCTATTAACAACTTGAGTTTGACCGTCCGTTTGAGGATGACATGTAGTAGAAAATAGCAATTTAGTACCAAGTTTGTGTTAGAGTAGGTGCCCATCGTGCCAATGTGTTGGTCGATGGTCCTTGAGAGAACTCTTGTATGACAATCTTTATTTTATTAATATTTGACATTATTTAATTGGTACAGGCGAGTTGGAAAATGATCTCTATAATTTAAAACAGTGGTATCAGAGCCTAGGTTACTCTTTTGTGTAGCATATTGAGGTCAATTTCTAACCGCATGAGAAAATCAATATTTTAACTTTTAGGGCTGCCCGAAGGGTATCTAGGGGCAGCCGTGGGCTGCCCCATACGTTTTTAATAATAATAATAATATAATTTTGGTTGGCCAGAATCCGGCGACGGTGCTTCGGGAACGACTATGACGACTTAGATTTCCAAAAGGTTTTTTGGGATATCGAAGTGTCATGGGCCCGAAGTTGTTAAGATTATAATAGTTGATATTTTTATGAAAAATTCAATTTTTATAATGTATGATTTTTCTCATAAAATAAATAGTTAAAGTGAACTTTGATTATTTATAGTAAATTGTGATTTACAAAAAAATCGGTTATAAATAAATTAATTGGAAAGTAAACAAAGGTGTTTGTTTATTTTGTTAATTTAATTTATAATTGTGGTGGTTGCTGATTGGACGAAGATATATAATATTTAATCAATTGAATATTGTGATAATTAATTGATGGTGTATGATATGTGATATTATGCATGAAGGATGATCAAAAGCCTAAAACCAATTTGCTATGTGTATGCTATGATATTTTGTGTTGAATGAGTTGTAATAATTATCAAATTATAAAGAGGGCTTGGTTTATAGTCTGTTCCCACCCCATGAGATGTATCCCTATTTGCCATGGATATTTTAATGTAAAATATTTGATAGTGAAAGATCAAGATTGGAAGATGGTGCACCATGATGAATTATGAAGATCCAAGACATGTAAATATTGGAAGCTTATGTAATTGTTGCATTTGCATCCCATGCATTCCCTAGGATTGGACTTAGGCCCGTGTTTGGCTCACACGGGCCAAATAGTATTGGGCGATTGATCATCCTTGTTAATTTAATGTTTATAATATATGCATGATATATTATAAATAATAAGTATGTATGTTATTATTTTATAATAACAATGTTGCATGAATCCGGCAAACATACGAACAAACATGGCAAAACTTTTAAAATTAATGATGAGACCTTTTCAAAATTAAAAAACCTCATTTTGAATTAGATTCAAAATTTATATCAAGCCCGAAAAGGGGAATTATAAATTTTTTTATAATTTTCATGTCTTCCATCGACAATTGGTGCATGATGAACGCTACCCGTATTCAATGCTCGGCTCATATTATTGGGGGGCATAGATGCCGGAAAGCTGTGACATTCATTGACATGATGATGTGAACTACATGAAACTCGCATGACTTTGGCTCATATTATTGGGAGAACGCATGGCGACCGTCCATTAAGGTTCGATATCGATAGGTAAGGCTTGACACGTAAAGATGAACGACGTCATATTATTGGGTCCTAATCAAGCGTGAGACAAAAGTTTACGTAAGGGTTTCATGGAGATAAAATTGAAAACTACCTTTTAGGAATTGTGATTGGCTGATATTATTCGAGATCATGATTGGCGAATTGGACCTTATGTACCTACTGAGAAAAGGAGTTTCCCGTTTTTACTAGAGGATAGTGAAAATGTCAAAACAATGGGAGTAAAAATTTATAAAGTTAAAGTCCATACTTTATGTCTTATTAAATATTTTAAAATAGTCATTGACATTTATCTGTTATTATTTTTCAGTACAAAGTTTTTGACAATGTCATCAATTCGCAATCCGTTATCTACAATAATCGACAAACATTTACTGACCGGTCCAAATTACCTCGATTGGCTAAGAAATCTGAAAATCGTCTTGAACTCGAAGAGGATTGCATATACACTTAATGAGTCGCCCCCTGATAAGGCTCCGACTGATTGTAGCTTGAGGAGCTACAAACTTACAAGGATTGGTGTGGCCATGATTTGAAAGGCAAGTGTTATATACTGGCTTCTATGTCTGATGAGCTGCAGAGGCATTTTTAGGATGCTAAGAATGCTGCTGACATTCATCTGCATCTCAATAAGCTCTTTGGTGAGCATACACGCACACTTAGGCATGTACATTGTAAGCGTAATTGCAAGGAATATCTTGACCAGAATGGTTCTGGAAAGGATATGTTCTACATTGAAGTAAACATTTCAATTAACTCTTCTTCTTGGGTACTGGATACCCGCTGTGGCTCACATCTCTGTAATGATTTGCAATTGATGGCAAGAATTAAGAGACTCAAGGAAGGTGAGACCTTCTTGAGGATGGGCAATGGGGCAAGAGTTGCTGCCAAAGCTATTGGAAATGTTTACTTATTGTTGGACAATGATTTTAAATTATTCTTGAGATATGTTTTGTTTGTACCAGATTTGGGGAAAATATTATTTCAATTTCTATTCTTGATAAAAATGGATATTCATGTTTATTTGGCAAAGGTGTTTGCAATATTTACAAGAATGAATGTTTATTTGGTACAGGCGAGTTGGAAAACGATCTCTATAATTTAAAATTGAAATATATATGACCTAATCGAGCATGCCACAAGTGTGCTGGATTCAGAGTATTTTGTTTTCTTTTGGATGTTGTTGATTTTTGTACCAGATTTGGGGAAAAACAATATTTCCATTTCTATGCTTGATAAAGATGGATATTCTTGTTTATTTGGCAAAGGTGTTTGCAATATTTACAAGAATGAATGTTTAATTGGTACAGGCGAGTTGGAAAATGATCTCTATAATTTAAAATTGAAAGATATTCCAATGTATAATGTCCAAGATATATCAACAACATCCAAAAAAAACAAGATACTCTGAATCCAGCACACTTTTGGCATGCTCGATTAGGTCATATATCTTTAAGAATGATGAACAAGCTAGTGGGAGAAGGCATGTTTGATATGTCTGATATTAATTCTCTTACTACGTGTGAAACCTATCTAAAAGGAAAGATGACCAAAATTCCATTTAAGGGCCATGTGGAGCGATCCAATGGACTGTTGGATTTGATCCATACAAATGTGTGTGGTCCACTTAGCATCACCACTAAGCATGGACATTCCTACTTCATCACCTTTACTGATGATTTCTCAAGGTATGGGTATGTGTATTTGATGAAATACAAATCTGAAGCTTTTGAAAAGTTCAAATAATTTAGAAATGAATTGGAGAAACAGTTGGGATGAAGCATGAAGGCACTTCGATCGGATCGATGTGGTGAGTACTTGAGTGCAGAATTCCAAGATTATCTGAGGGAGAATGGGATTCTCTCGCAGTGGACTCCACCTCCTACAACTAAGTTGAATGGTGTTTCAGAACGTCATAACCAGACTTTGATGGACATGGTTTGGTCTATGATGGGGTTCACGGAGTTGCCGCCATCCTTTTGGGGATATGCACTTGAAACAGCGGCACTGTTGTTGAACAATGTCCATTTAAAGGCAGTTTATAAGACACCATATGCCATATGGATGGGAAAGCCTCCTAAGTATTCTTATCTTAGAATATGGGGGTGCCCTGCTTATGTGAAGCAGACAGTGGGAGATAAATTGGATGCTCGATCCATTTTATGCTACTTCTTGGGATATCCAAGGAATTCAGTTGGATATTATTTCTATCATCCCAAAGAAATAAAGGTCTTTGTTTCTAGAAATGCAACCTTTTTGGAGAAGGAATTTCTATTGGATAGAAAATGGGAGATGATAGAACTCGAGGAAGTTCGAGAAACACCCACGATTGTAGAGCCCACACCCGAACAGCCAAGAGGGGAGATACAAGATCCTAGAAGATCCGAGAGGATCTCGAGACCACATATGAGGTATGGTCTGCTTCTTGAAGAAGTCCTTGATGAGCCTAACCATGGATGTGATCCAAGGACCTTCAAGGAAGCGTTATCTGATGCTGATTCATCCAAGTGGCTTGAAGCTATGGAATCTGAGATGAATTTCATGCATTCGAACCAAGTGTGGAATCTTGTGGGTCCACCTGAGAGAATTGTTCCTATAGGGTGTAAATGGATTTACAAGAGAAAACTTGGAGCGTATGGGAAGGTGGTGACCTTCAAGGCGAGATTGGTAGCAAAAGGGTATACTCAAAGTCAAGGAGTTGACTTTGAGAAAACTTTTTCTCCAATCGCAATGTTCAAGTCTATAAGGATCATGCTTGTCATAGCTGCATGGTATGACTATGAAATATGGCAGATGGATGTTTTCTTAATGGGGATATTAAGGAAGAGATTTACATGTCTCAGCCTGAAGGGTTTACATCTATCGGAAGTGAGCATAAGGTATGCAAACTTCAGAGATCTATTTATGGTCTCAAACAGGCATCTAGGAGTTGGAACCTCAGATTTGATGGTACAATCAAAGAGTTTGGTTTTATTAAGAATCCTGAGAAACCATGTGTATATAAGAAGGTGAGCTGGAGTGCTATGAAATTCCTGGTACTTTATGTTGATGACATTGTTAGAGTAGGTGCCCGTCGAGCCAATGTGTTGGTCGATGGTCCTTGAGAGAACTCTTGTATGACAATCTTTATTTTATTAATATTTGACATTATTTAATTTGGCACATCTTTATGTTTATACCCATGCTAGCTGCATAGATAAAGCTCTTGATTATACAAATAGTAGAAAGAATATGAGATGGTCATGTGATGACTATCATGAAACTCATATTTGGAATATTGTATATTCTAAACTGTTCCTAGTCGATTCAGCCACCATAAAGAAGGATAAAGGTCGTTTGAGCTTGAGACTATTATTTGCGATATGAGTACCATGTTTCATTGGTAAGGGACATGGTGATGTCCAAGAATGCAAATAGTTGCTCCTTGTAGAGTGCACTCAACAACCCTCTCTAAAGGACTTTCCATGTGGTTCTCACTTATCGAGTGGAGAAGTCCTAGTTTATGGTTATACACCATTAGTCCTTATGACCCGGGACAATATTGAGACTCTATATGTTAGTGATTCACTTTGACTTGTTTACCGACTCATCTGGGGTCACCAGGAGGCAATGTTGGGTGTTGTGAAAAAACATATAGGATTCGATGCATTGTAGTCGGGGATTCATCGCTTACCTACGGGTATGGATATCCTATGTGTTCCCATGCATATGTAGCTTGAAATCTCTGATCAGAGTAGGTGGTAATTAAGAAAGGGGTTTCTTGAATTACACCTTTGATGCAACTACGGCATGACACATAGTTATCGATTCAATGACAACTCTCGATAAACCAATGGTTGTTGAATCGATCGGGATATATGAGTTGAAGGGACCGTACTGTACGCTAACCATAATTGATTGGTTCTTGCAGGCACTATCATTTGATACCTCGGGAGTCATGTAAGTGATGCAGCTAGACGTTTAACATGACTGGTTGGGTACTATCAGACTTGAGTTTTCTGACGTTCTTATTATCAAGGAGTTGATCAATAAGAATGGAGCTATATAGGGTATGCTCATATAAGGGACTTGTTGATCCCGAATCACATGGAAATGTAAACCCACTGCTAGTTGTATCAATGAACCATTGAGGGTCACACAAGTACTAGCTTTCTAGATCCCGTTGAGATTAAAATTTGTTCAATGTGTTGAACAACTTATAAAGGATTTTATAAGTAAAATAAATTAGAAGTTTGACTTCTAAATTGAAGAATAAATGGAAAAGTAACTTTTAATTTGTGAATGTGTTCCAAGATTAAAAGTTGAATTAAAATAATTAGTTTATGAAAATGATGATTTTCTAAACTATTATTTTGAACTTAATTAATTAGTTCAAGAGTTGAATTAATTTAACACTAGTAGACTTTGTAATGTACAAATAATTAAATTAATTCAAGTTTTGAATTAATTAAAAACTATTGAGTCTAGTAGAGCTCAAATTGATATAGTGTTGAATAATTATATACTAGTGGACTTGAATGAGTTAAAGTTGGATTTAATTAATTGATTAAACTTAAATGAGTTTAGGTTTAATAATTAATTAAAATTAATTTAAAAAGCCATGTGAATATTTATAATATATATGTATATATATATATATATATATATATAAAAGGTTAAGTTGAATGGCACAATTCCCATGCATGACGTCTTGTGTGCCCTTTGACCATATCATGATATACACATTTCTTCTCCTCCAATTTTGAAATGGAATGGCCGAACACTATCCAAAAATTCTCCAAGTTTTTCTTTTCAATTTTTGAGGAAGAAGAAAAGAAAAATCTCAATGCAAAATTCTCTAAATATTCTAGTGCATATTTAGAGCGGATCTAGATCGTCTAGTCGTGGATCTAACTTGAAGAAGAAGGAATTTCGAAGCCTTGAAGTGTTGAATCCATTTGAGCAAGGTGTGCTCTTGGAAGCTTGTAGATAGTGTCTACAACTTCAAGAGCCTAGTTGTTTATCAACTTGGTTGGAGCCATAAATCAATCTTTGAGATTGATAGGTAAAACTTCTAAACACCCTATGATTGTTTGTTT
Organism: Henckelia pumila; assembly: GCF_033568475.1. Lineage (NCBI taxonomy): Eukaryota > Viridiplantae > Streptophyta > Magnoliopsida > Lamiales > Gesneriaceae > Henckelia > Henckelia pumila. The sequence continues at coordinate 220,958,631 of NC_133123.1, read as the reverse complement.
TTGAATGCTACACAAGTGCTCGGATCTCTTTTGTTAAAAATTTTAAAATTTCCGCTGCGTTTCCGGGCACGAGTTAACCAATCACCAACAGTGGTATCAGAGCCTAGGTTACTCTTTTTGTGTAGCATTTGTTGGATATTATGTTGAGGTAAATTTCTAATCGCATGAGAAAATCAAGATCTATCAACTTGGGGCTGTTTTTGGAAATATTTTTCTATAAAATGTTGCTGCCCATTTCGGGCAGCAGGGGCAGCCCACTTTTAATAAAAAAAAATAAAATTTGGCCGGAATCCGGTGATGGAGCTCCAACAACGACTATGACGACTTAGGTTTCCAAAAGGTGTTTTGGGATATCCAAGTGTCATAAGCCCTAAGTTGTTGAGATTGTAAAAGTTGATATTTTTTAAAAAAAATTGAAATTTTAAAAAATTGAGTATTTTCTCATTAAATAAATAATTAAAGTGGGATTTTGATTATTTATAGTAAATGGTGATTTACAAAAAAATTTATTATAAATAAATTAATTAGAAAGTAAACAAAGGTGATTGTTTATTTTGTTAATTTTATTTATAATTGTGGTGGTTAGTAATTGGACCAAGATATATAATATTTGATCAATTGATTATGGAGATAATTAATTGATGATGTATGATATGTGATATTATGCATGTAGAATGATCAAAAGCCCAAAACCAATTTTGCTAGGTGTATGCTAGGATATTTTGTGTTGAATGGTTGTAATAATTATCAAATTATAAAGTGGGTTTGGTTTATGGCCCGTTCCCACCCCATGAGATGTATCTCTATTTGCCATGGATATTTTAATGTAAAATATTTGATAGTGAAAGATCAAGATTGGAAGATGGTGGACCATGATGAATTATGAAGATCCAAGACATGTAAATATTGGAAGCTTATGTAATTGTTGCATTTGCATCCCATGCATTCCCTAGGATTGGACCTAGGCCCGTGTTTGGCTCACACGGGCCGAATAGTTTTAAGGCGATTGATCATCCTTGTTAATTTACTGTTTATAATATATGAATGATATATTATAAATACTGAGTATGTGCGTTATTATTTTATAATAACAATGTTGCCTGAATCCGGCAAACATACGATCAAACATGGTGAGTTTTTAAAATTAACGATGAGACCATTTCAAAATTAAAAACCCTCATTTTGAATTAGATTCAAAATTTATATCAAGCCCGAAAAGGGGAATTATAATTTTTTTATAATTTTCATGTCTTCCATCGACAATGGTGTAAGAGTGGGTGCCCAGTGAGCCAACTGTGTGGCTATGGGCTTTGATGACTCTTTGTATAAACAATCTTTTGTTTAATATTATTTACACTATTATGGCAATGACTTTATATTACTTCATATTGTTATATTGTGATATACTATTGTTGTTTTGATAAAGACCTTGAATATACTATAGTGTATGTAAGATGTGGTAGAACATGGAGATGTCTATCATGAAATACATCTTATAGTCACTGTATGTTCTAAAACCGTTCCTAGTCGATTGAGCCGTCCGATAATAAGGATAAGGATCGCTCGAGTTTGAGACTAGCATTTGCGATGCTGAGTACCACGTTTCATTGGTAGGGAACATGGAGATGTTCGAAGCATGCAAATGGATATTCATAGGATGAATAATCGAACTACCCTATCCGGACTTTCCAAGTGGTTATCACTTATCGAGTGGATAAAGTCCGCGGTTTTGGTTGTACACCATTAGTCCTTACGACTTGAAACATCATGGAGACTCTATATGCTAGTGCTGTGCTTTGACTCGTTTACCGACTCTATGGGGGTCATCAGGTGTCGAGATTGGGTACAGTTACGACACATATAGGAGTCAATGCATTGTTGTCAAGGATTCACCACATACTTGCGAGTGTGGATATCCTATGCGATCTGAGGAGATATTAGTGTGATAAATCTCTGGCCAGAGTAATTGATGTGATTTAAGAAATGGTTTCTTAGTAGCACATGCGATGTCACTAATTTGATCTTCAAGATGTATTGCATAGTTATCGAATCTTGAGCGACTCTCGATATACCAATGGTTGTTGATTCGATCGGGATATGGATGAAGGGACCGTACTGTACGCTAACCAAAATCTACTGGTTCTTGTAGGCACTATCAGTGATACCTAGGGAATCATGGGGCGATGTTGCTAGGCGCTTTACCATGATTCGTTGGGCAAGTCGGAAAGTGTTGTTCCGAGTCACAAGGAGTTGTGAGCCCACGGCTAGCTGTATCCCTGAACCATTGAGGGTCACACAGTGTAATGGAGTTTTAATCCCCGTTGAGATAGTTAAATTTAAAGAGTTAAATTTAATGAACTAAGGAGTTGGACTTCTTAAATAAGAGTAAGGGAGTAGGATTTCCTAAAATGACATAGGGATGGACATTTTTGGAAACCACTGAATTCGGATTCAGGAAAATTTATTTTGACTTTAAAATGTGCAGAAATGGTTTATGTGCACATTGGTGAAATCAGTTCATCAATCGGAGTCACGATGAATTTTATATTAATTTCTGAACGAGCGGGCTTTGCTTGTCGGGCCCCAGCTTATGACTAATGGGCCCTAAGGTGTTAGTGGCCTGCATTATAAATAAGTTATTTCAGTACAGAAATTACACACAACAGGTCATAATTTTTGAGAGCAAAAATCGAAAACCCTAGTCTCTCTAAAAGAAAATTTCGGCCGACCCCCCCCTCTGCCCGAGAAAATTCCGGTCTGTGATTTTGAATCGCGGTCAGGAATAACGAATCAGATTCGTGTAATCTCTTCGCAGAAAACTTCTGATAGATTTTCTAGTGCAATCTATCAGAGGGATTAAACCTCTGTTCGTGGACCTGATTGAAGGAGTTCATCGGTTCCAGGGAGAGACAACAAGAGCAGATCAAATCTGTTGGTGTCCATTAATCTCGTTGCGAGATTGGAGGTAAAATTTAATAACTGTTATTTAAATTTTACACACACAATAATTTAATCGTTGAACGGTTGATACCCACACTATGGAATTGTTCCATAACAAAATTTTTAAACTTCCGCTGCACCGGGTATCAATCGTGATTGATCTGACCGCTAGTTTTTCCAACAGTGGTATCAGAGCCAGGTTGCTCAGATCAAACGATTAAATTAATCAATTGTACAAAATTTTTGAGTCTCGGTTTTTGAAACAAAATAAATATTTTTAAAAAAAAAAAAAAAAAATTTTCGGGGCAAAACCCGGGCAGCGATTGGATCGCTGCCCGGTGGGGCAGCAATTGTTGCTGCCCCGGGCGGCGCACGGCGCCGCCCAAAGGGGGCGCACGGCGCCGCCCAGGGCGGCGCACGGCGCCGCCCAGGGCAGCGCTGTGCGCTGCCCAGCGCAGCGCTGGGCGCTGCGCAGGGCAGCGCTCGGCGCTGCCCAGGGGCGGCGCTCGGCGCCGCCCAGCGCAGCGCTGGGCGCTGCGCAGGGCGGCGCTAGGCGCCGCCCAGGGGCGGCGCCAGGCGCTGCCCTAAGGGGGCAGCCGGGCTGCCCCGGCCCGCGCCCCGGGTGCGGGCCGGCCCGGGAGTGTCCCGGGCGGCCCGCGGGAAAAAAAAAAAAAAAAAAAAATTATATTTTTATTTAAAAATTAATTTTAATATTTAAAATTTTATTTTTGGTCCGGTCAAAAATTGTTTTTGATTGGTTCACGAGATTTCGGATCGAATTGTTCGAGTCCGTAAATTTTAAAATTGATTTTGGATAAATTTGAATTTTTGGAAAATTTTAATATTTTATCCGTAAATTGAATTTTGAAATCAATTATTTTGGTACAATTGATGATAAGATATGATCTTATGATATATTAAGTAAAATATGATTTTATTTGTAAAATTGGATTTTATAGATAAAATATGATTTTATTTGATAAAGAGATAAAATATGATTTTATATGTGAAATGAGATTTTATATATATAAAATGATTTTATCTTGTTTAAATTTGAATTGCCACAGCATGTTATCCAATAAATTAATTTTGAATTAAATGTTATTGGATAAGGATGATCGATTGCCATGACCAATTTTGTAGGTGTATGTTAGGAATTTACATTTTGTCTTTATTATTGTTGGTTTTATTAATGGGCCTGGTTTATGGCCCGATATGAATGTCATATGTAATAAAAGTGGGCTTGGTTTATAGCCCGTTCCCACCCCCTAAAAATGTATCCCCTACTTGTCATTGTTATTTATTGTAAATACATTAGATTTAGTGGGAGATCAAGATTTGAAGATGGTGGGCCCAGCAGACAATGAAGACTGAAAAAATGTAAATTGGAAGCATATGTAATAGGATTGCATTTGCATACTGCATATTACCTAGGATTGGACTAAGACCCGTGATTGGCAACCACGGGTCAATTAGAAATGGAATCGATCATCCTATATAATATGTGATATTATGATTGTATGCATGTTTAGACATAAATTGCGTGAATCCGGCAATGCATGCAATAAATTAAATATGATGAGACAAATATTTTTATAAATAAAATCCCTCATTTTAAATATGATTTAAAATTTATATCAAGATAAATAAAGGAAATTTAAATATTGTTTAAATGTTCCTACCTTCCATCAACGGTCAATGTATGTGATGCTACCCGCGGATACGGTCCGGCTCATATTATTGGGGGGGCCCGTCCGTCGGAAAGCTGTACATTGGATCGACAAATGTTGTGAGTTGGGTGGAACTCCCATGGGATCGGCTCATATTATTGGGGGATCCACATGGCGACCGTCCATCACAACTTAATATTGATGGGTCATCTTGACATGTCACTTTAAACGGCGTCATATTATTGGGCCCTTATTGGACATGAGGTAAATACATGGGGGTTGCTTTGGAAGCAATTGGGCTCTACCTTTTGAGAATTATGGTTGGCTGATATTATTCGGGACCATAAGTTTGTCAATTGGACTCCATGTTCTCACTAAGGAAAAAGTTTCCCGTTTTCACTAGAGGGTGGTGAAATCGTTAAAATAGTGGGAGTGAGATTCATAAAATTAAATTCGCCTATTTTATGTCTTAGTAAATTGTTAAACAATCATTGATATATGTCTGTTTTCCTTTTCAGTATTTCATACAATGAATTCGCGAAATCCTTTATTCTCGATCCTCGAACAAAACAAGCTGACTGGCGCCAACTATACGGAATGGTTCCGGAAGTTGAAGATTGTCTTAACTTCGGAGAAAATGCTCTATGTGTTAGAGAAAGCACCTCCGAAGGAAGCACCAGCTGATGTTAGTCCGGAGGAATTGGCCAAGCTTGATGCATGGTGGGACCATGACATCAAGACCAAATGCTATATGCAAGCCTCGATGTCTGATGAACTCCAGAGGCGATTTGAGGACATGGTGAATGCTGCTGACATTCACGCGCAACTCAAGGAACTTTTTGGGGCTCAGTCGAGGGCTGAAAGGTTCTCTACTGTTAAGGAGTTGATGACGTGCCGCATGCGTGAAGGGACTTCGGTCCGTGATCATGGGGTACGAGTGATTTGGCTCATACAGAAGTTAGCGACCCTTGATTTGGTGTTGGAGCATGAACTCAATGTGGACTTGCTGCTTCTATCTCTTCCTTCTTCATTTGATGGATTCGTGATAAATTTTAATATGAACAAGATAGAGGCCACCCTTGAAGAGATGGTCAATATGCTCGTTACATATGAATCCACACTTAAGAAGGATAAGCCAGCTTTCTTGGTGGGCTCCTCATCTTCTGCTAAGAAAGGGCCAAGTATGAAGGGCAAGAAACGTTCTGCCCCACCCAAGAAAGTGGAACCCGAGAAGAAGCAAAAGACAAAGGCTTCAAACAATGGAAAATCCAAGGATGTTTTCCATTACTGCAAGAAGCCGGGTCATTGGAAGCGCAACTGCAAGGAATATCTTGAGCAGTTGGGAACTGCAAAGGGTATGTTCTATATCGAAATAAACATGTCACTTAATACAACTTCTTGGGTATTGGATACCGGATGTGGATCTCACATTTGCAATGATTTGCAGGTGATGACAAGAAGTCGCAGGCTTAGAATGGGTGAGACCCAGCTGAGGCTCGGGAATGGTTCCAGAGTTGAAGCTACGGCCATTGGAGATGTTTGTTTGATTTTGCAGAATGGTTTTAAATTATTGTTGAGAGATGTTTTATTTGTGCCAGATTTAATTAAAAACATTATTTCTATTTCTATGCTTGATAGAGATGGTTATTCTTGTAATTTTGTGAATGGGATTTGCAATATTTACAAGAATGAATGTTTAATTGGAAATGGACAACTTGAAAACGATCTATACAATTTAAAACTAAAAGACGTTCCAGTGAATTGTATTGACAAACCGGCGACAACAAACAAAAGGAAAATCGATAGTCAAAACCCGGCAAACCTTTGGCACGCTAGACTAGGTCATATTTCCTCAAGGAGGATGAACAAGCTAGTGGGAGAGGGCATGTTTGATATGTCTGATATTAACTCTCTACCTACTTGTGAATCCTGCCTAAAAGGAAAAATGACTAAATCTCATTTTAAGGGGAAGCCTGAGCGTAGTCAAAATCTGTTGGATTTGATCCATACAGATGTTTGTGGTCCATTTAGAGTAGGGACTCAACATGGCCACACCTACTTCATTACCTTTACTGATGATTATTCAAGGTATGGGTATTTATATTTAATGAAATATAAGTCTGAAGCATTTGAAAAGTTCAAAGAATTCAAGGCTGAAGTAGAAAACAAGCTAGGTAAAAGTATTAAAGCACTTCGATCGGATCGAGGTGGAGAATACTTGAGTACCGAGTTTTTGGACTATCTAAAAGAGAATGGGATTCTCTCTCAGTGGACTCCTCCTATGACACCACAGCTTAATGGTTTATCGGAGCGTCGTAATCGAACTTTGTTGGACATGGTTCGATCTATGATGAGCTTCACTGAGCTTCCACCTTCGTTTTGGGGCTATGCGCTTGAAACGGCGGTATTGTTGTTGAACAACGTCCACACTAAAGCAGTGGACAAAACACCATACGAGTTATGGAATGGCAAAGCTCCTAAGTATTCGTACTTGAGGATTTGGGGATGTCCTGCTTACGTGAAGCGGACAGTGGGAGATAAGTTGGATAGTCGATCCAGCTTATGTTATTTTGTAGGGTATCCGAAGAATTCAATCGGATATTATTTCTATTATCCTGCTGAAACAAAGGTGTTTGTTTCTAGGAATGCCACCTTCTTGGAGAAGGAGTTCTTATTGGATAAGAAAGGCGAGATGATGGAACTCGAAGAAGTTCGAGAAGAACCCGAAATACAAAATAACGATCCTACACCTCAGGAACCATTGCTGGACACGCCTGCACCTAGAAGATCCGAAAGGACTTCTAGACCTCCAATTCGATATGGTCTTCTTCTTGAAGAGGATCAAGATGAACCCGACATTGGATGTGATCCAAGAAACTTCAAGGAAGCAATTTCTGATGCGGATTCGAATTTATGGCTTGAAGCTATGCAGTCAGAATTGGATTCGATGCATACAAACCAAGTTTGGTCTTTAGTAGATCCTCCCGATGGAATTGTTCCAATAGGGTGTAAATGGATCTACAAGAGAAAGCTTGGGCCTGATGGTAAGGTATTGACCTACAAGGCGCGATTGGTGGCGAAAGGTTATACTCAAAGGCAAGGAGTTGACTATGATGAAACCTTTTCACCAGTTGCAATGTTCAAGTCCATAAGAATCCTGATTGCCATAGCTGCATGGTATGACTATGAGATATGGCAAATGGATGTGAAGACTGCTTTTCTTAATGGAGACATTAAGGAAGAAATCTATATGAAGCAGCCTGAGGGGTTCACATCCATGGGAAGCGAGCATAAGGTATGCAAGCTTCAGAGATCAATTTATGGTCTAAAACAAGCATCAAGAAGTTGGAACCAGAAATTTGATGAAACAATAAAAGATTTTGGTTTCATCAAGAACCCGGAGGAACCGTGCGTGTACAAGAAAGTAGTTAAGGATGCTGTGACATTCTTAGTACTTTATGTTGATGACATCCTACTCATTGGGAATGATGTAGGGATGTTGCAGTCAACAAAGATATGGTTATCAGGTAGATTTTCGATGAAGGATTTGGGAGAGGCATCCTACATTCTTGGGATACAGATCTATAGAGATAGGTCTAAGAGAATGATAGGACTCACTCAATCAACCTACATCGATACCATATTGAAACGGTTTTCAATGGATGGGTCCAAAAGAGGACATCTACCCATGTGTCATGGAGTTTCTCTATCCAAGTCTATGTGTCCCAAGACTGATGAAGAGATAGAGAATATGACACATGTACCATATGCGTCAGCTATAGGTAGTATCATGTATGGGATGATATCTACCAGACCGGATGTAGCATTTGCTCTGAGTGTCACGAGCAGATATCAGTCTAATCCTGGTCAAATGCATTGGAAAGCCGTGAAGGACATTCTTAAGTACTTGCGAAGGACTAAGAATATGTTCATGGTTTATGGAGGACGAGAACTCAAATTGGAAGGCTATACCGACTCTAGCTTCCAAAGTGATGTGGATGACTCGAAGTCAACCTCTGGATTTGTGTTCATGCTCAATGGCGGTGCTGTCTCTTGGAAGAGTTCCAAGCAGGACACCACAGCGGATTCCACCACTGAGGCTGAATACATTGCAGCATCAGCTGCTGCTAAAGAGGCCGTTTGGATGAGGAAGTTCGTCCAAGAGTTGGGCGTCATTCCTGAATTTGTTGGTCCAATCCCGGTGTACTGTGACAACACGGGTGCCGTTGCTCAAGCAAAGGAACCAAGGTCTCATCAAAGATCCAAACACGTACTGAGGAAATACCACATAATCCGGGAGATTGTGGAAAGAGGAGACATCATTGTCGAACGAGTGGCCTCTGCAGACAATATCGCTGATCCGCTTACTAAGCCCTTGCCAGGACCATTGTTTGACAAACATCGCGAAGCAATGGGTCTACGTAGTATGACTAGTTGGCTATAGGGCAAGTGGGAGATTGTAAGAGTGGGTGCCCAGTGAGCCAACTGTGTGGCTATGGGCTTTGATGACTCTTTGTATAAACAATCTTTTGTTTAATATTATTTACACTATTATGGCAATGACTTTATATTACTTCATATTGTTATATTGTGATATACTATTGTTGTTTTGATAAAGACCTTGAATATACTATAGTGTATGTAAGATGTGGTAGAACATGGAGATGTCTATCATGAAATACATCTTATAGTCACTGTATGTTCTAAAACCGTTCCTAGTCGATTGAGCCGTCCGATAATAAGGATAAGGATCGCTCGAGTTTGAGACTAGCATTTGCGATGCTGAGTACCACGTTTCATTGGTAGGGAACATGGAGATGTTCGAAGCATGCAAATGGATATTCATAGGATGAATAATCGAACTACCCTATCCGGACTTTCCAAGTGGTTATCACTTATCGAGTGGATAAAGTCCGCGGTTTTGGTTGTACACCATTAGTCCTTACGACTTGAAACATCATGGAGACTCTATATGCTAGTGCTGTGCTTTGACTCGTTACCGACTCTATTGGGGTCATCAGGTGTCGAGATTGGGTACAGTTACGACACATATAGGAGTCAATGCATTGTTGTCAAGGATTCACCACATACTTGCGAGTGTGGATATCCTATGCGATCTGAGGAGATATTAGTGTGATAAATCTCTGGCCAGAGTAATTGATGTGATTTAAGAAATGGTTTCTTAGTAGCACATGCGATGTCACTAATTTGATCTTCAAGATGTATTGCATAGTTATCGAATCTTGAGCGACTCTCGATATACCAATGGTTGTTGATTCGATCGGGATATATGGATGAAGGGACCGTACTGTACGCTAACCAAAATCTACTGGTTCTTGTAGGCACTATCAGTGATACCTAGGGAATCATGGGGCGATGTTGCTAGGCGCTTTACCATGATTCGTTGGGCAAGTCGGAAAGTGTTGTTCCGAGTCACAAGGAGTTGTGAGCCCACGGCTAGCTGTATCCCTGAACCATTGAGGGTCACACAGTGTAATGGAGTTTTAATCCCCGTTGAGATAGTTAAATTTAAAGAGTTAAATTTAATGAACTAAGGAGTTGGACTTCTTAAATAAGAGTAAGGGAGTAGGATTTCCTAAAATGACATAGGGATGGACATTTTTGGAAACCACTGAATTCGGATTCAGGAAAATTTATTTTGACTTTAAAATGTGCAGAAATGGTTTCTGTGCACATTGGTGAAATCAGTTCATCAATCGGAGTCACGATGAATTTTATATTAATTTCTGAACGAGCGGGCTTTGCTTGTCGGGCCCCAGCTTATGACTAATGGGCCCTAAGGTGTTAGTGGCCTGCATTATAAATAAGTTATTTCAGTACAGAAATTACACACAACAGGTCATAATTTTTGAGAGCAAAAATCGAAAAACCCTAGTCTCTCTAAAAGAAAATTTCGGCCGACCCCTCCCCCTCTGCCCGAGAAAATTCCGGTCTGTGATTTTGAATCGCGGTCAGGAATAACGAATCAGATTCGTGTAATCTCTTCGCAGAAAACTTCTGATAGATTTTCTAGTGCAATCTATCAGAGGGATTAAACCTCTGTTCGTGGACCTGATTGAAGGAGTTCATCGGTTCCAGGGAGAGACAACAAGAGCAGATCAAATCTGTTGGTGTCCATTAATCTCGTTGCGAGATTGGAGGTAAAATTTAATAACTGTTATTTAAATTTTACACACACAATAATTTAATCGTTGAACGGTTGATACCCACACTATGGAATTGTTCCATAACAAAATTTTTAAACTTCCGCTGCACCGGGTATCAATCGTGATTGATCTGACCGCCAGTTTTTCCAACAAATGGGTGCTTGATGAACGCTACCCGTATTCAATACTCGGCTCATATTATTGAGGGGGCATGGATGTCGGAAATCTGTGACATCCATTGACATGGTTATGTGAATTACATGGAACTCCCATGACTTCGGCTCATATTATTGGGGGAATTCATGGCGACCGTCCATTAAGGTTCGATATCGATGGGTAAAGCTTGACACGTAAAGATGAACGACGTCATATTATTGGGTCCTAATCAAGCGTGAGACAAAAGTTTATGTAAGGGTTGCATGGAGATGCAATTGGAAACTACCTTTTAGGAATTGTGATTGGCTGATATTATTCGGGATCATGATTGGCTAATTGGACCTTATGTACCTACTGAGGAAAGGAGTTTCTTGCTTTCACTAGAGGGTAGTGAAAATGTCAAAACAGTGGGAGTAAAAAAAAATTTATAAAGTTAAAGTCCATACTTTATATCTTATTAAATATTTTAAAATAGTCATTGACATTTATCTGTTATTATTTTTCAGTACAAATTTTTTGAAAATGTCATCAAATCGCAATCCGTTATCTACAATACTCGACAAACATTTACTGACCAGTCCAAATTACCTCGATTGGCTAAGAAATCTGAAAATCGTCTTGAACTCGGAGAGGATTGCATATACACTTGATGAGTCGCCCCCTTATAAGGCTCCGACTGATTGTAGCCTGAGGAGCTACAAACTTACAAGGATTGGTGTGACCATGACTTGAAATCCAAGTGTTATATGCAGGCTTCTATGAATGATGAGCTACAGGGACATTTTGAGAGTGCAAAGCATGCTGCTGACATTCATTTGCATCTCAAAGAAATCTTCGATGAACAAACACGCCCACTTCGACATGCGATTGTCAAGGAGCTAATCACTTTGAGCATGCGAGATGGGGCTTCGGTCCATGAGCATGGCCTAAAGTTGAATGGGCTAGTGGAGAAACTCGTTAGTATGGATCTTGTGCTACAAACTGAGTTGACCACAGACGTGTTGCTCTTGTCACTGCCTAGCTCATTTAAAACCACCCTTTTGTGGTGAATTTCAACATGAACAAGTTAGATCCAATCCTTGAGGAGTTGACTAACATGCTTGTTACGTTTGAATCCACAATAAAGAAAGAGAAGCCGGTTATTTATGTGGGATCTTCATCTGGTTCAAAGAACAGACCACATGGGAAGGGAAAGAAGCATTCTTTCCATGCTCCCAAAAAGAATGTGCCCTTGAAGAGGCAAGCTCCGTGTCCCGTTGTGGTAGCCACACCAGTTAAAGCTAAAAAGACTAGTGACATTTGTCATCACTGCAAGAAACCTGGACATTGGAAGCGTAATTGCAAGGAATATCTTGACCAGATTGGTTCTGGAAAAGGTATGTTCTACATTGAAGTGAACATTTCACTTAACTCTTCTACTTGGATATTGGATACCGGCTGTGGCTCACATCTCTATAATGATTTGCAGGTGATGGCAAGAAGTAGGAGACTCAGGGATGGTGAGACCTTCTTGAGGATAAGAAATGGGGCAAGAGTTGCTGCAAAAGCTATTGGAGATGTTTACTTATTGTTGGACAATGACTTTAAGTTAATTTTGAGAGATGTTTTGTTTGTACCAGATTTGGTGAAAAAAATTATTTCCATTTCTATGCTTGATAAAGATGGATATTCATGTTTATTTGGAAAAGGTGTTTGCAATATTTACAAGAATAAATGTTTAATTGGTACATGAAAATTTGAAAACGATCTTTATAATTTAAAATTGAAAGATATTCCTATGTATAATGTCCAAGAGATATCAACAACATCAAAAAAAAACAAGATACTCTAAATCCGGCACACTTATGACATGCTCGATTAGGCCATATATCTCTAAGAAGGATGAATAAGCTAGTGGGAGAAGGCATGTTTGATATGTCTAATATTAATTCTCTTACTACTTGTGAACCCTGTCTAAAAGGAAAGATGACCAAAATTCCCTTTAAGGGCCATGTGGAGCGGGCCAAGGGACTGTTGGATGTGATCCATACAGATACGTGTGGTCCACTTAGCATCACCACTAAGCACGGACTTTCCTCCTTCAACACCTTTACCGATGACTTCTCTAGGTATGGATATGTGTATTTGATGAAATACAAATCTGAAGCTTTTGAAAAGTTCAAAGAATTCAGAAATAAAGTGGAGAAACAGTTGGGACGAAGCATCAAGGCACTTCGATATGATCGAGGTGGTGAATACTTGAGTGCTGAATTCCAAGATTATCTTAGGGAGAATGGGATTCTCTCGAAATGGACTACTCCTGATACACCTCAATTGAATGGTGTTTTAGAACGTCGTAACCAAACTTTTATGGACATGGTTTGGTCTATGATGGGGTTCACGGAGTTTCCGCATTCCTTTTGGGGATATGCGCTTGAAACAGCGGTACTGTTGTTGAACAATGTCCATTCAAAGGCAGTTGATAAGACACCATATGAGTTATGGATGGGAAAACCTCCAAAGTATTCTTATCTTAGAATATGGGGGTGCTCTGCTTATGTGAAGCAGTGGGAGATAAATTGGATGCTCGATCCATTTTATGTTACTTCGTGGGATATCCAAGGAATTCGGTTGTATATTATTTCTATCATCCAAAAGAAACAAAGGTGTTTGTTTCCAGAAATGCAACCTTCTTGGAGAAGGAATTTCTATTGGATAGAAAATGGGAGATGATAGAACTAGAAAAAATTCAAGAAACACCCACGGTTGTAGAACCCATACCCGAACAGCCAAGAGAGGAGATACAAGCTCCTAGAAGATCCAAGAGGATCTCGAGACCACCTATGAGGTATGGTCTGCTTCTTGAAGAGGGCCAAGATGAGGCTAACCATGGATGTGATCCAAGGACCTTCAAGGAAGCGTTATCTGATGCCAATTCATCCAAGTGGATTGAAGCTATGGAATCTAAGATGAATTCCATGTATTCAAACCAAGTATGGAATCTTGTGGATCCACCTGAAGGAATTGTTCCTATAGGGTGTAAATGGATTTACCAGAGGAAACTTGGGATGGATGGGAAGGTGGTGACCTTCTAGGCGCGATTGGTAGCAAAAAGGTTATACTCAAAGGCAAGGAGTTCACTTTGAAGAAACTTTTTCTCCAGTCTTAATGTTCAAGTCTATTAGGATAATGCTAGTCATTGCCGCATGGTATGACTATGAAATATGGCAGATGGATGTGAAGACAGCTTTTCTTAATGGGGATATTAAGGAAGAGATTTACATGTCTCAACCTGAAGGGTTCACATCTATTGAAAGTGAGCATAAAGTATGCAAACTTCAGAGATCTATTTATGGTCTCAAACAGGCATCTAGGAGCTTGAACCTCATATTTGATGGTACAATCAAGGAGTTTGGGTTTACTAAGAATCCTGAGGAACCCTGTGTGTATAAGAAGGTCAGTGGGAGTGCTGTGACATTCCTGGTACTTTATGTTGATGACATTCTACTCATTGGGAATGATGTAGAAATGTTACAATCAACTAAAGTATGGTTATCGAGTAAGTTCTGAATGAAGGACTTGGGTGAAACATCTTCTGTATTGGGAATACAAATCTATCGCGATAGATCGAAAAGATTGCTTGGTCTCACCCAGTCCACATACATTGATATCATCGTGAGAGGTTCTCGATGGATGAGTCTAAGAGAGGACATCTACAAATGTGTCATGGCGTGTCTCTATCCAAGTCCATGTCTCCCAAGAATGATGCAGAGATAGAGGCGATGACACGCATTCCATAATCATCTGCAATTGGTAGTATCATGTATGCGATGATATCTACACGTCCTGACGTGGCCTTTACACTAAGTGTTACAAGTAGATATCAATCGAACCCTGGTATTCCACAATGGAAAGCTGTGAAAGACATTCTCAAGTATTTGAGAAGGACTAAGAATATGTTCTTGGTTTATGGGGGTGGAGAACTAAAATTGGAAGGCTATACCGACTCTAGCTTCCAAAGAAATGTTGATGATTCGAAGTCAACTTCCGGTTTTGTATTCATGCTCAATGGTGCTACTGTTTGTTGGAAGAGTTCCAAGCAAAACAGCACTGCGGATTCAACCACTGAGGCAGAATATATTGCTGCATCCGATGCTGCAAAGGAAGCTATTTGGATTAGGAATTTCATCCAAGAGTTGGGCGTTATTCCTAATGGAGTTGATCCAGTCCCGGTGTAATACGACAACAACGGTGCCATTGCTAAGGAAAAAGAACCAAGGTCTCATCATAAATCCAAACATGTACTGAGAAAATACCACATCATCCGGGAGATTGTGGAACGAGGAGATGTCTTGTTAGACAGAGTCGCCTCCGTAGATAATGTTGCTGATCCACTAACTAAGCCTTTACCAGGACCATTGTTCGAAAATCATTGCGAATCAATGGGTTTGAAGAATATGGGTAGTTGGCTCTAGTGCAAGTGGGAGATTGTTAGAATAGGTGCCCATCGAGCCAATGTGTTGGTTGATGGTCCTTGAGAGAACTCTTGTATGACAATCTTTATTTTATTAATATTTGACATTATTTAATTTGGCACATATTTATCTTTATACCTATGCTAGCTGCATAGATAAAGCCCTTGATTATACAAATAGTAGAAATAATATGAGATAGTCATGTGATAACTATCATTAAACTCATATTTGGAATACTGTATATTCTAAACTATTCCTAGTAGATTCAGTCTCCATAAAGAAGGATAAAGGCCGCTTGAGCTTGAGACTAGTATTTGCGATGTGAGTACCATGTTTCATTGGTAAGGGACATGGTGATGTCCAAGCATGCAAATAGGTACTTCTTGTAGAGTGCACTGAACAACCCTCCCTAAAGGACTTTCCAAGTGGTTCTCACTTATCGAGTGGAGAAGTCCTAGTTTATGGTTGTACACCATTAGTTCTTATGACCCGGGACAATATGGAGACTCTATATGTTAGTGCTTCACTTGGAGTTGTTTACCGACTCATCTGGGGTCATATGGTGGCAATGTTGGGTGTTGTGATGAAACATATAAGAGTCGATGCATTGTAGTCTGGGATTCACCGCTTACCTACGGTATGGATATCTATGTGTTCCCATGCATATGTAGCTTGAAATCTCTGATCAAAGTAGGTGGTAATTAAGAAAGGGGTTTCTTGAATTACACCTTTGATACAACTACGGCATGACACATAATTATCGATTCAATGACGACTCTCGATAAACCAACGGTTGTTGAATCGATCGGGATATATGAGTTGAAGGGACCGTACTGTACGCTAACCATAATTGATTGGTTCTTGCAGGCACTATCATTTGATACCTAGGGAGTCATGTAAGCGATGCTGCTATACATTTAACATGACTGGTTGGGTAATATCAGACTTGAGTTTTCTGACGTTCTTATTATCAAGGAGTTGATCAATAAGAATGGAGCTATATAGGGTATGCTCATATAAGGGACTTGTTGATCCCGAATTACATGGAGATGTGTACCCACAGCTAGTTGTATCAATGAACCATTGAAGGTCACACAAACTAGCTTTCTAGATCTCGTTGAGATTAAAATTTGTTCAATTTGTTGAACAACTTATAAAGGAACTTATAAATAAAATAAATTAGAAGTTTAACTTCTAAATTGGAGAATAAATGGAAAAGTAACTTTTAATTTGTGAATGTGTTCCTAGATTAAAAGTTGACTTACAATAATTAGTTTATGAAAATGATAATTTTCTAAACTATTAATTTGAACTTAATTAATTAATTTAAGAGTTGAATTAATTTAACACTAGTAGACTTTGTAATGTACAAATAATTAAATCAATTCAAGTGTTGAATTAATTAAACACTATTGAGTCTAGTAGAGCTCAAATTGATATATTGTTGAATAATTATATACTAGTGGACTTGAATGAGTTAAAGTTAGATTTAATTAATTGATTAAACTTAAATGAGTTTAGGTTTAATAATTAATTAAAATTAATTTAAAAAGCCATGTGAATATTTATAATATATATATGGACGTATACATATATATATATATATATATGATTATATATATTATATATATATTATAAAAGAAATGTGAAAGGTTAAGTTGAATAGCACAATTCTCATGCATGACGTCTTGTGTGCCCTTTGACCATATCATGATATACACATTTCTTCTCCTCCAATTTTGACATGGAATGGCCGAACACCTCTCCAAAAATTCTCCAAGTTTTTGTTTTCAATTTTTGAGGAAGAAGAAAAGAAAAATCCCAATGCAAAATTCTCTAAATATTCTAGTGCATATTTAGAGCGGATTTAGATCGTCTAGTCGTGGATCTAACTTGAAGAAGAAGGAATTTCGAAGCCTTGAAGTGTTGAATCCATTTGAGCAAGGTGTGCTCTTGGAAGCTTGTAGATAGTGTCTACAACTTCAAGAGCCTAGTTGTTTATCAACTTGGTTGGAGTCATAAATCAATCTTTGAGATTGATAGGTAAAACTTCTAAACACCCTATGGTTTTTTGTTTTTGAATGCTACACAAGTTCTCGGATCTGTTTTGTTAAAAATTTTAAAATTGCCGTTGCGTTTCCGGGCACGAGTTAACCGATCACCAACAGACATTCTAATCATTGGGAATGGTGTAGGAATGTTGCAATCAACTAAAGTATGGCTAGCAAGTAAGTTCTCAATGAAGGACTTGGGTGAAGCATCTTTTGTATTGGGAATACAAATCTATCGAGATATATTAAAAGATTGCTTGGTCTCACCCAGTCTACATACATTGATACCATCATGAAGTGGTTCTCGATGGAAGATTCCAGGAGAGGACATCTACCAATGTGTCATGGCGTGTCACTATCCAAGTCCACGTATCCCAAAACTGATGCAGAGATAGTGACGATGACATGCATCTGCTATTGGTAATATCATGTATGCTATAATATCTACACATCTTGATGTGGCAATTGCACTGAGTGTTGCAAGTAGATATCAATCGAACCCATGAAGGACTAAGAATGTGTTCTTGGTATATGGGGTGGAGAACTAAAATTAAAAGGCTATACCGACTCTAGATTCCAAAGTGATATCGATGAATTGAAGTCAACCTCTGGTTTTGTATTCATGCTCAATGGTGTTGATGTCTGTTGGAAGAGTTCCAAGCAAGACAACAATGCGGATTCCACCACTAAGGCCGAATACATTGCTGCATTAGATGCAGCAAAAGGAGGGTGTTTGGATAAGGAATTTCGTCCAAGAGTTGAACGTTGTTTCTAATTGAGTTGCTCCAAGTCTCATCAAAAATCCTAACATATACTATGAAAATACCACATCATCCGAGAGATTGTGGAAAGAGGAGAGGTCTCGTTAGACAAAGTCTCCTCCGCAGATAATGTTGCTGGTCCACTAACTAAGCCTTTACCAGGACCATTGTTCGAAAAGCATCGCGAATCAATGAGGTTGAAGAATATGGGTTGTTGGATCTAATGCAAGTGGGAGATTGTTAGATTAGGTGTCCGTCTTGCCAATGTGTTGGTCGTTGGTCCTTGGGAGAACTCAAGTATGAAAATCTTTATTTTATTAATATTTGACATTATTAAAATTAGCACATCTTTATCTTTATATCCATTCTAGCTGAATAGATAAAGCCCTTAATTATACAAATAGTAGAAAGAATATGAGATGGTCATGTGATGACTATCATGAAACTCATTTTTGGAATATTGTATATTCTAAATTGTTCCTAGTCGATTCAGCCGCCATAAAGAAGGACAAAGGCCGCTCGAGCTTGAGACTAGTATTTGCGATGTGAGTACCATGTTTCATTGGTAGGGGACATGGAGATGTCCAATCATGCAAATAGGTGCTCCTTGTAGAGTGCACTGATCAACCCTCCCTAAAGGACTTTTCAAGTGGTTCTCACTTATCAATTGGAGAATTTCTAGTTTATGGTTGTACACCATTAGTCCTTATGACCCGGGACAACATGGAGACTCTATATGCTAGTCTTCACTTTGACTTGTTTACCGACTCATCTGGGGTCATTAGGTGGCAATGTTGGGTGTTGTGACAAAACATATAGGAGTCGATGCATTGTATTCGGGGATTCACCGCTTACCTACGGGTATGGATATCCTATGTGTTCCATTGCATATGTAGCTTGAAATCTCTGATCAGAGTAGGTGGTAATTAAGAAAGGGGTTTCTTGAATTACACCTTCGATCCATCTACGGCATGAGGCATAGTTATCGATTCAATGACAACTCTCGATAAACCAATGGTTGTCGAATTGGTCGGGATATATGAGTTGAAGGGACCGTACTGTACGTTAACCATAATTGATTGGTTCTTGCAAGCACTATCATTTGATACCTAGGGATTCATGTAAGCGATGCTGCTAGACGTTTTACATGATTGGTTGGGTACTATCAGACTTGAGTTTTCTGACGTTCTTATTATCAAGGGGTTGATTAATAAGAATGGAGCTATATAGGGTATGCTCACATAAGGGACTTGTTGATCCCGAATCACATAGAGATGTAAACCCACTGCTAGTTGTATCAATGAACCATTAAGGGTCACACAAGTACTAGATTTCTAGATCCCGTTGAGATTAAAATAAGTTCAATGTGTTGAACAACTTATAAAGGAGTTTATAAGTAATATAAATTAGAAGTATGACTTCTAATGGAGAATATATGGAAAAGTAACTTTTAATTTGTGAATGTGTTCCAAGATTAAAAATTGACTTGAATAAATAATTAGTTTTTGAAAATGGTGATTTTCAGAACTATTATTTTGAACTTAATTAATTAATTCAGGTGTTGAATTAATTTTACACTAGTAGACTTTGTAAAGTTTAAATGATTAAATTAATTCAAGTGTTGTATTAATTAAACACTATTGATTCTAGTAGAGCTCAAAATAAAATAGTGTTGTATAATTATTTTACTAGTGGACTTGAATGAGTTCAAGTTGGATTTAATTAATTGATTAAACTTAAATGAGTTTAGGTTTAATAATTAATTAAAATTAAGTTCAAAAGCCATGTGAATATTTATAATATATATATATGGACGTGTACATATATATATATATATATATATATATGATGATTATATGTATTATAAAAGAAATGTGAAAGGTTAAGTTGAATGGCACAATTTCCATTCATGACCTCTTGTGTGCCCTTTGACCATATCATGATATACACATTTCTTCTCCTCCAATTTCACATGGAATGGCCGAACACTTCTCAATAATTCTCCAAGAACATCACATGGCCAAACACTCTTGAGGAATTCTCCAAAAATTTGTCTTTTGATTTTGGGAGAAAAAGACAAGAAAAATCTCAATAAAAAATGCTCTAAATATTCTAGTGCATATTTAGAGTGGATCTAGATTGTTTAGTCGTGGACCTAATTCGAAGGAGGAGCTATTTCAAATAAGGTGTGCTATTGAAAGCTTGTAGATTGAGTCTACCATTTCAAGAGCTAAGTTATTTTCAACTTGGTTGGAGCCATAAATCAATCTTTTGAGATTGATAGGTAAAATCTTCTGAAACACCCTATGAATGTTTGTTGATTTTGAATGCTAACATAAGTTCTCGTTTTTCTTTTGATAAAAATTTTAAATTTCCGCTGCGTATCCAGGCACGAGTTAACCGATACCCAACAGTTTGCACTGCAACGTTTTCCAAAAGTAGCTCAAGAAACGAGTATCCCTATCAGACACAATACTCCTAGGCATGCCATGCAATCTAACAACTTCGTTAAAGAACAAATCCGCAACATGAAAAAGCATCATTAGATTTATGACAAGCAATGAAATGAGCCATTTTAGAAAACTGATCAACCACAACAAAAACAGAATCCCTCCCCTTATTAGACCTTGGTAGCCCTAAAACAAAATCCATAGAAATGTCTACCTATGGTTCACTAGGAAGGGAAGTGGTGTATACAGTCCATGTGGTTGTGTCTTAGACTTAGCCTTTCTACAAGTCACTCACCTCTCACAAATATTCTCAATATCATGCTTCATATATGGCCAATAAAAGTGTTCATGCAAAGTTTCATAAGTTTTAGCCAAACCAAAATGTCCCATCAAACCACCCCCATGGGATTCCCTAACAAGTAACTTACGAATGGACGATTTAGGCACACATAACTTATCTTCCCTAAACAAGTAACCATCATGCATGAAAAATTTATCCTTTGGACCATGCAAACATAACGCATAAATATCCCCAAAATCAGGATCACTAGCATACAACTTTTTCACATACTTAAATCCTAAAAACTTAGAATCTAAAGTAGGTAAAAGCGCGTACCTTCGTGATAGAGCATCCGCTACCACGTTTTTCTTCCCTTGCTTGTACTTGATAATGTAGGGAAAAGTCTCCACAAACGCCACCCACTTGGCATGTCTCTTGTTCAACTTTTGTTGTCCTTTAAGATGCTTCAAGAATTCATGATCCGTATGAATCACAAACTCCTTTGGCCTCAAGTATTGTTGCCATGTCTCGAGTACCCACACCAACGCATAGAACTCCTTGTCGTAGGTAGGATAATTCAAAGGCGCCCCACTAAGCTTCTCACTAAAATATGCAACTGGTCTTCCTCCTTGCAATAAGACAGCTCCAATCCCTACACCTGATGCATCACATTCAATTTCAAAGGTATTATAAAAATCAGGCAATACAAGTAAAGGCGCATTAATTAATTTTTGCTTGATAATATTAAAGGACTTATCTTTCTCCTTGCCCCAATGGAATGGAACATTCTTCTTGATAACCGCAGTCATGGGCTCCACTAATGTACTAAAATCCTTCACAAATCTCCTGTAAAAACTTGCAAGTCCATGAAAACTTCGAATGTGACCAATGGACGTAGGCGTCGGCCAATCCCGAATGACACTCACCTTTTATTCATCAACTTTCACACCTTGTGCACTCACAACAGAAACAAAAAATACAAGCTCGCTTGTACAAAGAACACATTTCTTCAGTTTAGCATATAAATGTTCAGCACATAATGTGACAAGTACAACCCTTAATTGTTCCACATGGTCATCCAAGTTCATGCTATACACTAAGATATCATCAAAATAAACAACCAAAAACTTTCCAATATATGCACGCAAAACATGATTCATGAGACGCATAAAAATACTCGGTGCATTAGTTAAGCCAAAAGGCATAACCATTCATTCATACAACTCATACTTTGTTTTAAATGCAGTTTTCCACTCGTCTCCCTCTCTCATCCTAATCTGATGATAACCACTTTTAAGATCAATTTTGCTAAATATGCTAGCACCATGCAGTTCATCTAACATATCATTTAGGTGCATAGTTTTCCTTAGAAATTGATAGACGCATGTTTTGTCAGTTAAGTTTATGGATCAAAACTCGTGTGAAGACTTAGGATACGAACTTGGTTTTATATTATTATGGATAGTTTGAGTTTTTCTTCTGTTATTTGGGCAAATATGATTTTGGGGAATAGTGAGTTGGTTACTATGAGCCTTTCAATTTTGTGAACTATTATTTCGATCATTATTTCCTTATTCTTCAATTGTGCTTGTATCTATATCAACATATACTTTTGAGTATATGAAATTTTTTTGCACATCCTTTGTTCATTTATAAATTTGTATGACATCAGTCAACGTTCTATTCAGCTACTTTGGCATTGGTCAAACTTCTTAGTAAAATCTTGTTAATGTTTCACACTTCTTGAAATTTTTCTTCGGTTCTAGAGACACATGTTGATGTGAGTAAGATTCACCTTGTCTTTCTTTTGGGGATCTACATATGTTGTGGTTGGCATCTGAATATGTCTTAGGACCGTTGTTTCTCCTGATTATTGATTTGTGTGGACTTATCTCAACTGAAGTCACACTGATTGCCTTGATTGTACTTTGATTGTTCGGGCATGATGTCATTACCCATGGGTGAATGATCAACAGATATATTATCTGGTTGTGTCATATGTACCTCTAGAATTGAATTATGAGTGAGTTATTTTCACTTATCAAGATTTTTATTTTCAGCTCGTTTGCTTGTAATGCTTGCACTATTTTATTCCATATTGAGCAGCATTACTTGTATGCTTGCTTCCTTATACGATCCATCATGATGAAGACTCGGGTGGATTATAGTTTTAACTATGATTTCGATTTCTTTTGTAGGGATTTGGCTCATAGCCGCATAGAAAGTGTTTAGACTGTTGGAATTTAGTATTAATACTAGAAGCAACCCTAAGTTATCGTTGTGTTCTGAGGAACGACGACTATCAATTATACTTGGTTCTAGCGAGAAGACTGCGAGTTAGTGAGTTAATTGAATGGGATGTTTCAATTTTAAATATGATCGTTAAGAATAAAAGACGAATTTGGTAAGTTGAATGGGTGATCGGTCTTGAGATAGGGGAAATAGAGCTGTCCCTAGAATACTTTTGGGTACCTTACATTTGCATTCTAAAATTTTATGATTATCAATCGGTGATACTAATGCAACAACTATGGGCATAGAATGATGAATGAGATATTTAGAAAGTTTTCTGGATAAGTTATATATTTAGCCATCAGCGAAATACTAAGGTACTAGAGGAACAATGAGGAAGCATATAAGATTGGGTTACAAACTATTCGAGGTGTTTAATTTTATACTAAGTCCTTGAAATATGAATTCAGGTTGTATATATAATAAATTGGGAATTTTTGGATTTTTCAAACTTGCTGTCGAGTTGAGCTAGAGGTTGGAGATATGTCCTTAGGTGATATGTAAGAATTATTTGGTGCTTAGGGACAATCTAATTAAATAAACGGTTAATATCTCATGGTATGGTTTGGCTTCAAGAGTGAATATGGATTACTTAGTTGTTGCGTCTGAGATAGAGAAAGGTAGATAAATCTGTTAGGAGATTTTAACTGAGAATTTAACTTTCGGTAGAACCAATAATGCCAAAGAGACGAAAGTATGAATTGGTGGATGGATAATTGGGATCTGTTTAGTTGTCGTTTGGATTCTTTGTGTTATCGAATAATATCTTGGACCGAACAACATTTTATGGTTATTTTTTCTTATCAAGAATTAGATTAGATTTATTTATAGGAAGGGGTCAATCAATCTTAAGTTGAGGGGAGTCATTTGTTCCACTTGGAGGTTAATTGAACTAGAGCCGCTGCTTGAAAAAATTTTTAATCACCCTCAAAAGCGTTGTGAGCTGTAGTAACTAAGAAGGGGATAAACATAGTCCAGAACCATTAAGCAAGGCACTGCTAATATGTGGCGTAGGCCTTTGAAATTTTGAAATGGGTTATTAAGTCGTTCTTGAAGGTATCATTGTTCTGTAATACTATTGATTTGGGAATATAGGAAAATCAACTCGTTTTTGTCGGTCCTTATGTGACTGCTGAGGTAGAAGTATATAGTTCCTTTAGCCATCTTATATAGAAAAGTTTAGTGTTTAGTTGCTAAGTATTTTGAGAACTTGTGGATTTATTAAGAGTTCGAATTCTAGATTATATGTGTTAAGCTTAATTGATAAATAGACATTAAATGTGGTCTCGTGGTTAGAAAGCTTTTAATTAATGATTAAGTTCAACATAAATTATTTATTGGTTTTGCGGATTCTATTGCTTGGAGTTGGGACCGAGGTTTAAGGATATTGAACTAAGGAAAGTACCTGATATTTTCGGAGTTTAGATGCCGAATTAAAACTCTTGTAATCACATTGGAACAATGATTAGAAATTTCTCTTAGGATACCATCTCTTGGGAATAAACTGGAATTGTGAATATATGTTGAAATAAGAGTTAGTCAGATCCTTGATGAGTGCGCAGCGAAAGATAATTAGCGTCAAATCACGTGGGAACAAGGTAAGGAAATTTAGTGTTGTTTTGGTCTAAGGTATTCGAACCAACTTAGTAAGTCTTGAATTTCGAGGACGAAATTCCATTTAAGAGGGAAAGAATTGTAGCACCTAAAATCTAATCAACTAAATCGCATGCATTAAATTTAATAAATATTAGTATTATTATTATTTTTAGTTTAATTGATTTAAATTCATTATTTGCATTATGTGCTAATAAAATATTGAGTATTTATTCAAATGATTTTATTTTACTAACTATTTAATTAATGCTTTTATTTGTTTAAATTTATTTATTTAAATTATTTTATTACACTACTTATTTGATTTAAAGATTTTAAAGGTTTAAGACTTGTTTATTTAAAATGAATTTTATTGTCCAACTTATTTATCTTAAATAACTTAAGTTTAGCGGTTAGTTATGTTTAAATTATTTTAAATGTCTAGCTTATCTAATTAAAAGCTTTTAACTGTCCGAGTCGTTTTAAAGGCTTTTATTCTGGTCGTGTATTTATTTAAAATGATTTTTAAGCATACATTTAGATTGTTTTTTTATTATTTTAATTGTTGTGTTTGTTATTTAAATATTTTATTTATCGCTGTGACATCAAAAAATTTAAGTGTTTAAAATTAGCATTTTCAAACCCAGTAAATATAATTTAAGTATTTAGTTCTTGAATTTTCAAATTTAAGTATTATATCTATTTACATGCGCACTTAAAAATAATGTGTGGCTCGGCCCGTTAAAGAATTATCTCAGTCCATTAAGGGATTTTCCCCAGCTATCCCCTAGCCCACCTCTTCGGCGCATTAAAGGGATTCTCAGCCCAATATCTCAGGACCCTGTAAGATTTACCCCTTCTCCAACATCAGACGCGATCCCTCTCATTTCTTCCTCCCCATTTCTCACGCTCAAGGGATCGGCACCTTCTATCTCTCCTCCTTCTTCCTTCGGCCTCCGCAGCAGCTCCACTTCCCGGCGTAGTCTTCCTCTGAGCCTGCTATTCGAGCTGATTTCCGGCGCCTTGGTCTCTATCACAGCTCAACCGAGCTCTTCTTCCCATTTCTGTTTTTCTTAGTTTAAGGCAAGATTTATGGGTTTCCTTGGCCACCAAGTAGATTATTATGTGTGTGCTTGCTTTTCTTGTTTTCATTTCGAAATTTCTATGTTTATCCATGCTTGCCCGATTTTTCTAGCCATTTATGTGTTTGAACGAGTTTCTGCCCCTGTTGTAATTGGTCGTTCGAAGATTCCAGGTTTCATTTGCTGCGTCGTTTCTTGCTTACGATCGATATATATAATGTCTTATGGTGTTGGATGGGGTTGTATGGTGAGTCTCAAATTTTGAATCTTTTGCCCCCTGTTTCGTGTTTTATTCTATGTTGTGACTGGCCGTTCGAGGATTTCAGGCTCCTTTGGTGTGTTGTTTGTTCTTATGATTGATATATATAATGTTTCTTGTGTTGAGTGAGTGTTTATTTGTGAGTCTTGGTTATTGTTCCCTTTTTCCTCAACTTCGAAATTCTTCAGTGTGTTGGGCTTATGTGATTCGACTTTTGTGTGGTCTTGGATTGGTGATTTAGAGGCTACCATGGTTGAGATGTAGCTCATATGGTAGAACCTTGAGGGTGAGAGTTGGCTAGAAAATGTTGAGGTGAGGGGCTGTGGATTGGATGCCATAGGAATCTGGATTTCTAGGGGGGCTGGGGCAGGACTGTTTCGAGTAGGGAATTGGCTTGGGCCAGGGCTAAACGTGAGATGGTGTTTTGGCTTGTGAAGGGATCGGCCTTAGGGGTTATGGTTGAACAAGGAAGTAGTCTAGGTCCTGGATTAAAGGTTGTTAACATAGGATTTCAAGGTTTAGGGGCAAGGAAGGGGGATGAATAAGGATATGGGTGAGCAGATTTTTGGGCTAGCCGTGGGCTGTCCGGAAATGGTTGAGCAAGACAGGGTCATGCTCATGTTTTGGTTAAGGGCTCAGGTTTAGAAATAGCCTAGGATGCTAGGGAAATGTCATTTTAAGTGGAAACTAAGTCGGTTAAGTTTTGGTCGAGTTCTAGGCTATTGGAGGTTAAGGTGCTGGGATTTTAAGTGTTAAAGTGTTGCTGCCCGAAAACGTGATTGCCAAATAATTTTTGGATAGGAAATGTACCTCGAGGATGACTTATTAATGGAGTATAGTACTTGGGAGCCGTGTCTTTAAGCGGGAATCGTTTGGACTAAGGTTTGTATAAGTTGTAAGTTTTGCAAGTTGATTACTCGGGATATGTCCTATGTGCCTAGAAATAAAGTCCATATTCTTAGCTATGGTTTGCCACCTAAGTCACCATCCATGTCAACGATCTTACTTCATTTGTTTGAGAATCGAGTAAATATCATTTTCTTGAATTCAGTCTAAGCCTTCGAGTCGAGTCAAGTCAAGAAAGAAAATATTTTGAACAAGGAAAGTTGATTGTTCCAAGATGGGCAATGTCGGTTGGGGGATGCCTCAACTCACTTGCCAAACGACGGGTAGTGTGCGGCCGGGAGACATCCCGAAATCCCTACCAAAACGACGGGTAGTGTGCGGCCGGGAGAAATCTCGGAATCCCTACCAAATCAGTTATAAGGGGCAATGTCGTATCGGGAGAAATCTCGGCGTCTTGCCGACATAGTATACTGCAGTCATTGATCGATCAAAATAGAGGGTTACAATCAATGATCTAAGTTTATCAGTTTATTAGTTTACAGTTCAGTTTATCAGTTACATTTTATCAGTTCATCAGTTTATCAGTTTAAAGTTCAGTTTATCAGTTACAGTTTATCAGTTCATCAGTTTATAAGTTTATCAGTTTACAGTTCAGCTTATCAGTTTACAGTTCAGTTTATCAGTTACAGCTTATCAGTTTACGGTGCAGTGTTTTCGTTCTCCGTTTAGTCTTATCAGTCCTCATGTTCAGTCTTGCTATGCTCTTTTCAGTTCGAGTTTAATTTCAGTCAGTTAGACTCAGCTATGCATGCTATGTCTTCAAGTACCCCTTTTTGCTAGTGATTCAATTAAGAAAAATAATCTATTTTCAGAATATGATATTTTTAATTGTGTGTGCGTGTATATTTATTACTCATTATTTCATCTCATATTCTTGTTGAGTCTTTAGGCTCACTACATCTTCTTGGTGCAGGTGATGATGTTTACCTAGGGACAGAGGGGTAGGATCACCAGGGCTGACAGCACCCGGCGGAGCACGACCCATGACCATTTCCTTCCATTTACTTTTTAGTACTATGTTGCCTGTAATAAAGAATTGTTTACGTTTATTTACCTTCTAGTTGTTTTAGCAGGATGTGATCCCCTGCTTAGTTACTAGACATGTAAACTCTTTATCCGCTTTTCTTCCCTTGTTGTTGGGACTATACCCAAACAGTTTCTCATGATTATCGTGTTATGTTTCGTACCTTCTTAGAGTCTTTCTTTTATTTTGAAATGATGAGTTGAGACAGATGGATTTGACTATAAGAAGATAGATCATGCCGAAATTTTTTGAAAAATTTTCTTTAAATAATTATAATATTATTAATAATATCCCGAAATTTTCCTTTTCTCATTTATTTAATTAAAAATAGAGGTTAGGGTCGTTTCAAAATATATAATGAAAATTATGGAAATTGATTTTTATCAATTATAATTCTTTCTAGAATTATGACAAAGCTTTGTTTTGTGTATCAAATCAAATTTATCAAAGTTCATAGCTTTGTGGCGTTTGTCAATTGATTATCTTTGTGGATTGTCATAAATGAGTTTTTTGAAGGTTCCGTTGTGATTAATTGTTTATCTCGTGATTATTTTTTGCTAGTTTTGTTGTAAACTAGAGGTGGATATCCAAGCTTACTTTTTTCAAAAGATTGGGACAACATTATTGAATCTTTTTGTTATTGAATTGAGGGTACGATTCGTTTATAATCGTGTTTGCTTTTCATGGCATCAAAGATTCACATCAACGATCCCTTCATCTCATATATCCTGATCGAATCTGCAATCATTGGTTCATCGAGGATTTCATGTGATGTTCGATAACGATGTGATGTATCTTTGAGAATACACAGTTGCATCACATGTGCAACTAGGGAACCACTTTATCCTAATGCACATTTCATACTCTGCTCAGAGATTTCATGCACTATTATCTCATAAGATCACATAGGATATCCACACCCGTAGGTGAGCGGTGAATTCCCGTCTACAATGCACTGGCTCCTACATGTGTCTCAACTGTATCCAATCACGCCACCTGATGACTCTCTGGGACTCGGTAAACAAGTCAAAGCATAATCCTAGCATGTAGAGCCTCAGTGTTGTCTCGAGTCTTAAGGACTAATGGTGTACAGCCATAACCACAGACTTATTTACTCGATGAATGATAAACACTTGGGAAGTCCGAGGGAGGGTAGTTCAGTGAACTCATCGTATGAGCACCAATCTGTATGATTGAACATCTCTATGTCCATACCAATGAAACATGATATACAACATCACAAATTCTAGTCTCGAGCTCGAGCGATCCTGTAGTGACCCTTACCGAGATCACCTACTGAACAGAACTTAGGCATGCAATTAAACTTAATCAAAACTGTAATCAGAATTAAACTGCGGAAACTATAAACATTATACAATCCCAAGGAAAGGAATCTGTAAATACCCAAATGTTATACAACCAGATCGAACAGTGCTTTCGTACCTTAAATACTAGGCAAGTGCTATCAGCTCTAGGTCCACGCCTATAATCCGCACTACACTGCCAAATGATACTAATATCATTAAAGTGCTCTAAAAGCCTTAACTAGGCTATTGCATACTCCTAAATATTTTTAGGAAGCAAAAGCTATACCTTCGTCCGTCGTTAGCCCTTTGTTGTCGATTGCCTCAAAACTAGGCCACAGCTCCGCTACGACGCCTGGATCGCTAAGCAACTTTCGGATTCCCAATGGGACACCTAGAATTCCCTAGATCTGAGTTAGAAGGCTAAGAAATCGAGAGAGAAGAGGTGAAAGGTGTGCTCAAATGTGAGACTCGGCACCCCTATTAATAGACAACGAACGTTGCATCCATTCCTCCATCGTTGCATCCGTTCTGCCTGACGAACATTGCGTTCGTTCACCATCATTGCTTCCGATGGTGCCAATGTCACATCAAGTACGTAAGCAGTGACGCATTTCTGATGGCACGAACGTTGCATCCGTTCCTAGAACGTTGCTTCCATTCTGCCTGACCCTCCGGACCATTTTTGATCATTTTGGGTCTAATCTCGGGCTCCGTTAATCCATTAGAAGTCTCCTTAATCATGTTTATTGGATTAAATAACAGTTAATCACTAAAACCGGGTTCGGGCTACTACATTCTCTCCCACTTAAGATATTTCGCCCTCAAAATCAGATCTTAAGTACTGAACGTTTAAACAAGATGCAGAAACATTCTTTTATTCAAATTGCAAAATTTACAATGTTTACAACTGAATACAATTCGAAAATGAAATCAAAATAACTTAGGATGTTCTGTACACATCCTGCTTTCAAGTTCCCAAGTAGCTTCTTCAGTGCCTCGGTGCTGCCACTTAACTAAAACCAGAGGAATGACTTTATTCCGTAAGACCTTATCCTTATGATCCAGGATACAAATAGGTTTTTCAACATAGGTCAAATCTTTATCCACCTGAACCTCAGACCGCTATAGAATATGAGACGGATCTGCCACATACCGTTGCAACAGAGATACGTGGAACACGTTGTGAATAGTGGACAAATACGGTGGCAAGGCTAGCCGGTAAGGCCAAATCGCCTATGCTCTCCAAGATCTCAAACGGACCGATAAACCTGGGAGACAACTTGCCCTTAAGGCCAAATCTGATAATCCTGCGGAAAGGTGACACTCTCAGAAAACACTTTCTCCCCAACATCAAACTGCAGAGGCTACGCTTAGTGTTAGCATAGCTGGCTTGACGATCATGTGCAGTCTTAATCCGTTTCTTGATCTGATCAACAACATCTACTGCCTGCTGGATAAACTCCGGTCCCTCAGCCTGTCTCTCCCCCACTTCTTCCCAGAAGAGTGGAGTACGAAAACGTCGCCCGTAAAATGCCTCAAAAGGTGTCATACCAATGCTAGTATGATAGCTGTTGTTGTACGCAAACTCAATCAATGGCAAATGATCCTGCCAGGCTGTACCAAAGTCCATAGTGCAAGCTCGAAGCATATCCTCCAAAGTACGGATAGTGCGTTTTGACTGACCATATGTCTCCGGATGATAGGCAGTACTCAAGCTGAGAGCAGTGCTCATCGCACGTTGAACACTCCCCCAAAACCTAGAAGTGAACCTGGGGTCTCGATTGCTGACAATGCTCACAGGCACTCCATGAAGTCGAACGATCTCCTGAACATACAAACGGGCCATACGATCCACACTGTGCTCTCGGCTATAGGCAATGAAATGTGCTGACTTGGTGAGTCGGTCCACCACAACCCAGATAGCATCACAATTCCTCGAGGACATCGGCAAATGGGTCACAAAATCCATCGTGATAAACTCCCATTTCCACTCCGGAATAGGCAGACTGTGAAGCAAAACCTCCAGGTCATCGGTGCTCTGCCTTTGACCTGCTGACACACCAAACATCTCGAAACATACTGATACATGCTTGCGTTTCATCCCTTTCCACCAAAACCGAGTACGTAGATCCTTGTACATCTTGTTGCTCCCCGGATGAATACTCAACTTGGTGCGATGTGCCAGAGACAAGATCTCCTCTCGCAACTCTTCATCCTGCGGAATCACAAGTCTACCAGACAAACATAGAAAACCATCTGACTGATAGTGAAATCCAGACGTACTGCCCTCGTTGGCTAGACGAGCCAAACGTTGGGTCTATGAATCCGACATCTGAGCATCTCGAATTCGAGAATACAAAGCTGGCTCAGATAATATCGCAAAAATTAGATACTCTGCATACCTTTCTTATGCTTGAAGGTATACCCTGAAGTACAACAGTCACTGATCGAACTAGACATCGAACAAGTCTGAAGTGCGGATAGTCGCACCTTGCGACTCAAAGCATCAGCGGTGAGATTAGCAGCTTCCGGATGATACTTAATCTTGCAATCATAGTCCTTAAGCAAGTCCATCTAACGTCTCTGCCTCATGTTCAACTCCGCCTGAGTGAAACAAATACTTGAGACTCTTGTGGTCGGTAAAAATCTCAAATTTCTCGCCATACAGATAATGACGCCAGATCTTCAGAGCAAACACAATGGCTGCTAACTCCAAATCATGGACTGGATAATTTTCCTCGTGCAACTTCAACTGTCTAGAAGCATATGCGATCACATGCCCATTCTGAGTCAGGACACAACCTAACCCCTGAAGAGAAGCATCCGTGTACACCACATACCCTCCAGATCCTGACGGTAATGCCAACACCGGAGCAAAAGTCAACCGCCGTCGAAGCTCATAGAAATTCTCCTCGCACTCCGAGGACCACTCGAAATCAACACCCTTGCGAGTAAGCTGCATCAATGATCGAGCTAGCTGAGAGAAGTTTAGAATGAAACGACGATAATATCCTGCTAGACCCAGAAAGCTACGGATCTCAGCGACCGTCGTTGGACACGACCAATTAAGCACAGCTTCAATCTTGCTCGGATCAACAGAAATCCCATCCCTGGATATGATATGGCCAAGAAAAATCACTCGATCCATCCAGAACTCATACTTGCTTAGTTTGGCGTACAACTGCTCATCCCGAAGAGTCTGCAGTACCACTCGCAAGTGAGAAACATGCTCTTTCGCATTACGCAAATACACCAAGATGTCGTCAATGAAAACCACGACAAACTTGTCTAAATGCTCCCTGAAGCCACGGTTCATCAGATCCATAAATATAGCCGGGGCATTAGTCAATCAAAATGGCATCACTAAAAACTCGTAATGCCCATAACGAGTACGGAATGCAGTCTTGGCTATATCCTGATCTCAGACTCTCAACTGATGATACCCAGATCTCAAGTCAATCTTGGAGTAAACTAAAGTGTCCTGCAGCTGATCAAACAAGTCATCAAGACGAGGCAAATGATACTTTTCTTCACAGTAACTCGGTTCAGCTGCCGATAGTAAATGCACAACCGCATAGACCAATCCTTCTTCTTCACAAAAAAAACAGGAGCTCCCCAAGTAGATACACTAGGACGAATGTACCCATTTTCCAACAGATCCTGTAACTGATTCTTCAACTCGTGCATCTCTGACGGAGCCAGACGATACGGTGCTCGAGAAATAGAAGAAGTATCAGGCATCAACTCTATGCCAAACTCAACTTCCCTAGCAGGGAAAAACCCAGAATCTCATCTGAAAATACATCTGTGAATTCATCCACAACAGAATGCTCTCTATCCCAATGCTCTCAGCGGACAAATCAACTGCATAGATAAGGTAGCCTTCCCCGCTAGACTCTAGAGCTCGACAGGCTATCAAAGCTGATACTAAAGGCATCGGGGGTCCGCGCTCACTCACCATAGTAAAACCATCTCTCACTCCCATCCGGAATGAAAGAGTACAAATCTCTGATAGCAGTTCACTGAAGCTCGATAGGTAGTCAGCATGTCTATCCCCAGAATACAATCGAAGTCATCCATCGCAAGAACCATGAGATTCGCTAAAAAAATATTCCCTTCGAACTCTAAAGGGCAACCCATCACTAGACGCTTAGCCAAAGCAGATTGACCCGTCAGAGTAGAAACAGAAACTACTACGTCTAGTGCAATGCATGGTAACTTATGCCTCTTAACAAAACGTGCAGAAATGAAGGAATGAGATGCACCAGTGTCAATAAGTACGATATCTGGTATACCATAAAGTAGAAATGTACCTGCGATGACCTTCTCATTCTCCTCCATAGCCTGATCATGCCTCAAGGCGAACACCTGGCCAGAAGCCCGCGGTCTCAAATGAGAACTCCCAGCAGGCTGTCCCTGCATCCTCTGCTGAACGGTAGCCTGAGAACCAGACCCTAAACTAGAACCGCCTCCCCCGGACTATGGACAATCCCTCCGGAGATGACCAACCTCTCCACATCGAAAACAAAGTCCAGAAGCTTTGCGGCATCGGTCGGTCGGATTGTTCTTCCCACAATGATCACACTTGTCCTTCTTCCCGAAACGGACAACACCAAAAGAACCAGATGAAGAAGAAATAGATCCAGACTTCTTGAAAGATTGGGCACGGGGACCCAAAGAACTCGCAGGCCTAGACTGAGAGAAAGACCTGTTCCGCCGCATGCTATCCTCTGCCTGGTGACAACGGCTCACCAAACCCTCGTAGGTCATGTCATCACCAACCACCACACGATCATGAATCTCAGGGTTAAGGCCCTGAAGGAATAGATTATACTTCATCTCAGAGCTGTCGGCAATCTCAGGGCAATAAGACAACAAATCAAAGAACTTCTGCTGATACTCGTTAATAGACATGGCTCCCTGTCACAGACTCAGTAGCTCTCCCGCCTTCGACTGTCGGAGTGCAGGAGGAAAATACAGCTTCTGAAAAGCTGTGCGGAACTCGGCCCAGGTGGCCACTCCTCTCGCGGTAACAAAGGGTGCAGAAGTAAACTTCCACCACCTACGGGCTCGCCCATCCAGAAGGTAACCCAGTGTCTCCATCTTCTGCTCCTCAGTGCAGTGAAAAGTTTGGAAAGTCATCTCCATGCGGTCTAACCAGTTCTCCGTATCCTCTGGACACTCGCCTCCAACCAAGGGCTTAGGACCCATCTGCAAGAACCGACGCACACTGAAACGATCCTCATCACGTCGACGATGATGACGCTCCCGACGACGCTCACGGTCATCATCTCCCCAGCGTCCCCCTCCACTACCATAGCTACTATAATCGTCGTAGTTTGCCATCTACAAAAGTACCTCACGGCTATCTTATGCAGAATCTAAATTCCCAAGAATACTATGCATGCTCTGATACCATAAATGTAGTGACCCTTACCGAGATCACCTACTGAACAGAACTTAGGCATGCAATTAACTTAATCAAAACAGTAACCAGAATTAAACTGCGGAAACTATAAACATTATACAATCCCAAGGAAAGAAATCTGTAAATACCCAAATTTTATACAACTAGATCGAACAGTGCTTTCGTACCTCAAATAC
Source organism: Henckelia pumila (assembly GCF_033568475.1). Taxonomy (NCBI): domain Eukaryota; kingdom Viridiplantae; phylum Streptophyta; class Magnoliopsida; order Lamiales; family Gesneriaceae; genus Henckelia; species Henckelia pumila. The sequence goes on along the minus strand of NC_133123.1, from coordinate 220,923,635 downwards.
TAGGCAAGTGCTATCAGCTCTAGGTCCACGCCTATAATCCGCACTACACTGCCAAATGATACTAATATCATTAAAGTGCTCTAAAAGACTTAACTAGGCTATTGCATACTGCTAAATATTTTTAGGAAGCAAAAGCTATACCTTCGTCCGTCGTTAGCCCTTTGCTGTCGATTGCCTCAAAACTAGGCCACAGCTCCGCTACGACGCCTGGATCGCTATGCCATTTCCGGATTCCCAATGGGACGCCTAGAATTCCCTAGATCTGAGTTAGAAGGCTAAGGAATCGAGAGAGAAGAGGTGAAAGGTGTGCTCAAATGTGAGCCTCGACACCACTATTTATAGACAACAAACGTTGCGTCCGTTCCTCTATCGTTGCGTCCATTCTGCCTGACGAACGTTGCGTCTGTTCACCATAGTTGCTTCCGATGGTGCCAATGTCACATCAAGTACGTAAGAATTGACGCATTTCTGATGGCACGAACGTTGCATCCGTTCCTAGAACGTTGCTTCCATTTTGCCTGACCCTCTGAACCATTTCTGATCATTCTGGGTCTAATCCCGGGCTCCGTTAATCCATTAGAAGTCTCCTTAATCATGTTTATTGGATTAAATAACAGTTAATCACTAAAACTGGGTTCGAGCTACTACTGTTGGAACGCTGTTCCTGGATCTGTGTGATCCGGCACCCAAGGCAGCGGAAGTTTAAAATTTTATGATCTGGAACAATTCCAGATCTATGGATGCCAGATCCTTTGTGATTAAAACAATTGAGTAAAATAATAATAACAATTATAATTTTACCTCTTCAATCTATGGCTTGATCTATGGACTCCAACATATTAAATCTGCTCTTGTTGTAAATCTCAGGAACTGAAGTCTGGATCAACTCCTTAATCAGGTCCACGAATAGAAAACTAAACCCTCTGATAGATTGCACTAGAAAATATACCAGATGTTTCTCGATGAGATTTACAGATCTGATCTGTCAATTTAGAATGTAATTTTCCAAAAATCACAGACTGAATTCTCTCACGAAAGGGAGAAGGGATTTTCGAATTCCTAGCTTGGAATAATGTGATTTTCGAAAATCCCATCATGTACTATATATAATTTCTGTACTGGACTAACTTATATGTCTAATGGGACACTAACACCTTAGGGCCCATTAGTCATAACTTAAGCCCAACAAGCCAAGCCTGTTATTATAGAAATTAATATAAAATTCATCATGACTCCGATTGATAAACTGATTTCACCAATGTGCAAAGAAACCATTTCTGCACCTTTTAAAGTCAAGATAATTTTTCTGAATCCGAATTCAGTGATTTCCAAAAATTCCCATCCCTATGTCATTTTAGGAAACCTTACTCCCTTTGCTTTATTATGATAAGTCCAACTTCTCTGTCGCTAAATTTAACTCTTTAAATTTAACTATCTCAACGGGGTTTATAAATCCATTACTTGTGTGACCCTCATTGGTTCAGGGATACAACTAGCCGTGGGCTCATAATTCCTTGTGACTCGGAACATCATTTCCGACTTACCCATCGAATCATGGTATGAGTGCCTAGCAACATCGCCCCATGATTCCCTAGGTATCACTGATAGCGCCTGCAAGAACCAGTAAGTTTTGATTAGAGTACAGTACGGTCCCTTCATCCAAATATCCCGATCGAATCAAAAACCATTGGTATATCGAGAGTTGTTAGAGATTTGATAACTATGAAATACATCTTAGATCAAATAGTGACATCGCATATGCAACTAGGAAACCGCTTAACCTAAAGCATATCAAGTACTCTGGTCAGAGATTTGTCACAATAATATCTCCTCAGATCACATAGGATATCCACTCCCGCAGGTGTGTGGTGAATCCTTGACAACCAATCATTGACTCATATATGTGTCGTGACTGCACCCAATCTCGACACCTGATGACCCTCACGGAGTCGGTAAACAAGTCAAAGTACAGTACTAGCATATAGAGTCTCCATGATGTTTCAAGTAGTAAGGACTAATGGTGTACAACTAAAACTGCGGACTTCATCCACTCGATAAGTGATAACCACTTGGAAAGTCCTAGTAGGGTAGTTCGATCATTCATCCAATGAATATCCATTTGCATGCTTTGAACATCTCCATGTTCCTTACCAATGAAACGTGGTACTCGGCATCGCAAATGCTAGTCTCAATCTCGAGTGATCCTTATCCTTATTACGGACGGCCCAAATCGACTAGGAATGGTTTAGAATATACAGTGACTATAAGTTGTGTTTCATGATAGTGTTCTCTCTCACATCACTATCTCATCTTACTTGCACTATAGTATATTCAAGGTCTTTATCAAAACAACAATATTATATCACCATATAACGATATGAAGAAAGATAAAGAATACGCCTTTAAATAATGTAAATTATATTAAACAAAGATTGCTTACATAAAGAGACTCTCAAAGCCCTTAGCCTCATGTTGGCAAGCGGGGCATCCACTCTTTCAATCTCCCACTTGCACTAAAGCCAACTAGTCATACAACGTAGTCTCATTGCTTCGCGATGTTTGTCAAACAAGGGTCCTGGCAAGGGCTTAGTAAGTGGATCAACGATATTATCTGCAGAGGCCACTCTCTCGACAGTGATGTCTCCTCTTTCCACAATCTCCCGGATGATGTGGTATTTTCTCAGTATGTGTTTGGATTTCTGATGAGACCTTGGTTCCTTTGCCTGAGCAATGGCACCAGTGTTGTCGTAGTACACCGAAACTGGACCTACAGCTTCAGGAATAACGCCCAACTCTTGGACGAATTTCCTCATCCAAACAGCCTCTTTAGCAGCAGCTGATGCTGCAATGTATTATGCCTCAGTGGTTGAATCCGCTGTGGTGTCTTGTTTAGAACTCTTCCAAGAGACAGCACCGCCATTGAGCACGAATACAAATCCAGATGTTGATTTCGAGTCATCCACGTCGCTTTGGAAGCTAGAGTCAGTATAGCCTTCCAATTTTAATTCTCCTCCCCCATAAACTATAAACATATTCTTAGTCCTTCTCAAGTACTTAAGAATATCCTTTACAGGTTTCCAATGCATTTGGCCAGGGTTAGCCTTATATCTACTCGTGACACTCAGAGCAAAAGCTACATCAGGCCTGGTAGATATCATCTCATACATAATACTACCAATTGCTGACGCATATGGTATGTGTGTCATTTTCTCTATTTCCTCGTCAGTCTTTGGAGACATTGACTTGGATAGAGAAACTTCATGACACATAGGTAGATGTCCTCTCTTTGACTCAACCATAGAGAACCTCTTTAATATGGTATCGATGTCGGTCGCTTGAGTGAGTCCTATCATTCTTTTAGATCTATCCCTATAGATCTGTATCCCAAGAATATAGGATGCCTCACCTAAGTCCTTCGTCGAAAATCTACCTGATAACCATATCTTTGTTGACTGCAACATCCCTACATCATTCCCAATGAGTAGGATGTCATCAACATAAAGTACTAAGAATGTCACAGCATCCTTAACTACTTTCTTGTATACGCACGGTTCCTCCGGGTTCTTGATGAAACCAAAACTCTTTATGGTTTCATCAAATCTTTGGTTCCAACTTCTTGATGCTTGTTTGAGATCGTATATAGATCTCTGAAGCTTGCATACCTTATGCTCTCTTCCCACAGATGTGAATCCCTCAGGCTGCATCCTATAAATATCTTTGAGTATATCTTTTTGCCACCAATCGTGCCTTGTAGGTCAATACCTTACCATCAGGCCCAAGTTTCTTCTTGTAGATCCATTTACACCATATTGAAACAATTCCTTCGGGAGGATCTATCAAGGACCAAACTTGGTTTGTATGCATCGAGTCTATTTCCGACTGCATAGATTCAAGCCATAAATTCGAATCAGCATCAGAAATTGCTTCCTTGAAATTTCTTAGATCACATCCAATGTCGGGTTCACTTTGATCCCCTTCAAAAAGCAGACCAAATCGAATAGGAGGTCTAGAATTCCTCTCGGATATTCTAGGAAGTGGCATGTCATTTATTGGTTCCAGAGGTGCGGGATCGTTATTTTGTATCTCGGGTTCTTCTCGAATTTTTTCGAGTTCCATCATCTTGCCTTTCTTATCAAGTAAGAAATCCTTCTCCATGAAGGTGGCATTCCTCGAAACAAACACTTTTGTTTCAGTAGAATGATAGAAATAATATCCGATTGAATTCTTCGGATACCCTACAAAATAACATAATGTGGAACGACTATCCAACTTATCTCCCACTGTCTGCTTCACGTAAGCAGGACATCCCCATATCCTTAAGTATGAATACTTAGGAGCTTTGCCATTCCATAACTCGTATGGAGTTTTATTCACTGCTTTGGTGTGAACGTTGTTCAACAACAATAGTTCTGTTTCAAGCGCATAGCCCCAAAACGAAGGTGGAAGCTCAGTGAAGCTCATCATAGATCGAACCATGTCCTACAAAGTTCGATTGCGACGCTCCGAAACACCATTTAGCTGATGTGTCATAGGAGGAGTCCACTGAGAGAGAATCCTATTCTCTTTTAGATAGCCCAAAAACTCGGTACTTAAGTATTCTCCACCTCGATCCGATCGAAGTGCTTTAATACTCTTACCTAGCTTGTTTTCTACTTCAGCCTTGAATTCTTTGAACTTTTCAAATGATTCAGACTTATATTTCATCAAATATAAATACCCATACCTAGAATAATCATCAGTAAAGGTAATGAAGTAGGTGTGACCAAATTTAGTACCAATACTAAATGGGCCGCAAACATCTGTATGGATCAAATCCAACAGATTTTGACTATGCTCAGGTTTTCCTTTGAAAGGAGTTTTAGTCATTTTTCCTTTGAGGCATGACTCACAAGTTGGTAGAGAGTTAATATCAGACATATCAAACATGCCCTCTCCCACTGGCTTGTTCATCCTCCTTGAGAAAATATGACCTAGCCTCGCATGCCAAAGGTTTGCCGGGTTTTCGCTATCGTTTTTCCTTTTTATTGTTGTTACCGGTTTATCAACATAATTAACTGAAACGTCTTTTAATTTCAAGTTATATAGATCGTTTTCCAATTGTCCATTTTCAATCAAACATTCATTCTTGTAAATATTGCAAATCTCATTCACAAAATTACAAGAAAAACCATCTCTATCAAGCATAGAAACAGAAATAATGTTTTTGACCAAATCTGGCAAAAAAAAAACATCTCTCAAAAATAACTTAAAATTACTTTGCAAATTAAATAAACATCTCCCACAGCTTTGGCTTCAACTATGAAACCATTCTCGAGTCTCAACTGGGTCTCACCCATCCTTAGCTTACGACTTCTTGACATCATCTGCAAATCATTGCAAATATGAGATCCACATCTGGTATCCAATACCCAAGAAGTAGTATTAAGTGAAACATTTATTTCAATATAAAACATACCCTTTGCAGTTCGCAACTGCTCGAGATATTCTTTGCAATCACGTTTCCAGTGATCGGCTTTCTTGCAGTGATGGCAAACGTCTTTAGACTTGTCCACTGTTGCAGTTTTGGTCTTGGGCTTCTTCATTGGCCCAGTTTTCTTGGGTGGGACAGGACATTTCTTGCCCTTTGTATTTGGCCTTTTCTTCGCAGAGGAAGACTGGCCCACCAAGAGAACCGGCTTTTCCTTCTTTATTGTGGCTTCATAATTCACAAGCATATTGGCCATCTCTTCAAGAGTGGCTTCTATCTTGTTCATATTGAAGTTCATCACAAAACCGTCAAACGATGGAGGAAGGGAAAGAAGAATTAAATCGGCATTTAATTCATGCTCCAATACGAAATCGAGGGATACCAATTTTTCAATGAGCCAAATCATGTGCACCCCATGCTCATGGACCGAAGTCCCCTCTCGCATGCGACACGTCATTAACTCTTTGACAGTTGCGTATCTCTCAGCTCTCGATTGAGCTCCAAAAATTTCTTTGAGATGCCGATGTATGTCAGCTGCATGCACCGCATCCTCAAATCGCCTCTGAAGGTCATCGTTCATCGAAGCTTGCATGTAACACTTGGCCTTTAGATCATGGTCCCACCATTTATCTAATTTGGCCAACTCCTCCGTAGAAACATCTGCCAGAGTCTTAGGAGGAGCCTTTTCTAACACGTAGAAAATATTCTCCGAATTCAGGACAATCTTCAATTTGCGGAACCAATCCATATAGTTTGCGCCAGTCAGTTTGTTTTGTTCAAGAATAACAGCAAGTGGATTACGAGTACTCATCATAATATACTGAAAATAAGACAGATAAATATCAATGATTGTTTAATTAATTTATTAAGACATAAAATAAGGCTAATTTAATTTTATGAATATCACTCCCACTATTTTGACGATTTCACCACCCTCTAGTGAAAATGAAAAACTATTTTCTTTAGTGGGAACATGGAGCCCAATTGACAAATCATGGTCCCGAATAATATCAGCCAACCATAATTTTCAAAAGGTAGAGCCCAATTGCTTCCCAAGCAATCCCCATGTTATTTACCTCAAGTCCAATAAGGGCTCAATAATATGACGCCGTTTATTGTGGCATGTCAAGATGACCCATCAATATTAAGTTGTGATGGACAGTCGCCATGTGGATCCTTAATAATATGAGCCAATCCCATGGGAGTTCCACGAAACTTACAACATGTGTCGATCCAAAGTACAATTTTCCGACGAACGGGCCCCCCCAATAATATGAGCCGGACCATGCCCACGGGTAGCATCTCATACATTGATCGTTGATGAAAGGTAGGAACATTTAAATAATATTTAAATTCCCTTTTTGTTTATCTTGATATCAATTTTAAATCATATTTAAAATAAGGGATTTTATTTGGAAAATTTATCTCATCATTGATCGTGTTTTGTATTCTTGCAGGATTCATGCAATTTTGTATAAACATGCATATAACATTAATATCATATATTAATTAAAGGATGATCAATGCCCAAATCTAGTCGACCCGTGGTTCCCAATCACGTGTCTAGGTCCAATTCTAGGTTAGATGTTGTATGCAATGCAATCCTATTACATTGCGTTCCAATTTACATTTTTTCGGTCTTCATCATCTGCTGCTGGGCCACCACCTTTTCTTCAAAACATTATCTCCCACTATGTCTAACAAATTTATAATAAATTTCGATGACAAGTAAGGGATACATATTTTAGGGGATGGGAACGGACCATAAACCAGGCCCACTTTTTATTACATTTGACAAATCAAATTGGGCCAGAATACAAACCCACTAATATAATAAAAACCCAATAACAATGATAAAACCCAAATGTAAATAACCTAGCATATACCTAACAAATTGGTCATGGCAATTGATCATCCTTTTATTCATTATTCAAAATAATGGATAATCATGCAATTTAAAGTAGCAAAATCTTTAAACAGATAAAATCATATTTTATCTCATATCCATATACTGATAAAATCATATTTTATCATATATCCATAAGCTAATAAAATCATATTTTATCAAATATCGAATATCTCCATAAAATCATATTTTATGATCAATAGTACCAAAATTATTAATTTTTCATAAAATTCAATTTAACGGATAAAATTTATAAATTTTTTCAAAAATTCAAATTTATCCAAAAATTAATTTTCTTAAAAATTCGGGCTCAAACAATTTGACCCGATGCCTCGTGGTCTAATCAAAAACAATTTTCGATCGAACCAAAAACTTAAATTTCATATATTTAAAATTATTAAAAAAAATCAAAATTTTAATTTTTTTTCGGGCTGCCCGGGACGTTCCCGGGCAGCCCCGCACGTGGGGCTTGGGCAGCGCCCTACGCTGCTGATAAGTGTATTTTATACACTTAATTTATATATGATTTTAATTGTTAATTGTTTGTTTCGAACAGATTTATGCTGTGTTGTGTTATTTTTGTGCTTGCAGAGAATTATTGATTTTATTTAGAAAAGTGAAGAAAAATGAGAATTTAGAAGAGAAAAGAAGAGAAAATTAAAGGAAAAGAATTGAGAAAAGAAAAGAAGAAAGAAAAGGAACGATCAGACAAGAGAGAAGATGGGCTTTTCTTAGTGGGCCTTGACTATCAGCACTTGTTGTTAGCGCTCAATTAAGCGCAGTCGCGCTATGCCTTGAAGATTGAGAAAGCGAGATTGAGGCGCGCCCGCGCCGTTCTTAACGCGCCCGCCCCGATCGGGAATCTGAGCATTTTATTATTTTGGGAAATTATTTTCGTAGGCTTTTGGATGGGCTTTTTCACATGATATATAAGAGATTCAAAGTCTGAGCAATTAGGGGGAGCCGCCACAATCACACACACATATCAGAGAACAGATTTTGATCGTGAGATTTCTGGGAGAATTATGGAGCTTAATTGAAGACGGAGATCGATAGACCGGACACGGCGTTGACGACGGATTTGTTTCTTATTCTTTTATTCTGAATTTATGTTGAATTTTCTGAACATGATTTGTTTTATTCAGATTTTATTATGAACTAATTTTTTATAGTCTAGAGGTCGGATGGAACCTGGTGTAGACACTTTCATGAATTTTTGATTTTATTGAATTGAGTTTTGTTTCTAGATTAATTGTTTTTTCTAGAATTGATTGTCTTCTCAATTATCTGATCAATAATTGATTTGTTATATTTATTTGAAATCATTGCTCGGGAGAGGGGATTTTGAATAGGACCATTGGAAAATACACTGTTAATTATTTATACAGCTCGGGAGAGTGTATAATTTTAACAGAGCTTTTAAAAAAGAACATTGTTTTGTGATAGATCACTGCAATAAATTCTTAATAGGGATATTGGAATTGAATTGTAGTTGATAAACATTATTTGTTGCTCGGGAGAGGGAAATCATACACGTAAGTGTTCTTGGCTATTAATTGATTGGAATTCATGAAGATTAATTGTTGTTAAAACCAAGTGAAATCTATACCTCTAGACCATTTTTCTCTGATTGATTTTATCTGAAAGTTGTGTGCGTGCTATCAAAAATATCTTGATTATTTTATTTTTCTGCAAAATTCTGAGATTTTGATTTTTTAGATAAAGTTTGGACTATTTTAATTACAAGCACTGATTATTTTCATTTTACTCCCTGTGGGATCGATATCTGATTTTATCACTTTATTAAAACTTAACATTCGTACGCTTGCGAGGAATTTTTCACAACAAGTTTTTGGCGCCGTTGCCGGGGAGTAAATTTTGATTATTTTTTAGTCTTGTTACCAATTAGTCTAGATTTTAATTTAGAGTTTTTATTTTATTTTAAGTTACTAATTAATTTCTTATTATTTTTAATTGCAGTCTATGCGGCGATCTCAAAGTGCTCATTCTCTACTGTTTGATCCGGAGATCAAGCGCACTGCACGTGCTTAAAGAAGAGCTAGAAGAGAAGAAATTGAAAGAATGGCTGAAGAAGTAAATCAAGCTCCTTGGTTCCAATCAGAGATCACTTCAGGCCGACGATCCAGGCTCACTATTCTGGAATCGCTCGAGGAACTATCAACGCCAACAATTTTGAGCTGAAACCTGCTTTGATCAACATGGTTCAACAGAACCAATTTAATGGGAGCGCCACTGCTGATCCTCACCTACACCTACGCACCTTCTTGGAGATAACTAATACGGTAAAAATTAATGGTGTGTTTGAGGATATTATTCGCTTACGCTTGTTTCCTTTTTCTCTCAGGGATCAAGCCAGAAGTTGGTTGCAACCACTGCCGCTAGGAAGCATCATTACTTGGGAGAGAATGGTAGAAAAATTTCTTGCGAAATATTTTCCACCTGCCAAATCCACCCAACTGAAGATAGAGATTAGCACATTCCGGTAGTTGGACACTGAACAGCTATACGAGGCGTGGGAAAAGTACAAAGAATTACTTAGACGTTGTCCTAACCAAAATTTTGCAGATTGGGAACAGATCGAGTGGTTTTACAATGGACTGAATGCGCCTACAAGGATGAACGTGGATTCTGCTTCTGGAGGAACTATTTTTGCAAAGGACCCCGTACAGGCCTACGATATGCTGGAACAGATGACGGTTAATAGTTTTCAATGGCCATCTAAGCGTATGGGAGTCAAGAAGCCGGCTGGAGTGTATGCAGTGGATCCTCTCACATCCATCACCGCTCAATTATCTGTACTGACTACACAGGTAGCTTCTTTGAATAAGATTAATGTTGCAGATTCAACTGGAGTTGAAGGATCACACGCACTAGAGGAAGTTAATTATATCACTCCTAATGGCTACCGAGGCTATGGAGCTTACAGAGGTAACCCTGTCCCTAATACTTACCATCCTAGCTTGCGAAATCATGAAAATTTTTCTTATGCTAACAATAATAATGTGTTGAATCCTTCGGGTTCATGACAAATAAGAGCGAGGGTAAGCCGTCTTTGGAGGATGTGATTAGTACTTTTGTGCAGGAATCAGGTAAGAGGATGGCCAGAACTGAGTCTCGCCTTGACAGCTTGGAGACGCACATGGCCAACATGGGCGCGGTGTTGTAATCCATGGAGACTAGCATTGGGCAGTTGGCAAACGCACTGAAAGACAACAACCGCGGACAGTTCCCTAGCAATACTGAGGTGAATCCTAAGGAACAGTGCAATGCCATAGAGTTGAGAAGTGAAAAAGAAGTTGGAGTCCAAAAACCTGCTATTGAAGAGGAGAAATCTGAGGAAAAAGTCGAAGAGAAGGAGCTTAAAACTGAGCCGAAACCGATGTACAAGCCTCCACTTCCCTACCCGCAGAGGTTCAAGAAGAAAGCATTGGATGAGAAGTTCTCCAAATTTTTGGAGATTTTTAAGAAAATTTACATCAACATCCCCTTTGCTGATGCTTTGGAGCAAATGCCAAATTATGCAAAATTCATCAAGGAGATGATGTCCAAGAAAAGGAGACTGCTAGAGAACGACGTGGTGAATTTGAATGAAGAGTGCAGTGCGATGCTTCAAAAGAAGATGCCACAAAATCTTAAGGATCCAGGGAGTTTTACTATTCCTTGTTCTATTGGTGGTTCTCATTTTAATAATGCACTTTGTGATTTAGGGGCCAGTATTAACTTAATGTCATTATCTATTTACAGGGCCTTGGAGTTGGGAGATATGAAATCGACTAAGATTTCATTGCAATTGGCGGATCGGAGCATTTCATATCAACTAGGAATTGTTGAAGATGTTCTAGTCAAGGTGGATAAATTTATCTTCCCAGCGGATTTCGTGATCTTGGATATTGAAGCGGATCATGGTGCTCCGCTGATTTTTGGACGACCATTTTTGGCTACTGCTGATGCCAAAATAGATGTCAAAAAGGGTGAATTATCGATGAGTGTGGAGTATTAACGAGTGGTTTTCAACTTATTCACGAAAGCACCCACTCCACCCATTGAAGAATTGTGTTTGATTGAGCCGATTGTGAAGTTGGAGAGCTGTCCAAGAGCCGATATTGAGGTTGAATCCAAGAGTAAAGCGCCAAGTTTATCGACAAAGAAAACCATGAAGAAGAAGAAAGCAAAATTTAAAAGGCAGTTCTTGGAATTGATTTGGCGAGTTAAAGAGAAAGGGAAGATCTAACACCGGTGAAAGTCGGGCTGACGACTCTAAACCAAGCGCTACTTGGGAGGCAACCCGAGCATTTTATTTTCTTTTATTTTATTTGCTTTTATTTTCAGTTTATTTAATTTTTGTTATTTAGATGTTTTTAAGTATTTTTATTTTAAATTTTCGAGCTTATTTTTTTCTTAATTTTCAAAAATTTTCAGGCTCCAGAAATCTCAAGTCGAGGAGAGGGCGCGCCCGCCCCATTAATCGAGCGCCCGCGCCATACCCTGAAGAAATTTGCGATCAATAGGCGCGCCCGCGCCACTCCATTCGAGCGCCCGCGCCTACCCTTCGTTTCACTGATTTACGAACAGCGCAACAACAAGCGCTATCGCGCATCACATCCGCGCAACAAACAGCACTATCGCGCAAGCCCAAGAGCTGCTACCTTAGCACTATCGCGCACCACCTCCAAGCGCTAACGAGCTCCAACTGCGCATCCCATAAGCGCTATCGCGCTCCAGCCCTTCTCTAGCTAGCGCTATCACATGTCTCAGCCTCCCCACTAGCGCAACATATAGCGCTATCGCGCGTCCCAGACTCCCCATCAGCGCATCATCTATGCGCCATCGCGCGCCCCGTTAGCGCAGCAACCATGCGGGCAACAACCCTTAATAGCGCACCATGATCGAGCCTCAAGCTGCTACTCCTCCATGTAGCAACACCTCCATGCGCTTACCAGCCTGCATTCTTGCGCGATAGTTTCCCCCTTCAACGCCTCTCCATACACGAACAAGTTCTCCCTAAGCACAAATCTCCTACCATTACAGTGCATCATCCGAGTTCTACACAGCCCTGAACCAAGAAACATACATGCAATGCGTTTTTGAGCACCATGATCGCATGATGAAGTGAATTCATTCTATGAGTGAGGATTCTGGAGAAGTTGATAACGTCGAGTCCTGATGCTCGGTGTCGAAGGTATGAGTCCCTTGTTCGTTCTCTTTGTTTTTAATCATTAGGGACAATGATTATATTAAGTTTGGGGGGGGGGGGAGGTGAATCAGTGTATGATATTGTTGATTGGTTGAGTGTTGTTTAGTTGAATATTATGAGTGCTTCATAGATAAAATTTTTTGTTGAGTTTAGTAGTGTTAGTTGAGTTGAGTTGAAAAGAAGTAGAGAAATAAATGGATGCATGGCCAATGATGAAAATTTTTTGTTTTGTGCTATAACTAAAATCCATGATTGTCCACCTATCTGACAAATATTTTTGAAAAAATGGAACCAAGTGAATGAACAATTTCTTATATACTCTGTGATTAATACTTGAATCTGATTTTTGAGACATACAGACATAGATATGATTGAGGCATTGTTTGGATTTTTTGGGCCTGATTTTCATTGAATTAATTTATCCTTAGTTGCCATTTGAGCTTACACGTATATTAGTACATTGAGATACGAAAAATCTGAATTTTGTTGTGAAGATCATCGTTTACTGCTGATGATTAATCTTTTCTGCACTGATTGGAATTTGTTTGAATTAATTGTGGATTGAGACTTGTCTAGAACTAGTTCGAACACTCTTCGAGGCGCAATACGGGCAATACTGTGATTAGGAATGATTTAGGCGATTTTTTTGAATTTGTTTGAGCCTTTCAAGCTACCCATTATTTATTTTATCCCTAGTACCTTGTTTGAGCTTATTGAAAATCGAATGGTATGCGTGTAAACGTGTGACTAAACCCCCATTCGTCATTATTTCAAGGTCCTACATTGACTACCTGAATAGCCTAAACACTAATTCCTACCTATAAGGGAGTAATTTGATGCTAAAATGTTATATGCTCCTAGTTTTATTTGTGAAAAATGGAATTATGTGGTGGATGAATTGAAAAGAAAAAGGTAGTAGAGAAGAAAAAAATTTGTGGTTGAAAAAGTTGTGAAAGAAAGAGAAAAAAAATTTGTGAAAGAAGTTGTGAAAAGTTGAAATTAGAGTTTAAGTGAATTGAGAAAAAAATAAGTGTGAGATTGTGAATGAAAAGGAGTTGAAGTTAGAATTAAGCATAAGTATCATTTACTCCTTATTTTGAATTCTTATCCTTTGTTTGTAGCCATAAGCCAGACCTTACATTAAAAGCTGATTAAGTCCTATTGACCGAGTTTCAGTTGCTCAATATACTAGTGGAGAAGAGTTGCGAGAATTTAGCCTATGGACTGTTGATTGATACTTTTAATGATTATGAATTTGTGATCGAAACACGCACACACTATTATTCGTTGCATTTACCTATTTGTGAGTGTTTTTGATAAATATTCCTATTTTTGATCCTATGCTGTCTTGAAAAGTCCTCATGATCTATGAATGTTTGAATTGAACTTGGATAATGCTGTTTTGAACGTGAGTTGCGGAGATTGTGAATTTATGCGGTTATTTTGTTGTGACTGAAACTTTCAAGTGTTAGTTGGGTGTGATATGATTGGATATGAAAATTCTTTGAAATCATTGCTGAGGTCATTGCTCCATAATATTTCTTGGCTATTCTTGTTGGTTGTTGGGTAGTAATAGTTTTTAGAATTTATTGTTTTGAATAGTTTTGCTCAGGACTAGCAAAAGTCTAAGTTTGGGGGTATTTGATAAGTGTATTTTATACACTTAATTTATATATGATTTTAATTGTTAATTATTTTTTTCGAGCAGATTTATGCTGTATTGTGTTGTTTTTGTGCTTGCAGAGAATTATTGATTTTATTTGGAAAAGTGAAGAAAAATGAGAATTTAGAAGAGAAAAGAAGAGAAAATTAAAGGAAAAGAATTGAGAAAAGAAAAGAAGAAAGAAAAGGAAAGATCAGACAAGAGAGGAGATGGGATTTTCTTAGTGGGCATTGACTATCAGCGCTTGTTGTTAGCGCTCAATTAAGCGCAATCGCGTTGTGCCTAGAAGATTGAGAAAGCGAGATTGTGGCGTGCCCGCGCCTTTCCTAACGCGCCCGCCCCGATCGAGAATCTGAGCGTTTTATTATTTTGGGAAATTATTTTCGTGGGCTTTTAGATGGGCTTTTTCACATGATATATAAGAGATTCAAAGTCTGAGCAATTAGGGGGAGCCGCCACAATCACACACACATATCAGAGAACAGATTTTGATTGTGAGATTTCTGGGAGAATTTTGGAGCTTAATTGAAGACGGAGATCGATAGACCGGACACGGCGTCGACGACGGATTTGTTTCTTATTCTTTTATTCTGAATTTATGTTGAATTTTCTGAACACGATTTGTTTTATTCAGATTTTTATTATGAACTAATTTTTTATAGTCTAGAGGTCGGATGGAACCTGGTGTAGACACTTTCATGAATTTTTGATTTTATTGAATTGAGTTTTGTTTCTAGATTAATTGTTTTTTTTAGAATTGATTGTCTTCTCAATTATCTGATCAATAATTAATTTGTTATATTTATTTGAAATCATTGCTCGGGAGAGGGAATTTTGAATAGGACCATTGGAAAATACACTGTTAATTATTTATACAGCTCGGGAGAGTGTATAATTTTAACAGATCTTTTAAAAATGAACATTGTTTTGTGATAGATCACTGAGATAAATTCTTAATAGGGATATTGAAATTGAATTGTAGTTGATAAACATTATTTGTTGCTCGGGAGAGGGAAATAATACACGTAAGTGTTCTTGGCTATTAATTGATTGGAATTCATGAAGATTAATTAATTAGGATTGATTGTTGTTGAAACCAGGTGAAATCTATACCTCTAGACCATTTTTCTCTGATTGATTTTATTTGAAAGTTGTGTGCGTGCTATAAAAAATATCTTGATTATTTTATTTTTCTGCAAAATTCTGAGATTTTGATTTTCTAGATAAAGTTTGGACTATTTTAATTACAAGCACTGATTATTTTCATTTTACTCCATGTGGGATCGATATCTGATTTTATCACTTTATTAAAACTTGACACTCGTACTCTTGCGAGGAACTTTTCACAACAGCTGCCCTGGGCAGCGACGATCGCTGCCCTTGGGTAACGCCGGGTGCTGCCCTTGGCAGCGCTCGGGATCGCTGCCCCGGGGAGCGACGATCGCTGCCCGTTGCAAAAAAAAAATTAAAATTTGTTTTCAAAAATTTTTGTTTCGTTTCTCAAAAAACCGAGGCCAAAATTTTGTACTATCGATTAAAATTTTTAATCACACAGATCAGAAAAGCAACATGTCTCTGACGCAACTGTTAGAACGTTGTTCCTGGATCTGTGTGATCCGAAACCCAAGGCAGCAGAAATTTAAAATTTTATGATCTGGAACAATTCCAGATCTATGGATGCCAGATCCTTTGTGATTAAAACAATTGAGTAAAATAATAATAACAATTATAATTTTACCTCTTCAAGCTATGGCTTGATCTATGGACTCCAACATATTAAATCTGCTCTTGTTGTAAATCTCAGGAACTGAAGTCTGGATCAACTCCTTAATCAGGTCCACGAATAGAAAACTAAACCCTTTGATAGATTGCACTAGAAAATATACCAGATGTTTCTCGATGAGATTTACAGATCTGATCTGTCAATTTAGAATGTAATTTTCCAAAAATCACAGACTGAATTCTCTCACGAAAGGGAGAAGGGATTTTTGAATTCCTAGCTTGGAATAATGTGGTTTTCGAAAATCCCATCATGTACTATATATAATTTCTGTACTGGACTAACTTATATGTCTAATGGGACACTAAAACCTTAAGGCCCATTAGTCATAACTTAAGTCTAACAAGCCAAGCCTGTTATTATAAAAATTAATATAAAATTCATCATGACTCCGATTGATAAACTGATTTCACCAATGTGCACAGAAACCATTTGTGCACCTTTTAAAGTCAAAATAATTTTTCTGAATCTGAATTCAGTGATTTCCAAAAATACTCATCCCTATGTCATTTTAGGAAACCTTACTCCCTTTGCTTTATTATGAGAAGTCCATCTTCTCTGTCGCTAAATTTAACTCTTTAAATTTAACTATCTCAACGGGGATTAGAAATCCATTACTTGTATGACACTCATTGGTTCAGGGATATAGCTAGTCATGGGCTCACAACTCCTTGTGACTCGGAACATCATTTCCGACTTACCCATCGAATCATGGTATGAGCGTCTAGCTACATCGCCCCATGATTCCCTAGGTATCACTGATAGCTCCTGCAAGAACCAGTAAGTTTTGATTAGAGTACAGTACGGTCCCTTCATCCAAATATTCCGATCGAATCAACAACCATTGGTATATCGAGAGTTGTTAGAGATTCGATAACTATGCAATACATCTGAGATCAAATAGTGACATCGCATATGCAACTAGGAAACCGCGTAACCTAAAGCATATCAAGTACTCTGGCCAGAGATTTGTCACACTAATATCTCCTCAGATCACATAGGATATCCACTCCCGTAGGTGTGTGGTGAATCCTTGACAACCAATCATTGACTCATATATGTGTCGTGACTGCACCCAATCTCGACACCTGATGACCCTTACGGAGTCGGTAAACGAGTCAAAGTACTTTACTAGCATATAGAGTATCCATGATGTTTCAATTAGTAAGGACTAATGGTGTACAACCAAAATCGCGGACTTCATCCACTCGATAAGTAATAACCACTTGGAAAGTCCTAGTAGGGTAGTTCGATCATTCATCCAATGAATATCCATTTGCATGCTTTGAACATCTCCATGTTCCTTACCAATGAAACGTAGTACTCGGCATCGCAAATGCTAGTCTCAATCTCGAGCGATCCTTATCCTTATTATGGACGGCCCAAATCCACTAGGAACGGTTTAGAATATACAGTGACTATAAGATGTGTTTCATGATAGTGTTCTCTCTCACATCACTATCTCATCTTACTTGCACTATAGTATATTCAAGGTCTTTATCAAAACAACAATATTATATCACCATATAATGATATGAAGAAAGATAAAGAATACGCCTTTAAATAATGTAAATTATATTAAACAAAGATTGTTTACATAAAGAGACTCTCAAAGCCCTTAGCCACAAGTTGGCTAACGGGGCATCCACTCTTTCAACTATAGATCCTTATCCTTATTATGAACGGCCCAATCGACTAGGAACTTAATTTAGAATATACAGTAATTTAAATATGTGTTTCATGATTGTCATCACATGTGCAACTTCATATTTATTTACTATAGTATATTCAAAGTTTTTATCTATGCAGCTTGCAAGGGTATGCAGATAAAGTAAATGCCAGAATTGAATAAAGAGTAATTATATTAAAATAAAGATTATTTATTACACTTGAGTCAATAAAATCCCTAGCCAACAGTTGGCTTGCAGGGCATCTACTCTAACAGACATAAGCATGCAGAATTGACCCGTCTTGATGCAGTGGGGACATTTGTCGAATCTAGGGCGTTACATGTGGGTTAATATATGAAATGATATCTCCATTGATACGAGGTCTTTTGGGTGAAGTCCAAAAATATAAACATGAGGGTTTAAACCCCAAGTGAATAATATCATACCATTGTGGAGATATCTGTAATTCGTTTCACTACAAAGTGGTATCAGATATCTAGATCGATCCATGTGGGGTAGAATCCTCATAGAGGGTTCCGTTGCTCATCAAGTGGTATCAGAGTAATGATCTTGATCGATCCATGTGGGGTAGATGTTGAAACATGCTTTTCAGATCATAGATCTGATACCCGGTGCAGCGGAAGTTTTAAAATTTTTATATGGAACGATTCCATATCATGTGTATCAAATCCTAACGATTAAATTATGCAAGTAAAATAATAATTACAATTAATATTTTACCTCTTCAAGCTAAGGCTTGATTATGGACTCCAACAGAATTTTCTTCTCTTGTTGTAAATCCTAGGAACTGATGACTACACGATCAATCTCCGGAATTAGGTCCACGAACAGAAAACTGAAACCCTCTGATTGATTGCACTAGAAATCAATCAGATGTTTATCGAAGAGATTAAACAGATTTGATCTGTCAATTCAGAATGTAATTTTTCAGAAAAATCACAGACTGAATTTTCTCAAAATGGAGAAAAGGATTTTCGAAAAACCCTCTAGAATATGTTTCAGTATTTTCGAAAATTGCAAGATGGAATTAATGTTCTGTTTTCGAAAACTACACATATATTTATATATAATTTCTAGACTGGATTAAGTTATATCTCTATTAGGACTCTAACTCCTTAGGGCCCATAATCCATAACTTAAGCCCAACAAGCCAAGCCCGTTGTTATAGAAATTAATATAAAATTCATCATGACTCCGATTGATAAACCGATTTCACCAATGTGCACAGAAACCATTTCTGCACCTTTTAAAGTCAAGATAATTTTTCTGAATCCGAATTCAGTGATTTCCAAAAATGCCCATCCCTATGTCATTTTAAAAAATTTCACTCCCTTTAGTTAAGAAGTCCAACTTCTCTTTCATTAAATTTAACTCTTTAAATTTAACTATCTCAATGGGAATTAGTAATCCATTACTTGTGTGACCTTCAATGGTTCAGGGATACAGCTAGCCGTGGGCTCACAACTCCTTGTGACTCGGAACAACAATTTCCGACTTACCCATCGAATCATGGTAAGAGCGCCTAGCAACATCGCCCCATGATTCCCTAGGTATCACTGATAGTGCCTGCAAGAACCAGTAGGTTTTGGTTAGCGTACAGTACGGTCCCTTCATCCATATATCCCGATCGAATCAACAACCATTGGTACATCGAGAGTCGTTCGAGATTCGATAACTATGCAATGCATCTTGAAGATCAAATAGTGACATCGCATGTGCTACTAGGAAACCAAGTAACCTAAATCACATCGAGTACTCTGGCCAGAGATTTGTCACACTAATATCTCCTCAGATCGCATAGGATATCCACACTCGCAAGCATGTGGTGAATCCTTGACAACAAAACATCGACTCCTATATGTGTCGTAACTGTACCCAATCCCGACACCTGATGACCCTCATAGAGTCGGTAAACGAGTCAAAGTTTAGTACTAGCATATAGAGTTTCCATGATATTTCAACTAGTAAGGACTAATGGTGTACAACCAAAACCGCGGACTTATCCACTCAATTAATAATAACCACTTGGAAAGTCCGAATAGGGTAGTTCAATCATTAATCATATGAATATCCATTTGCATGCTTTGAACATCTCTATGTTCCATACCAATGAAACGTGGTAATCAACATCGCAAATGCTAGACTCAATCTCGAGCGATCCTTATCCTTATTTGCGGACGGCTCAATTGACTAGGAATTGTTTAGAATATACAGTGACTATAAGATGTGTTTCATGATAATGATCTCTCTTTATTCACTATCTCATCTTACTTACACTATAGTATATTCAAGGTCTTTATCAAAACAACAATAGTATATCACAATATAACATTATGAAGAAAGATAAAGAAAATGCCATTAATGAATGTAAATTATATTAAACAAAGATTGTTTACAATAAGAGACTCTCAAAGCCCTTAGCCACAACTTGGCTAGCGGGGCATTAACTCTTTCAATCTCCCACTTGCCCTATAGCCAACTAGTCATACTACATAGTCTCATTGCTTCGCGATGTTTGTCAAACAATGGTCCTGGCAAAGGCTTAGTAAGTGGATCAGCGATATTGTCTGCAGAGGCCACTCTCTCGACAGTGATTTCTCCTCTTTCCACGATCTCCCGGATGATGTGGTATTTTCTCAGTATGTGTTTGGATCTTTGATGAGACCTTGGTTCCTTTTCTTGAGCAACGGCACCAGTGTTGTCGCAGTACACCGGGACTGGACCAACAGCTTCAGGAATTATGCCCAACTCTTGGACGAAATTCCTCATCCAAACGGCCTCTTTAGCAGCAGCTGATGCTGCAATGTATTCTGACTCAGTGGTGGAATCTGCTGTGGTGTCCTTCTTGAAACTCTTCCAAGAGACAGCACCGCCGTTGAGCATGAATACAAATCCAGAGGTTGACTTCGAGTCATCCACGTCACTTTGGAAGCTAGAGTCGGTATAGCCTTCCAATTTCAATTCTCTTCCTCCATAAACCATGAATATATTCTTAGTCCTTCTCAAGTACTTTAGAATATCCTTCACAGCTTTCCAATGCATTTGACCGGGATTGGCCTGATATCTGCTCGTGACACTCAGAGCAAAGGCTACATCCGGTCTGGTAGATATCATCCCATATATAATACTACCTATGGCTGATGCATATGGTATGTGTGTCATTTTCTATATCACTTCGTCAGTCTTGGGAGACATAGACTTGGATAGAGAAACTCCATGACACATAGGTAGATGTCCTCTCTTGGACTCATCCATCGAAAACCTTTTCAATATGGTGTTGATGTAGGTTGCTTGAGTGAGTCCTATCATTCTCTTAGATCTATCTCTATAGATCTGTATTCCTAGAATATAGGACGCCTCACCCAAATCCTTCATCGAGAATCTACCTGATAACCATATCTTTGTTGACTGCAACATCCCTACATCATTCCCAATGAGTAGGATGTCATCAACATAAAGTACTAAGAATGTCACAGCATCTTTAACTACTTTCTTGTACACGCAAGGTTCCTCCGGGTTCTTGATGAAACCAAAATCCTTTATTGTTTCATCAAATTTCTGGTTCCAACTTCTTGATGCCTGTTTGAGACCATAAATTGATCTCTGAAGCTTGCATACCTTATGCTCGCTTCTCATGGATGTGAATCCCTCGGCTTCATCATATAGATTTCTTCCTTAATGTTTCCATTAAGAAATTCAGTCTTCACATCCATTTGTCATATCTCATAGTCATACCAAGCTTCTATGGCAATAAGGATTCTTATGGACTTGAACATTGCGAATGGTGAAAAGGTTTCATCATAGTCAACTCCTTGTCTTTGAGTATAACCTTTTGCGACCAATCGTGTCTTGTAGGTCAGTACCTTACCATCAGGCCCAAGTTTTCTCTTGTAGATCCATTTACACCCTATTGGAACAATTCCATCGGAAGGATCTACTAAAGACCAAACTTGGTTTGTATGCATCGATTCTATTTCCGACTGCATAGCTTCAAGCCATAAATTCGAATCTGCATCAGAAATTGCTTCCTTGAAGTTTCTTGGATCACATCCAATGTCGGGTTCATTTTGATCCCCTTCAAGAAGCAGACCATATTGAATAGTAGGTCTAGAAATCCTCTCGGATATTCTAGAAAGAGGCGTGTCGTTTAATGGTTCCTGAGGTGTGGGATTGTTATTTTGTATCTCGGGTTCTTCTCGAATTTCTTCGAGTTCCATCATCTTGCCTTTCTTATCAAGTAAGAACTCCTTCTCCATGAAGGTGGCATTCCTCGAAACAAACACTTTTGTTTCAGTAGGATGATAGAAATAATATCCAATTGAATTCTTCGGATACCCTACAAAATAACATAAGGTGGATCGACTATCCAACTTATCTCCCACTGTCCGCTTCATGTAAGCAGGACATCCTCAAATCCTTAAGTACGAATACTTAGGAGCTTTGCCATTCCATAACTCGTATGGAGTTTTATCCACTGCTTTAGTATGGACATTGTTCAACAACAATACCGCCGTTTCAAGCGCATAGCCCCAAAACGAAGGTGGGAGCTCAGTGAAGCTCATCATGGATCGAACCATGTCCAACAAAGTTCGATTGCGACGCTCCGAAACACCATTAAGCTGAGGTGTCATAGGAGGAGTCCACTGAGAGAGAATCTCATTCTCTTTTAGATAGTCCAAAAACTCGGTACTTAAATTGAAACGACCCTAACTCTCTAAATATAAATAAATATGCGGAAATTTTTTTTTTAAAATAAAACTAAGTAAAATAGATGTACATACATGCCCATACATATATGCACAGAATAAATAAATTTTAAAATAAATAACTTAAATAAAAACAACCTTTAATAAATTAAATATCTGAGTCTAACATTTAATAAAATACTGACATAAGCAAAATAAATAAAATTTGCATGCACTGAAAATATTTGAATACATACATACAATAGTGTCAATTTATTGAAAATAAGTAAAAATGTGTAACATGATAAAATATTCAAAACATGCATATAGACTCAGACAACGGTCACGGGGTCACTGCATGTCCGCTCATAGGTCCTCGCCACCGGTGGGTACTACGTCCTCCTCTACGTACTCACCTGCACCATACCAGTGTAGTGAGCTTAGAGGCCCAACATGCTAACATAACAAGGGTTTAAAATAATTTAAATCACTTTAATACTAATACATAACATATACATGAATGAGCATGCTTAAAAATATCATGAACATAACATAAACTTAAATTAAACTTAAATATCATAATAATACATAAACATTGTTGAGCAAAGTATTTTCTAACATCACATGGTTGTATCCATAGTGTAACCTTAAATACATACATTAAATACTGATCAGCGTGGTAACCAACGTACCTGGCGATGACGAATCACCTCTTAAATTGGCAGTAAACTGCCCTTCAATAGTTCACATATGGGGACGAATCCCCCTTAAATTGTCACACTACTTCAATGAAAGAGTGGGTGCCCGGTGAGCCAACTTGTGGCTAAGGGCTTTGATGACTCTTTGTATAAACAATCTTTTGTTTAATATTATTTACACTTTTATTAATGGCAATGACTTTATCTTTCTTCATATTGTTATATTATGATATACTATTGTTGTTTTGATAAAGACCTTGAATATACTATAGTATATGTAAGATGTGGTAGAACATGGGGATGTCTATCATGAAACACATCTTATAGTCACTGTATATTCTAAACTGTTCCTAGTCGATTGAGCCGTCCGATAATAAGGATAAGGATCGCTCGAGTTTGAGACTAGCATTTGCGATGCAGAGTACCACGTTTCATTGGTAAGGAACATAGAGATGTTCGAAGCATGCAAATGGATATTCATACGATGAATGATCGAACTACCCTATCCGAACTTTTCAAGTGGTTATCACTTATCGAGTGGATAAAGTCCGCGGTTTTGGTTGTACACCATTATTCCTTACTACTTGAAACATCATTGAGACTCTATATGCTAGTACTGTGCTTTGACTCGTTTACCGACTCTATTGGGGTCATCAGGTGTCGGGATTGGGTACAGTTACAACACATATAGGAGTCGATGCTTTGTTGTCAAGGATTCACCACATACTTGCGAGTGTGGATATCCTATGCGATCTGAGGAGATATTAGTGTGACGAATCTCTGGCCAGAGTACATGATGTGGTTTAAGAAATGGTTTCTTAGTAGCACATGCGATGTCACTATTTGATCTTCAAGATGTATTGCATAGTTATCGAATCTCGAACGACTCTCGATATACCAATGGTTGTTGATTCGATCGGGATATATGGATGAAGGGACCGTACTGTACGCTAACCAAAATCTATTGGTTCTTGCAGGCACTATCAGTGATACCTAGGGAATCATGGGGCGATTTTTCTAGGCGCTCTTACCATGATTCGATGGGCAAGTCGGAAATTGTTGTTCCGAGTCACAAGGAGTTGTGAGCCCATGGCTAGCTGTATCCCTGAACCATTGAGGGTCACACAGAGTAATGGATTTTTAATCCCCGTTGAGATAGTTAAATTTAAAGAGTTAAATTTAATGAACGAAGAAGTTGGACTTCTTAATTAAGAGTAGAGGAGTAAGATTTCCTCAAATGACATAGGGATGGGCATTTTTGGAAATCACTGAATTCGGATTCAGAAAAATTTATCTTGACTTTAAAAGGTGCAGAAATGGTTTCTGTGCACATTGGTGAAATCGGTTTATCAATCGGAGTCATGATGAATTTTATATTAATTTCTGAACATGCGGGCTATGCTTGTCGGGCTTGAACTTATTACTAATGGGCCCTAAGCTGTTAGTGGCCTACATTATAAATAAGTTATTGCAGTACAGAAATTATACACAACAGGTCACAAATTTTCAAAAAACCCTAA
This sequence comes from Henckelia pumila, assembly GCF_033568475.1. Classification (NCBI taxonomy): domain Eukaryota; kingdom Viridiplantae; phylum Streptophyta; class Magnoliopsida; order Lamiales; family Gesneriaceae; genus Henckelia; species Henckelia pumila. Next base: position 220,899,010 of record NC_133123.1, on the reverse strand, counting down.
GTATTTTCTCTGATAGAAGCCGACCCCCCTCCCCTCTGCTCGGTAAAATCCAGTCTGTGAATTTTGAATTACAGTCTGGTTTAACGGATCAAATTTGTTAATTCTCTTCGTAGAAACTTCTGATAGATTTTCTAGTGCAATCTATCAGAGGGATTAATTATCCGTTCGTGGACCTGATTGAAGAACAGTTCGTCCATCAGTTCCAGGGATATACAACAAGAGCAGAGCAATCTGTTGGTGTCCATAATCTCGATTCGAGATTGGAGGTAAAAATTTATAATTGTTATTTAATTTTTACACACACAATTTAATCGTAAAGTTTTGATACCCAATATGGAATCGTTCCATATAAAATTTTTAAACTTCCGCTGCACCGGGTATCAATTCTGATTGATCTGATCGCCGCGTTCTCCAACAGTGGTATCAGAGCCAGGTTGCTCAGATCAAGCGATTAAATTAATCGATTGTACAAAAATTTTTAAGCCTCGGTTTTTGAAACAAAATAAATATTTTTAAAAATAAAATTTTTTTTTTTTCGGGCAAAACCCGGGCAGCGATCGTCGCTGCCCTAGGGGCAGCCGGGCTGCCCGGCCCGAGCCCTTTGGGGCGCGGGCAGCCCGGGAGTGTCCCGGGCGGCCCGCGGAAAAATTAATTTTTTAATTTTAAAATTAAATTTTAATATGTTAAAATTCTATTTTTGGTCCGATCGAAAATTGTTTTTGATTGGTCCACGAGGCGTCGGATCGAATTGTTCGAGTCCGAAAATTTTAAAATTGATTTTTGGATAAATTTGAATTTTTGGAAAATTTAAATATTTTATCCGTTAAATTGAATTTTGAAATTAATTATTTTTAGTACAATTGATGATAAGATATGATCTTATGGATATATTGAGTAAAATATGATTTTATGTATAAAATTGGATTTTATAGATAAAATATGATTTTATTTGATAAAAAGATAAAATATGATTTTGTATGTAAAATAAGATTTTATATATAAAATATGATTTTATCCTTTTAAATTTAAATTGTCATTGCATGTTATCCAATAAATTAATTTTGAATTAAATGTTATTGGATAAGGATGATCGATTGCCATGACCAATTTTATAGGTGTATGTTAGGAATTTACATTTGTTTTTATTGTTGTTGGATTTATTAATGGGCCTGGTTTATGGCTCAATATGAATTGTCATATGTAATAAAAGTGGGCTTGGTTTATGGCCCGTTCCCACCCCTTAAAAATGTATCCCCTACTTGTCATTGTTATTTATTGTAAATACATTAGATTTAGTGGGAGATCAAGATTTGAAGATGGAGGTGGGCCCAGCAGACAATAAAGACAGAAGAAATGTAAATTGGAAGCTCAATGTAATAGGATTGCATTGCATACTGCATATTACCTAGGATTGGACTAAGACTCGTGATTGGCAACCACGGGTCGATTAGAAATGGAATCGATCATCCTATATAATATATGATATTATTGTTGTATGCATGTTTTAGACAAAATTGTGTGAATCCGGCAAGCATACAAGATTTTAAAATGATGAGACAAATTTTCAAAATTAAAATCCCTCATTTTAAATATGATTTAAAATTGATATCAAGATAAATAAAGGAAATTTAAAATTGTTTAAATGTTCCTACCTTCCATCAACGATCAATGTATGAGATGCTACCCGCGGATATGGTCCGGCTCATATTATTGGGGGGGCCCGTTCGTCGAAAAGCTGTACATTGGATCGACACATGTTGTAAGTTGGGTGGAACTCCCATGGGATCAGCTCATATTATTGGGGGATCCACATGGCGATCGTCCATCACAACTTAATATTGATGGGTCATCTTGACATGTCACAATAAACGGCGTCATATTATTGGGCCCTTATTGGACATGAGGTAAAAACGTGGAGGTTGCTTTGGAAGCAATTGTGCTCTACCTTTTGAAAATTATGGTTGGCTGATATTATTCGGGACCATAGTTTGTCAATTGGACTTCATGTTCTCACTAAGGAAAACAGTTTCCCGTTTTCACTAGAGGGTAGTGAAATCGTTAAAATAGTGGGAGTGAGATTCATAAAATAAATTTCGCCTATTTTATGTCTTAGTAAATTAATTAAACAATCATCGATAATTGTCTGTTTCATCTCAGTAATCCACATGTTTCTATTCTCCAACAAAACAAACTTACTGGCGAAAACAATACAGAATGATTCCATAAGTTAAGATTGTCCTAAGTTCGGAAAAGATTTTCTAAAGTGTTAGAAAAGGCTTCTCCAAAAACAGCCCCAGCTGATGTAACTGCCGAAAGGTTGGCCGAACTAGAGAAATGGTTGGACCATGATCTCAAGGCCAAATGTTACATGCAAAATTAGACAAGTCTAAACAAGTTTTCCATCACTGCAAGAAACCCGGTCATTGGAAACGTAACTGCAAGGAATACCTCAAGCAGTTGCGAACTGCAAAGGGTATGTTTTACATTAAAATGTTTTTCTTAATACTACTTCTTGGGTATTGGATACCAGATGTAGATCTCATATTTGCAATGAGTTGCAAATGATGACAAGAAATAATAGGCTAAGGATGGGTGAGACCCAGTCAAGGCTCGGGAATGGTTCCAGAGATAAATCCAAAGCTATAGGAGACATTTATTTTTGCAGAACAATTTTAAGTTTTTTGAGAGATGTTTTATTTGTTCCAGATTTGATTAAAAACATTATTTCTGTTTCTATGCTTGATAGAGATGGTTATTCTTTCAATTTTGTGAATGTGATTTGCAATATTTACAAGAATGAATGTTTGATTGGAAATGGACAACTTGAAAACGATCTATATAACTTAAAACTAAAAGACGTTCCAATAAATTATGTTGATAAACCGGCAACAACAAAAGGAAAATCGATAGTCAAAACCTGGCAAACCTTTGGCATGCTAGGTTAGGTCATATTTCCTCAAGGAGGATGAACAAGCTAGTGGGAGAGGGCATGTTTGATATGTCTGATATTAACTCTCTACCTACTTGTGAATCCTGCCTGAAAGGAAAAATGACTAAATCTCCTTTTAAGGGGAAACCTGAGCGTAGTCAAAATCTGTTGGTTTGATCCATACAGATGTTTGTGGTCCATTTAGAGTTGGTATTCAATATGGCCACACCTACTTCATTACCTTTACTGATGATTATTCAAGGTATGGGTATTTATATTTAATGAAATATAAGTCTGAAGCATTTGAAAAGTTCAAAGAATTCAAGGCTGAAGTAGAAAACAAGCTAGGTAAAAGTATTAAAGCACTTCGATCGGATCGAGGTGGAGAATACTTGAGTACCGAGTTTTTAGACTATCTAAAAGAGAATGGGATTCTCTCTCAGTGGACTCCTCCTATGACACCACAGCTGAATGGTGTATCGGAGCGTCGTAATCGAACTTTGTTGGACATGGTTCAATCCATGATGAGCTTCACTGAGCTTCCACCTTCGTTTTGGGGCTACGCGCTTGAAACGGCGGTATTGTTGTTGAACAACGTCCACACTAAATCAGTGGACAAAACACCATACGAGTTATGGAATGGCAAAGCTCCTAAGTATTCGTACTTGAGGATTTGGGGATGTACTGCTTACGTGAAGCAGACAGTGGGAGATAAGTTGGATAGTCGATCCACCTTATGTTATTTTGTAGGGTATCCGAAGAATTCAATCGGATATTATTTCTATCATCCTGCTGAAACAAAGGTGTTTGTTTCAAGGAATGCCACCTTCTTGGAGAAGGAGTTCTTATGGATAAGAAAGGCGAGATGATGGAACTCGAAGAAATTCGAGAAGAACCCGAAATACAAAATAACGATCCTACACCTCAGGAACCATTGATAGACACGCCTGTACCTAGAAGATTCGAGAGGACTTCTAGACCTCCTATTCGATATGGTCTTCATCTTGAAGGGGATCAAGATGAACCCGATGTTGGATGTGATCCAAGAAACTTCAAGGAAGCAATTTCTGATGCGGATTCAAATTTATAGCTTGAAGCTATGCAGTCGGAAATAGATTCGATGCATTCAAACCAAGTTTGGTATTTAGTAGATCTTCCCGATGGAATTGTTCCAATAGGGTGCAAATGGATCTACAAGAGAAAGCTTGGGCCTGATGGTAAGGTATTGACCTTCAAGGCGCGATTGGTGGCGAAAGGTTATACTCAAAGACAAGGAGTTGACTATGATGAAACCTTTTCACCAGTTGCAATGTTCAAGTCCATAAGAATCCTTATTGCCATAGCTGCTTGGTATGACTATGAGATATGGCAAATGGATGTGAAGACTGCTTTTCTTAATGGAGACATTAAGGAAGAAATCTATATGAAGCAGCCTGAGGGGTACACATCCATGGGAAGCGAGCATAAGGTATGCAAGCTTCAGAGATCAATTTATGGTCTAAAACAAGCATCAAGAAGTTGGAACCAGAAATTTGATGAAACAATAAAGGATTTTGGTTTCATCAAGAACCCGGAGGAACCATGCGTGTACAAGAAAGTAGTTAAGGATGCTGTGACATTCTTAGTACTTTATGTTGATGACATCCTACTCATTGGGAATGATGTAGGGATGTTGCAGTCAACAAAGATATGGTTATCAGGTAGATTCTCGATGAAGGATTTGGGTGAGGCATCCTATATTCTAGGGATACAGATCTATAGAGATAGATCTAAGAGAATGATAGGACTCACTCAATCAACCTACATCGACACCATCTTGAAACGGTTTTCAATGGATGGGTCCAAGAGAGGGCATCTACCCATGTGTCATGGAGTTTCTCTATCCAAGTCTATGTGTCCCAAGACTATGAAGAGATAGAGAAAATGACACATGTACCATATGCGTCAGCCATAGGTAGTATCATGTATGGGATGATATCTACCAGACCGGATGTAGCATTTGCTCTGAGTGTCACGAGCAGATATCAAGCTAATCCCCGTCAAATGCATTGGAAAACCGTGAAGGACATTCTTAAGTACTTACGAAGGACTAAGAATATGTTCATGGTATATGGAGGAAGAGAACTAAAATTGGAAGGCTATACCGACTCTAGCTTCCAAAGTGACGTGGATGACTCGAAGTCAACCTCTGGATTTGTGTTCATGCTCAATGGCGGTGCTGTCTCTTGGAAGAGTTCCAAGCAGGACACCACAGCGGATTCCACCACTGAGGCAGAATACATTGCAGCATCAGCTGCTGCTAAAGAGGCTGTTTGGATGAGGAATTTCGTCCAAGAGTTGGGCGTCATTCCTGAATTTGTTGGTCCAGTCCCGGTGTACTGTGACAACACAGGTGCCATTGCTCAGGCAAAGGAACCAAGGTCAAATCAAAGATCCAAACACGTACTGAGGAAATACCACATCATCCGGGAGATTGTGGAAAGAGGAGACATCACTGTCGAGAGAGTGGTCTCTGCAGACAATATCGCTGATCCACTTACTAAGCCCTTGCCAGGACCATTATTTGACAAACATCGCGAAGCAATGGGTCTACGTAGTATGACTAGTTGGCTTTAGGGCAAGTGGGAGATTGAAAGAGTGGGTGTCCGGTGAGCCAACTTGTGGCTAAGGGCTTTGATGACTCTTTGTATAAACAATCTTTTGTTTAATATTATTTACACTTTTATTAATGGCAATGACTTTATCTTTCTTCATATTGTTATATTATGATATACTATTATTATTTTGATAAAGACCTTGAATATACTATAGTATATGTAAGATATTGTAGAACATGGGGATGTCTATCATGAAACACATCTTATAGTCACTGTATATTCTAAACTGTTCCTAGTCGATTGAGCCGTCCGATAATAAGGATAAGGATCGCTCGAGTTTGAGACTAGCATTTGCGATGCAGAGTACCACGTTTCATTGGTAAGGAACATAGAGATGTTCGAAGCATACAAATGGATATTCATACGATGAATGATCGAACTACCCTATCCGGACTTTCCAAGTGGTTATCACTTATCGAGTGGATAAAATCCGCGGTTTTGGTTGTACACCATTAGTCCTTACTACTTGAAACATCATTGAGACTCTATATGCTAGTACTGTGCTTTGACTCGTTTACCGACTCTATTGGGGTCATCAGGTGTCGGGATTGGGTACAGTTACAACACATATAAGAGTCGATGCTTTGTTGTCAAGGATTCACCACATACTTGCGAGTGTGGATATCCTATGCGATCTGAGAAGATATTAGTGTGACGAATCTCTGGCCAGAGTACATGATGTGGTTTAAGAAATGATTTCTTAGTAGCACATGCGATGTCACTATTTGATCTTCAAGATGTATTGCATAGTTATCGAATCTCGAACGACTCTCGATATACCAATGGTTGTTGATTCGATCGGGATATATGGATGAAGGGACCGTACTGTACGCTAACCAAAATCTATTGGTTCTTGCAGGCACTATCAGTGATACCTAGGGAATCATGGGGCGATGTTGCTAGGCGCTCTTACCATGATTCGATGGGCAAGTCAGAAATTGTTGTTCCGAGTCATAAGGAGTTGTGAGCCCACGGCTAGCTGTATCCCTGAACCATTGAGGGTCACACAGAGTAATGGATTTTTAATCCCCGTTGAGATAGTTAAATTTAAAGAGTTAAATTTAATGAACGAAGAAGTTTGGACTTCTTAATTAAGAGTAGAGGAGTAAGATTTCCTAAAATGACATAGGGATGGGCATTTTTGGAAATCACTGAATTCGGATTCAGAAAAATTTATCTTGACTTTAAATGGTGCAGAAATGGTTTTTGTGCACATTGGTGAAATCGGTTTATCAATCGGAGTCATGATGAATTTTATATTAATTTCTGAACATGCGGGCTTTGTTTGTCGGGCTTGAACTTATGACTAATGGGCCCTAAGCTGTTAGTGGACTACATTATAAATAAGTTATTGCAGTACAGAAATTATACACAACAGGTCACAAATTTTCAAAAAACCCTAAGTATTTTCTCTGATAGTGGCCGACCCCCCTCCCCTCTGCTCGGTAAAATCCAGTCTATGAATTTTGAATTACAGTCTGGTTTAACGGATCAAATTCGTTAATTCTCTTCGTAGAAACTTCTGATAGATTTTCTAGTGCAATCTATCAGAGGGATTAATTATCCGTTCGTGGACCTGATTGAATAACAGTTCGTCCATCAGTTCCAGGGATATACAACAAGAGCAGAGCAATCTGTTGGTGTCCATAATCTCGATTCGAGATTGGAGGTAAAAATTTATAATTGTTATTTAATTTTTACACACACAATTTAATCGTAAAGTTTTGATACCCAATATGGAATCGTTCCATATAAAATTTTTAAACTTCCGCTGCACCGGGTATCAATTCTGATTGATCTGATCGCCGCGTTCTCCAACATTCAACTTCCAACATAAAATTATTTTCTTTTGCTCAACCTTAAACATTAAATCATGCATAAAAATTATTTTATGAATGCATGTACTTAAATAAAATGTGTGTCCTTCATATATATTTAATTTAATTTCATACTAACATATAAATATTAAAAATAACTTCCATGCATAAAAATAATTAAATATATATTCAGGACACATGCAATTTCTCATGGGTTGTCCTGAACTGCTGGCCCTAACACTCAAGAACATTTTCTTAAATTCTGGCCCATTAACATTGAGACTGACCTATTAACATACTTAAACCCATTAACACCTTTCTAAGCCCAATAAATCAATTAAAGTCCATTAGCACATACTTGGCCCAATAACAACTTAATCTGGCCCAATGGGCCTAAAAGCCCAAAGACTGGCCCAATAATTTCCGTGGGCTTCAAAGCCCATAAAAATTATTCGACTAACTTAAAATAATTATTCAATCCCATTAAGAAACTTAAATGCAGCCCATTATTTTAATTAATCTAATTAGCCCAATTAAAACACTTTAACTTAATAATTAACTTAAAAATAAAATACCCGAGCTCGACTAACTTAACCCAAACCCGGACCCACTAGACTTGACCCATGACTTACTGAAACCGACCCGGACCCATGACCCGACCCGGAAAGTACCTAGAACCCTAAAACCCGAAACTCTATCTCCGCTTGTGCTGCGGCCGTGAGCAGCCCTGAGCGGCTTTAGAAAAACTAACCGTGCTGCCTGCTCCGGCCACCTTTGGCCGTGAAACTACCGCCCGTACTTAACAACATCAAGACGGTTCTAACCCCACAAATTTTACCTCAAACGGATCTCTGTAGAGGGAGAACAAACAAAAACAATCTACCCCTAGTTTCTGCTAATGCACAGAACGCGACCAGAGGCTTCAGGCCGTTCGGCCGCTCATCTCCGGCAACCACCGGCCGGAAAAATTACCTGTAAAACCTTCCCCAAGGTCTTTTGGTTCTAACCCAATTGGAATCACCCTCAAACTCGTCTTCAACAGTGCACACGAACCATTCTCCTAAAACCGCTCAAACTACAACCTGTTGCGCATCAGAAATAGATGGCTTCGGTTCCAGCCTGTTACACCCATAAAACCTGACCAATCTCGACCCTAGGGACCCTAACACACCCACCTAGACATGCACCAGCAGTTGGTCGTACCATGTTGGAAGAAAACGTGAGTCATGATCAAACAAATGCATAAACATGTCATGAACATCAAAACCGATCCTTAAATCTGAAAATTTGAAGAAAAATCGATGCTACACAATACACACTCTATAATATCTGATAGGTACAAAAATTTGGAAGAAAAACATGCCTTGCACCGTTAAAAGAAGAGGTAGGAGCGTGTAGAACGAATCCGGGACGACGGGACGAAAAAAGATCAACTTTGGAGCTTCAAAGATTATGGCTATGGAGTTGAAGTTTTCTGTCAAAACTGAGGTGGAGGCTGATGAAGAAGGGTGGGAGGCGGCTAGGAAGAGTTTGATCGGTTAAAGATTTAGTTTAGGGTTAAATATTAGATAATTACTTAAAATACAAAACCTATTTAGATAATATACTATAAAATAATAATTAAACTATTACTAATAATAAAAAATCTGATGTAAAAGCATAATTCCCGAAATTATAATTTAAGGGATTTTTAAAATTTAATAAAAGTCATTAAAATAACTTATTTTGGCTAAAAATCAACCTTAAAATAAATACATAACTAAATACTAAAATTTTCTTGACAAAATACCTTAAAATATTATTTTAAGGCTCATAAAACTCATAAAATATTTTTGGCTAAATATTTTGGTATCTCGTCCGTCCACGGTCCCGTCTACGCGATCAAGACAATTAATTCCTTAAAAATCTAAAAATACCATAATTGCGGGTTAAATGATAAAATAAATTTAAATCATGCATATATTTCACATAATAACAAATAAATGTCATTTAACCCAAATATAAAATTTTAAATAATTAATTTCCTTAATTATGCATGCGAATTTACGTATTAAAATTTTCGGGTATTACAATTCTCCCCCCCTTAAATTGAATTTCGTCCTCGAAATTAAAGTGCTTACTCGAATAACTCCGGGTAGCGAGTCCTCATGTCTGCCTCTGTCTCCCAAGTGGCTTCCTCCTCGGAATGATTCTGCCACTGGACTTTGACCAACGGTATGACCCGCGTCCTCAATCTCTGCTCCTCTCTGGCTAAGATACGAACAGGACTATCCTCAAAGGCTAGATCTGGTGCTAACTGCAAAGGCTCGTAATCCAACACATGCGTCGGATTAGAGATGTATCTCCGAAGCATGGATACATGGAATACGTTGTGCACTGCTGCAAGCCCTGCGGTAGTGCTAAACGATATGCCAAAGTGCCAACTCTCTCCAAGATCTCAAATGGCCCAATATATCTCGGATTCAACCTGCCTCTGTGACCAAATCTCATCACCCCTTTCATGGGTGATACTTTCAAAAACACATAATCACCTACTACAAACCCAAGGTCTCGTCGTCGAGTATCAGCATAACTCTTCTGAAGACTCTGAGCTGTCCTCATACGATCCTGTATCTGTGTCACAATATCGGCAGTCTGCTGTACAATCTCGGGACCAAGTAAAATCCTCTCGCCAACCTCATCCCAATGCACTGGCGATCTACATCTCCTCCCGTAGAGAGCTGCATAAGGAGCTATACCTATAGACGACTGAAAACTGTTGTTATAGTTAAACTCCACTAATGGCAGTCTAGTCTCCCAAGAGCCCTGAAAATCAATGACACAAGCTCTCAGTAGATCCTCAAGAATCTGGATCACCCTCTCCGACTGACCTTCTGTCTGGGGATGGAACGCTGTAATGAATAATATCCGAGTCCCCAAAGCTATGTGCAAACTCTTCCAGAATGCAGACGTAAATCTCGGATCTCTGTCCGATACAATCGACACTGGTATGCCATGCAGTCTAACAATCTCCTTGATGTAAAGATCTGCATACTGCGTCAATGAGTAAGTAGTCCTCACCGGCAAGAAATGAGCTGACTTGGTGAGTCTATCCACGATCACCCAAATAGCTGTACATCCTCTAGTACTCCTCGGAAGGCCAACTACAAAGTCAATCGTGATGTTCTCCCACTTCCACTCTGGGATGGGTAGAGGCTTAAGTAACCCTGCAGGACGCTGATGCTCTGCCTTGACCTGCTGACAAGTCAAGCACTCTGATACAAATCGGCCAATATCTCTCTTCATGTCGGGCCACCAATACAATGACTGCAAATCTTTATACATCTTCGTAATTTCGGGGTGAATGGAATACGGAGATGTATGAGCCTCTGTCAAGATCTCAATCCTCAACTGATCAACGTTCAGTACCCACATACGACCACGGTACTGAACTATACCATCAACAACTGTATAGAGAAGCCCGCCCTTGGCTTCATCTCTCTGCCTCAATCGCTGCAACTCCTCATCTGCAGGCTGTCCAACTCTGATACGATTCCGAAGATTCGGCTGCACCGTCAACACTGACAAGCTCGGTGCATGACCACTTGAGTAAAACTCCAAATCAAACCTCTGAATCTCATTCTGCAGTGGTAACTGCACTGACAAACACGATACCACTGACGACTTCCGACTCAAAGCATCAGCCACTACATTAGCTTTACCCGGATGGTAGCTAACGTCACAGTCGTAATCCTTAACCTACTCCAAACATCTCCATTGCCTCATGTTCAACTCCTTCTGAGTGAAGAAGTACTTGAGGCTCTTGTGATCAGTGAAAATCTTGCACTTCTCGCCATACAGATAGTGCCTCCAGATTTTCAAAGCAAAAACCACTGCTGCTAACTCCAAGTCATGCGTCGGATAGTTCTCTGTCTCGACGCATAAGCAATAACTTTGTCCCTCTTCATAAGCACGACGCCTAAGCCCAGTTTAGACGCATCCGTGAACACCACTAACTCCTCATGGGGCACTGGCATCGCCAACACTGGCGCAGTAGTTAGTGCTTCCTTAAGCTGATCGAAGCTCCTCTGGCAGTCTGAACTCCATATAAACTTCGCATTTTTCTTGGTCAAGGAAGTCAAGGGTACTGCAATAGAAGAAAAACCCTTGATGAACTTCCGGTAGTAGCCTGCTAAACCCAAGAAACTGCGAATCTCTGAAGCATTCTTCGGAATTCCCCAATCCTGCACTGCCTACACTTTCGTTTGATCCACTGCTATCCCATCTCTCGAAACCACGTGGCCTAGGAATGCCACCTGCTCAAGCCAAAACTTGCACTTACTGAACTTCGCATACAATCGATGCTCCCTCAAAGTCTGCAACGCTGTCTGCAAGTGCTGTCTATGCTCCTCGAGTAGATCAAGAGATCATCAATAAAGACTATGATAACCTGATTTAAGTACGGCTGAAATACGCAGTTCATGAGATCCATGAAGACCGCTGGAGCATTAGTCAACCCAAACGGCATTACTAAGAACTCGTAATGCCCATAGCGTGTCCGGAAAGTAGTCTTGGACACATTTGCATCTTTGATCCTCAACTGATGATAGCCAGATCGCAGATCGATCTTAGAGAACACCGAAGATCCCTGTAACTGGTCAAACAAATCTTCAATCCTCGGCAGTGAATACTTGTTCTTCACAGTGACCCTGTTGAGCTCTCGGTAATCGATGCAAAGTCTCATGCTACCATCCTTTTTCTTCACAAACAACACCGGAGCTCCCCAAGGAGAAAAGCTAGGACGAATAAAGCCCTTCTCCAACAACTCTTGAATCTGCTCCTTCAACTCTTTCATCTCAGTAGGAGCAAGTCGATACGGTGCCTTAGAAATAGGCACAGTGTCGGGCATTAACTCAATACTAAACTCCACTTCTCTCGCTGGTGGAATTCCTGCAACGTCCTCTGGAAAGACATCTGAAAAGTCACAAACCACCTCTATATCTGACAATGGTCTGCTAGGTGGTTCTGATGAAGTGACTACATTGGCGAGAAACCCCTGGCAACCACGTCTCAATAACTTCCTCGCACGTGTATAAGAAATCACAGGCGAGATCTCACTGCTCGGAGATGCATAGAAAACAAATTGGTCGCCCTCCTCTGGTTTCACTGCCACTGTTCTCTGCCAAAAATCAATCACTACTCCGTTGACTGACAACCAATCCATACCCAAAATCAGATCGAATCCCGTCAACGGTAAGACCACTAAATCTGCTCTGGTAGTGCGCCCCTGTAAATCCATCTCCAAGCCTCTGCAGGTACTAGTGGTAGAAAGAACCTGTCCAGATGGCATGGTTACATCATACCCTGTTTCAGCAACCTCGGGCTTAATGTCTATCCGTCTGATAAACTCCAGGGAGATAAACGAATGCGTAACTCCCGAATCTAGCAGCGCACACGTGGAATTTCCTCCTACTAAAATTCTCCCTGCACGCAGAAAATATTTCCAAATAGCTGCACCAAAATCTTAATTTACCCAATTTCACACCTAAGGACTACTCGTCTCCGAGGCATATTGCATCACCCCATGTTTCTTTACGTAAATCGCAATGCATAACTAAGTGTTTTAACATTAATGCTAACTTAAATTCTTAAAAGTAAATCATGCTGTAAACACTTAAAACTTACAGACCGGTAGCATGGATTTCTGAGCTCGCATAGCAGTAATGACCCCTCCAAGGAACCTGGCTTTGATACCAACTGAAACGACCCTAACTCTCTAAATATAAATAAATATGCGGAAATTTTTTTTTAAAATAAAACTAAGTAAAATAGATGTACATACATGCCCATACATATATGCATAGAATAAATAGATTTTAAAATAAATAACTTAAATAAAAACAACATTTAATAAATTAAATATCTGAGTCTAACATTTAATAAAATACTGACATAAGAAAAATAAATAAAATTTGCATGCACTGAAAATATTTGAATACAAACATACAATAGTGTCAATTTACTGAAAATAAGTAAAAATGTGTAACATGATAAAATATTCAAAACATGCATATAGACTCAGACAACGGTCACGGGGTCACTGCATGTTCGCTCATAGGTCCTCGCCGCCGGTGGGTACTACGTCCTCCTCTACGTACTCACCTGCACCATACCAGTGTAGTGAGCCTATAGGCCCAACATGCTAACATAACAAGGGTTTAAAATAATTTAAATCACTTTAATACTAATACATAACATATACATGAATGAGCATGCTTAAAAATATCATGAACATAACATAAACTTAAATTAAACTTAAATATCATAATAATACATAAACATTGTTGAGCAAAGTATTTTCTAACATCGCATGGTTGTATCCATAGTGTAACCTTAAATACATACATTAAATACTGATCAGCGTGGTAACCAACGTACGTGACGGTGACGAATCACCTCTTAAATTGGCAGTAAACTGCCCTTCAATAGTTCACATATGGGGACGAATCCCCCTTAAATTGTCACACTACTTCAACTTCCAACATAAAATTATTTTCTTTTGCTCAACCTTAAACATTAAATCATGCATAAAAATTATTTCATGAATGCATGTACTTAAATAAAATGTGTGTCCTTCATATATATTTAATTTAATTTCATACTAACATATAAATATTAAAAATAACTTCCATGCATAAAAATAATTAAATATATATTCAGGACACATGCAATTTCTCATGGGTTGTCCTGAACTGCTGGCCCTAACACTCAAGCCCATTTTCTTAAATTCTGGCCCATTAACATTGAGACTGGCCCATTAACATACTTAAACCCATTAACACCTTTCTAAGCCCAATAAATCAATTAAAGCCCATTAGCACATACTTGGCTCAATAACAACTTAATCTGGCCCAATGGGCCTAAAAGCCCAAAGACTGGCCCAATAATTTTCGTGGGCTCCAAAGCCCATAAAAATTATTGGACTAACTTAAAATAATTATTCAAGCCCATTAAAAAACTTAAATGCAGCCCATTAATTTAATTAATCTAATTAGCCCAATTAAAACACTTTAACTTAATAATTAACTTAAAAATAAAATACCCGAGCCCGACTAACTTAACCCAGACCCGAACCCACTAGACTTGACCCATGACTTACTGAAACCAACCCGGACCCATGACCCGACCCGGAAAGCACCTAGAACCCTAAAACCCGAAACTCTATCTCCCCTTGTGATGCGGCCGTGAGCAGCCCTGAGCGGCTTTACAAAAACTAACTATGCTGCCTGCTCCAGCCACCTTTGGCTGTGAAAATACCGCCCGTACTTAACCAACATCAAGAAGGTTCTAACCCCACAAATTTTACCTCAAACGGATCTCTGTAGAGGGAGAACGAACCAAAACAATCTACCCCTAGTTTCCGCTCATGCGCAGAACGCGACCAGAGGATTCAGACCGTTTGGCCGCTCATCTCCGGCAACCACCGGCCGGAAAAATTACCTTTACAACCTTCCCCAAGGTCTTGGGGTTCTAACCCAATTGGAATCACCCTCAAACTCATTTTCAACAGTGCACACGAACCATTCTCCTAAAACCGCTCAAACTGCAACCTGTTGCGCATCAGAAATAGATGGCTTCGGTTCCAGCCTGTTACACCCATAAAACCTGACCAATCTCGACCCTAGGGACCCTAACACACCCACCTAGACATGCACCAGCAGTTGGTCGTACCATGTTGGAAGAAAACGTGAGTCATGATCAAACAAATGCATAAACATGTCATGAACATCAAAACCGATCCTTAAATCTGAAAATTTGAAGAAAAATCAATGCTACACAATACACACTCTATAATATCTGATAGGTACAAAAATTTGGAAGAAAAACATGTCTTGCACCGTTAAAAAAAGAGGTAGGAGCGTGTAGAACGAATCTGGGACGACGGGACGAAAAACGATCAACTTTGGAGCTTCAAAGATTATGGCTATGGAGTTGAAGTTTTCTGTCAAAACTGAGGTGGAGGTTGATGAAGAAGGGTGGGAGGCGGCTAGGAAGAGTTTGATCGGTTAAAGATTTAGTTTAGGGTTAAATATTAGATAATTACTTAAAATACAAAACCTATTTAGATAATATACTATAAAATAATAATTAAACTATTACTAATAATAAAAAAATCTGATGTAAAAGCATAATTCCCGAAATTATAATTTAAGGGATTTTTAAAATTTAATAAAAGTCATTAAAATGACTTATTTTGGCTAAAAATCAACCTTAAAATAAATACATAACTAAATACTAAAATTTTCTTGACAAAATACCTTAAAATATTATTTTAAGGCTCATAAAACTCATAAAATATTTTTGGCTAAATATTTTGGTATCTCGTCCGTCCACGGTCCCGTCTACGCGATCAAGACAATTAATTCCTTAAAAATCTAAAAATACCATAATTGCGGGTTAAATGCTAAAATAAATTTAAATCATGCATATATTTCACATAATAACAAATAAATTTCATTTAACCCAAATATAAAATTTTAATTAATTAATTTCCTTAATTATGCATGCGAATTTACGTATTAAAATTTTCGGGTATTACATAAATATTCTCCACCTCGATCCGATCGAAATGCTTTAATACTCTTACCTAGTTAGTTTTCTACTTCAGCCTTGAATTCTTTGAACTTTTCAAATGCTTCAAACTTATATTTCATCAAATATAAATACTCATACCTAGAATAATCATCAGTAAAGGTAATGAATTAGGTGTGACCAAATTTAGTACCAATATTAAATGGACCACAAACATCTGTATGGATCAAATCTAACAGATTTTGACTACGCTCAGGTTTTCCTTTGAAAGGAGATTTAGTCATTTTTCCTTTTAGGCAGGACTCACAAGTAGGTAGAGAGTTAATATCAGACATATCAAACATGCCCTCTCCCACTATCTTGTTCATCCTCCTTGAGGAAATATGACCTAGCCTAGCATGCCAAAGGTTTGCCGGGTTTTGACTATCATTTTTTCTTTTATTTGTTGTTGTCGGTTTATCAACATAATTAATTGGTATGTCTTTTAATTTTAAGTTATATAGATCATTTTCAAGTTGTACACATCCAATCAAACATTCATTCTTGTAAATATTGCAAATCTCATTCACAAAATTGCAAGAAAAACCATCTCTATCAAGCTTAGAAACAAAAATAATGTTTTTAACCAAATCTGGCATAAATAAAACATCTCTCAAAAGTAACTTAAAATTGTTCTGCAAAACTAAATAAACGTCTCCCACAGCTTTGGCTTCAACTCTAGAACCATTTCCGAGTCTTAGCTTGGTCTCACCCATCCTAAGCTTACGACTTCTTGTCATCACCTGCAAATCATTGCAAATGTGAGATCCACATCCGGTATCCAATACCCAAGAAGTAGTATTAAGTGAAACATTTATTTCAATGTAAAACATACCCTATGCAGTTCGCAACTGCTCGAGATATACTTTGCAGTTACGTTTCCAATGATCGGGTTTCTTGCAGTGATGGCAAACGTCTTCAGATCCGTTCACGTTTGAAGCCTTTGTTTTGATCTTCTTCTTTGGTATAATTTTCTTGGGTGGGGCAGAACGTTTCTTACCCTTTCCACTTGGCCCTTTCTTAGAGTTAGAAGAGGAACCAACCAAGAGTACCGGTTTATCCTTCTTTAATGTGGCCTCAAAAGTCACAAGCATATTGACCATCTCTTCAAGGGTGGCCTCTATCTTGTTCATATTAAAGTTCATCACAAAGCCGTCAAACGACGAAGGAAGAGAAAGAAGTAACAAGTCCGCGTTCAGTTCATGCTCCAATGTCAAATCGAGTGTTACCAATTTTTCAATGAGCCCAATCATGTGTACCTCATGCTCATGGACCAAAGTCCCATCTCGCATGCGGCATGTCATGAGCTCTTTGACGGTGGCATACCTCTCCGATCTTGACTGGGCCCCAAAAATTTCCTTGAGAGTATCGTGAATGTCAGCAGCATTCACTGCATTCTTAAATCGCCTCTGAATTTCATCAAAAATCAAAGCCTGCATGTAACATTTGGCCTTGATATCATGGTCCCACCATTTGTCAAGTTTGGCTAATTCTTTCGGACTCACATCAGCCGGGGCTTCTTTCGGAGGAGGATTTTCTAACACGTAGAAAACCTTTTCTGAACTAAGAACAATCCTTAACTTACGGAACCATTCCGTATAGTTTGCGCCAGTCAGTTTGTTTTGTTCGAGAATTGAGAATAGTGGATTGCGCAAATTCATTGTAATGAAATACTGAAAAGAAACAGACAATAATCAGTGATTGCTTAATTAATTTACTAAGACATAAAATATGGCGAGATTTAATTTTATGAATTTTACTCCCACTATTTTAACGATTTCACTACCCTCTAGTGAAAACGAGAAACCGATTTCCTTAGTGGGAACATGGAGTCCAATTGACAAATCATAGTCCCGAATAATATCAGCCAACCATAATTTTCAAAAGTTAGAGCCCAATTGCTTCCAAAGCAACCCCCATGTTTTTACCTCATGTCCAATAAGAGCCCAATAATATGACGCCGTTTATTGTGACATGTCAAGATGACCCATCAATATTAAGTTGTGATGAACGGTCGCCATGTGGATCCCCAATAATATGAGCCAATCCCATGGGAGTTTCACCCAACTTACAACATGTGTCGATCCAATGTACAGCTTTCCGACGAACGGGCCCCCCAATAATATGAGCCAGACCGTGCCCGCGGGTAGCATCTCATACATTGATCGTTGATGGAAGGTGGAAATATTTAAACAATATTAAATTCCCTTTTGTTTATCTTGATATCAATTTTAAATCATATTTAAAATGAGGGATTTTTAATTTTGAAAAATTGTCTCATCATATCATATTTGTATGCTTGCGGGATTCATGCAATTTAGTCTAAACATGCATACAACAATAATATCATATATTATATTTAGGATGATCGACCCCAAAACTAATCGACCCGTGGTTGCCAATCACGAGTCTAAGTCCAATCCTAGGTGATATGCAAGTATGCAATGCAATCCTATTACATTGAGCTTCCAATTTACATTTCTTCGGTCTTTATTGTCTGCTGGGCCCACCTTTGTCTTCAAATCTTTATCTCCCACTAATTCTAATAAATTTACAATAAATTTCGATGACAAGTAGGGGATACATATTTAAGGGTGGGAACGGGCCACAAACCAGACCCACTTTTTATTACAAATGACAAATCAAATTGGGCCATAAACCAAGCCCATTAATAAAACTCAACAACAATAATAAAAACCAAATGTAAATTTCCTAACATACACCTACAAAATTGGTCATGGCAATCGATCATCCTTTATCCAATATTTAATTCAATAATTAAATCATTTGATAACATGCAATGGCAACATAATTAAAAGATAAAATCAAATTTTATCTAATATATATATAAGATCATATTTTATCATCAATTGTATCAAAATAATTAATTTTATAAAATCTAATTTAACGGATAAAATTTATAAATTTTCCAAAAATTCAAATTTATCCAAAAATCAATTTTAAAAATTTTTGACTAAAACAATTTGACCCGATGCCTCGTGGACCAATCAAAAACAATTTTTGATCAGACCATAAACTAAAATTTCAAAAATCTAAAATTCTTTTAAAAAATCATATTTTAATTTTTCGGGCTGCCCGGGACGTTCCTGGGCAGCTGCACCCCCACGGGGGGCCTAGGGAAGCCCCTTCGCTGCCCTGGGCAGCGTTCTTGCAGCGGATACCACTGTTGAAACATGCTTTTCAGATCATAGATCTGATACCCGGTGCAGCGGAATTTTTAAAATTTTTATATGGAACGATTCCATATCATGGGTATCAAATCCTAACGATTAAATTATGCAAGTAAAATAATAATTACAATTAATATTTTACCTCTTCAAGCTAAGGCTTGATTATGGACTCCAACAGAATTTTCTGCACTTGTTGTAAATCCCAGGAACTGATGACTACTCGATCAATATCCGGAATTAGGTCCACGAACAGAAAACTAAAACCCTCTGATTGATTGCACTAGAAATCAATCAGATGTTTATCGAAGAGATTAAACAGATTTGATCTATCAATTCAAAATGTAATTTTTCAAAAAAATCACAGACTGAATTTTCTCAAAAAGAAGAAGAGGTTTTTCGAAAAACCCTCTAGAATATATTTCAGTATTTTCAAAAATTGCAAGATGGAATTAATGTTCTGTTTTCGAAAACTACACATATATTTATATATAATTTTTAGACTAGATTAAGTTATATCTCTATTAGGACTTTAACTCTTTAGGCCCATAATCCACAACTTAAGCCCAAAAAGCAAGCCCGTTGTTATAGAAATTAATATAAAATTCATTATGACTCCGATTGATAAACCGATTTCACCAATGTGCATAGAAACCATTTCTGCACCTTTTAAAGTCAAGATAATTTTTCTGAATCCGAATTCAGTGATTTCCAAAAATGCCCATCCCTATGTCATTTTAGGAAATTCCACTCCCTTTACTTAAAAAGTCCAACTTCTCTTTCATTAAATTTAACTCTTTAACTTTAACTATCTCAACGGAGATTAGTAATCCATTACTTGTGTGACCCTCAATGGTTCAGGAATACAGCTAGCCATGGGCTCACAACTCCTTGTGACTCGGAACAACAATTTCCGACTTACCCATCGAATCATGATAAGAGCGCCTAGCAACATCGCCCCATGATTCCCTAGGTATCACTGATAGTTCCTGCAAGAACCAGTAGGTTTTGGTTAGCGTACAGTACGGTCCCTTCATCCATATATCCCGATCAAATCAACAACCATTGGTACATCGAGAGTCGTTCGAGATTCGATAACTATGCAATGCATCTTGAAGATCAAATAGTGACATCGCATGTGCTACTAGGAAACCAAGTAACCTAAATCACATCAAGTACTCTGGCCAGAGATTTGTCACACTAATATCTCCTCAGATCGCATAGGATATCCACACTCGCAAGCGTGTGGTGAATCCTTGACAACAAAGCATCGACTCCTATATGTGTCGTAACTGTACCCAATCACGACACCTGATGACCCTCATAGAGTCGATAAACGAGTCAAATTATAGTACTAGCATATAGAGTCTCCATGATGTTTCAAGTAGTAAGGACTAATGGTGTACAACCAAAATCGCGGACTTATCCACTCAATTAATAATAACCACTTGGAAAGTCCGAATAGGGTAGTTCAATCATTCATCATATGAATATCCATTTGCATGATTTGAACATCTCTATGTTCCATACCAATGAAACGTGGTAATCAACATCGCAAATGTTAGTCTCAATCTCGAGCGATCCTTATCCTTATTTGCGGACGGCTCAATTGACTAGGAACTATTTATAATATACAGTAACTATAAGATGTGTTTCATGATAGTGATCTCTCTTTCTTCACTATCTCATCTTACTTACACTATAGTATATTCAAGGTCTTTATCAAAACAACAATAGTATATCACAATATAACATTATGAAGAAAGATAAAGAAAATGCCATTAATGAATGTAAATTATATTAAACAAAGATTGTTTACAATAAGAGACTCTCAAAGCCCTTAGCCACAACTTGGCTAGCGGGGCATCAACTCTTTCAGTAGAATCCTCTGAGACTTAAACAAGGAGGTGAGGGCTCCCGGTAAAAATTCGTTGATAATCTCAAGAGAGACGGATTGAGGGGATGCCCAGATCAAATGAATAATGGTGATAATTCGTTTGAGGGGATAATTGCTGGGTATTCAACCAAAGTCCAACATTGAAAGATCAAAATAAAGATTATGAGTTAATATATGGAATGATATCTCCATTGGTATGAGATCTTTTGGGGGACGTCCAAAAGCAAAACCATGAGGTCTTGTGACCAAATTGAAAAATATCATACTATTGTGAAGATATCTGGGTTCCGTTGCTTAACAACCTCATATAAAATATATTCCATCACGTATAATTTGAAATTTACCATGAAATACAATGTGGAAATGGAAATGTATTAAATTAAAATATGACCTGTAAGAATTCAAAGTAAAAAATTAGAAATTCTATGATACACTGAGAGTGTTACCTCCGATGCATTTTTTGGGATCAATCGCTTACCGCTAGGCCAAAAGCTATAGCTTTAACCAAGACACAGCTTTATTTCCTTATACTCGTGGAAGTGCAGATGGCAGGCTGTCAAGACCATGGGTCTAGGTAGGGGTGAGCATCAACTTGGTTAAACCAAATTAACCGACCGAACCGATCTAATTCAAAAATTCGGTCCTGTTAATTCGGAAATTCGGTTTTCATTTCAAAAAAATTAGGTCAAATCGGTTAAATTGGTTCGGTTTCGGTTTTTGCTTTTAAAAAATCGGTTAACCGATTTAACCGATTTGTCAAAATATTTTTTTTTTTTTACATTTTTAATAAAATTGGTCATGACCCATGGGCTTCCAAAATTCAAAACTAAGCACACATGACCGGCCCACAACCTCAATCCCTAAATCCGGCCCACAACCTCAATCCCTAAATTGCAGACACAATCGATTTATCTCTATTCTCTTTGCAGTCTGTTCTCATCAATGGTCATCGTCTTTGCTCGTTGCTTTGATCTTTCGACTTTCATCTCTCAAAGAAGTCGATTTCTCTAAGGTGAGGTATGATTAAAATTTCTTTAAAACTGTCAGTGCACCCCTTCCATTAATTTCTCAACTCTTGTGCTTTTGGGAGACTAATTTTTAGGCTGAAATGAGATTTGAGATAACAATTACCTGGTTTTGCTGCTAAACTTTAATCACCGAAATTTTCTGGTTTTGACTTTCTTTTTCAGATTTTTTTTTTCCAGAAAAAAATCGGTTAACTCGGTCACCGACCGAATTAACCGATTTTTATTCAATTTGGTTTTGATCGGTTATCATACATAAATCGGTCGGTTAGGTTACATAAAAATAAATCGATTCGGTTCGGTTATTCCCAATTCGGTTCGGTCGGTGACCGAACCGACCGAATGCTCACCCCTAGGTCTAGGGAGGGGCGTGTCTTACTGCTAGTGCGGTCTCATTTCCCTTTCGAGATCAGTCTTATCCTTTTTCTACTGCCGTCTTTGTGACCAGCAGAGAATTTATTACCCGTTAAGATACGATATCTCTGTTTTACAGCCACCTAGCCAACCAGATCAAGTAACGCAACGTCAGTAGCTTGACACACTAAAGATTCTCAGAAGGTCACAAATGAATTACTATTCACTCTTGCACGCTTAACCCAATACATTTCAATACATAATGTTCGAACGACCCTGTTTCTTTGAATTCAAATACATCAAGAATACTATTATCGATACAATATGGACAAACCCCAAAGAAATCCCAACTACGCAGCCCTCTCTTTTCTATTCCACACAAAAAGTGTGGAGTTCAATTATCATCACACACCATGTGCATGTTCGTTTTTCATTATTCTTTTTTTTAAAAAAAATATATTATTTATTTATTTATTTATTTTTATTGTTGTACTTCAAACATACAACACCAAAGAAATACTAGATTCCGAAGGAGGACCCCACAAAAAGTTGGGCGCACATGAACTGTCTTCTCAAAAACGTATGTATATCTTGATTAAAAAAAATGTATATCTGATTTTAAAAAAATGTATGTATATCAGTATATATTCTTATATTTGGGTCCCTTACTCGATGTTTGCATGGGATAATAATTAAGATTTTTTTTGTGAAATAACAATAATAAAGATATGAGGATGATTTTATAAATTATGATAAAATTTAAGAAATATTACGCAAAAAATATAACAAATATTCCCAAACCTATTAAATTACCTGATTCTTTTGTTAAGATACTTTTTTTTATTGGGCCTACAAACGGGAATTTTTTTTTATTTTTTAAGATAAAATGAGTGTAGAAATTTCTATCAAATTTAACGGGTAAATTTTTATTTTTTTTAAAAAGGAAACACCGTCGAAAGCGAGGGTTAGGCAGACCCCTATCTGTATATAAACATAAATAAGCGATACAAATAAAACCTAAAGGGGGAGGGAGACTAGACCAAGACCTCCCCAAAAAGTTATACAATGATACTAGTCACATCAGAACAACTAAAGTATCGGATAAAATAGGCCAAGACCTTACCTTTAAAGTTGTATTCTAAGAAATCATCTAATGGTAAACGTTTATTAATAAAAAAAAATTCAATGAACACCACATCTATTATTAAACATTGACCAATAAATACATCTTAGTATATAGTTTATGGAACGTGATAATTTTATTGATCTCAACTATCATATAAATAGATACAGATGCGTTTCTATAAAGGTGTAAAGATATACACAAAATAACTCCCTAACTTACAATGCAATTTACAAGGTAAAAAGATAATCGAAGATCTATAC
Organism: Henckelia pumila; assembly: GCF_033568475.1. NCBI lineage: Eukaryota > Viridiplantae > Streptophyta > Magnoliopsida > Lamiales > Gesneriaceae > Henckelia > Henckelia pumila. The sequence goes on along the minus strand of NC_133123.1, from coordinate 220,875,147 downwards.
AAATATTGAGAATATCTACAAGAATATTTGCTAACAGGCCCCCTCAAGATGGTGGTTCATGAATAACACCAATCTTGAAAGTTAAGTCGCGGAACCGAGTAGAAGATAAAGTCTTTGTGAGTGCATCGACGAGCTGATCCTGAGATGAAACATGAGAGATTTGCAATTGCAAGCGTTGAACCAACTCTCGAACAAAGTGATAGTCCAACGCATGTGTTTCATACGAGAGTGGAAGACAGGATTAACACAGAGATAAGTGGCCCAAATATTATCACTATTCAAGATCGGCGCAAAAGGAAGGGAGACACCAAACTCACAAAAAAGTGAGTTGATCCAAGTAAGTTCGGCTGCACCAGAGGCATTAACTCTATATTTGGCTTTATTAGATGAGCGAGCGAGCGACCATTGCTTCTTGGAGCTCCAGGAGATCGGATTGGATCCCAAAAAAATGACATAGGCGCCAGTAGAGCAACGATCATCAGGATTATCAGCCCAATCGGCATCAGTGAAGCCATGTAAGATGACAGACAGTTGACAGCAAAGGCCACATCGGGGCGAGTAAGGAGAATATACTGTATACTGCCAACAACCTGTCTATAGCGAGAAGCATCGGTGGAGGGAGCACCATAGTGGAGAGAAAGGGTGGTGCCCGTAGCCAATGGTGTTTGGACTGGCTTTGCATTCTCCATATTGAAGCGAGCAACGAGATCAACAATATACTTTCGCTGAGAAAGAACGAGAGAATGAGATCAATGAGCACCACATCTATTATTAAACATCGACCAATAAATACATCTAAGTATAGAGTTTATGGAACGTGATAATTTTATTGATCTCAACTATAATATAAATAGATACAGATGCGTTCCTATAAAGGTGTAAAGATATACACAAAATAACTCTCTAACTTACAATGCAATTTACAAAGGTAAAAAGATAATGAGAGATCTATACAAATATTGAAAATATCTACAAGAATATTTTCTGACACTTAGGATATTGCTGTAACGACAAGATAATATGAAATTTCCTCTAATTTAACCATCATCCACAGCTAGTTCTCCAAAATAAAACACATCGCGGAGATGAAACTCTAATTGCCCCGGTCAAATAACTTTCAACTCCCTTGTGAAAATGTAAACCGGTGTTTAGAAAAAAATGTTTTTAAAAATCAGGCATGAAAACACGATTTTAAGGTTGCGCTCGGATGGAAGCATTTTAAATCTTTGGATTTCGATTACAATTTTAGTGTTAACAATGAAACATAGAGAAATCTTAAATTCATAACTTGATTATTTATATATGTATTAGTTAGATGGATTAAAATGGATTTCAAATGACCACTTTATTGGATGAACTTAAAATCTATCATAATTATCATGAGATACTATATAAACATAAAAAAAGTGGATTTGATATTTATGGTGGTACTTTTCTAAACAACAAAATTATATTTGAAATATATGAATTTGAAATACTTCCATCCAAGTGCAACCTAAAAGTCAATCAATTTTAGACGGGAGATTTTACGTTGTTTTTTAGTTTCTATAAAGTGAAAAATTACAGACCTAAAATTACCCACATGTTAATTTAAAAAAAAAAAAAAGAAGAAAAATTTAGGTGCGCGTACATGTAAGAGAAAGAGACTATTCAACTTCAAACCTAATCAAAGTCAGAAACGTTGACCATATATTGATTAAAAAAAAGAAATAAAATAGATTCGTGTTTAATTTGTTCATACGAGTAGGAAAAAGAAAGATTTAATGGGAATGGGAAAGTGGGAAGAAATGGGCCAATTGGAATTGGAGTCCATAAATACTGTGAGATTCCTTGGATCTGAGAATTTTGAGGAGAGAATACCCGCGGCCTAAGTTATCTGCAAGTACCCTTTTTCCAGCTAATAAATTTTTGCACGTATACTGCGAAACCATCGACTCCACACATTCTTCTCCGCCACTTGCGTGAGAAAACGTCGAAAAGCCGGAATCTTTAGGTTATATTTTGCGTTGCGGGGGCGGTGCACATAATCTCAGATGGCTAGTTGGGTTCTATCTGAATGTGGGTTGCGGCCACTTCCCAAAATTTTTCCCAAACCAAGAAACGGCCAAGCTTTCTTGAATTGTAGCGTCTCAAAGCTGAATAATGAGCGGATTAATGTTGCAAATGGTTTTCCATCTTGTTTCTTTAATGGGATTATTAACAAAAAAGAGAGGAGTTGGGGTTTGAAAGTGAGTGCCCCGCTTAGAGTTCCTCGGATTGAGGAAGAAATCGAGGAATTGGAAAGGGTGAGAATTGGCGGGGAAGGATGTTTTGACCCTGGGTCGCCACCTCCATTTAAGTTATCTGATATTAAGAATGCAATCCCAAAGCATTGTTGGGTGAAGGATCCATGGAAGTCTATGAGTTATGTTGTGAGAGATGTGGCTGTGGTTTTGGGGTTGGCAGCTCTTGCTGCCTATTTTAACAATTGGGTGGTGTGGCCTTTGTATTGGTTTGCTCAGGGGACTATGTTCTGGGCTCTCTTTGTTCTTGGCCATGATTGGTAAATTTATTGTACGAGATTTTTTAGAATGTTGCTGTTTTTCTTGGTTACTTATGTGTAAAGGGCTTATTTTCTGATCTCGAATTTGCAGTGGACATGGAAGTTTCTCAAATAATCACAAGCTGAATAGTGTTGTTGGTCATCTTCTTCATTCTTCAATCTTGGTTCCTTACCATGGATGGTGTGTTACATGTCATCCATCCAAATTTCCAATTCTTTTTGTTGATAATAAATCTTGTTTTCGACGTAACTTTCTGGAGGCTGAACGAAATTTGTGGTGAATTGTGCAGGAGAATTAGTCACAGGACTCATCATCAGAACCATGGGCATGTGGAGAATGATGAATCCTGGCACCCTGTAAGTATTTATATTTCTGTTCTGCTTTTTGGTGTTAGAGATCTTGATATCTTGATTTGGTGTTGACGGTATATTCGGTGGTATAGCTCAAATCTTTTAAAGCCGACGGTAGAGTGCAGCATTTTAATTGTTATGCCCAATATTAGGCCACACAAGACAGCAGTATAGTTATTGCTTTAGACAGGAATCTTTTAAATCTTACATCAGTTTGTCTGCGAAGTTTGATTCTTATGCAACTTCCGTCCTATGGAGTGCTGCGCACAGTAGTGACATGAGTAGTCACACAAGTAAGTTTAGCAGTTGTTGCTTTTGACAGGACTCCAATAAATCTTTCAACAGTTTGTCGGTGAAGTTAATTCTTACGCGACTTGCAACTTATGAAGAGTTGCACATAATAGTGGCATGTCTAGTTACTCAAACAAGTAGAGCAATCGTTGCTTTACCAGGAACTTGTTTAAATCATACAGGAGTTTGAGCACGATGTTTATGTTGTTTTGTTAGATAGGCAGTTATACGAGACAGTGGAGCAATTGATACTTTACACAGATCAATAATATGTTGTAAGATTATGATTTGTTTGTTTATTGGATTTATTTCAGTTAACTGAGAAGACATATAATAATCTGGATATCATTACCAAGAAACTGAGGTTCATATTACCTTTCCCCATGCTGGCATATCCAATCTATCTGGTATGTTGCTTCTTTCTTCAGAATCGATGAATTTTTAGTTATTATTTGATTGAACTGAAATTGACTGATTGGATTGATGACAGTGGAGTAGAAGTCCGGGAAAAACTGGCTCTCATTTTGATCCAAACAGTGATTTGTTTGTTCCAAATGAGAGGAAAGATGTAATAACCTCGACCCTTTCTTGGACGGCAATGGTCGGATTGCTTGTAGGACTATCATTTATTATGGGTCCTGTTCAGTTGCTCAAACTCTACGGAGTGCCATACTTGGTTAGTTATATCTGTTTGTTTCAACGCTATTTTTGTCATTCAAGCAGGATAGTAAACATTTATTTTATTGCGGGCTTGGGTGGAATCACGGGAGCTTAACAGGGACAGCCATCATCTGCCTGAGCTAAAAACATCGAAAATTATTCATCCTCATTTGGAAACATTTAGCAACTCCTCTGAATCAAATTCTCGGTCTTGTTTTTTCTGAGCTGACTGGATAATTTATATTCGGTTCAAATGAATTGGCTGCAGGGTTTTGTAATCTGGCTTGATTTAGTTACCTACTTACATCACCATGGTCATGAGGATAAGCTTCCCTGGTACCGTGGAAAGGTAATCAAATCGAATTTATATTAATTCCTTTTATTTCCGCTAGAAACAACCGTTATTTTTCAAATCTAAACCAGTTAATTAACAGAAGACTATTGACAAATCACAAGATATGGCAAGTTTTCATTAAAATCCACTTAGCTTCTAAGCTATTGTATATAATGGTTAAGTTTGGATAAAGAGGCGAACTTTAGGTTCAGCCTTCTCTGCTCGTAAAAGTGATTAAAAGCTGAAAATATAGTTTTTACTGTTTGTGGATCAAGTTCTTTTTAAAATCTATATAAGAAAGAGCATTTTTTTAAAACTCACATTTGAAGAAGCTTTTATTTAAAAAACACGACGGAAGTTTCTGCTTGATACATTATTTTACTAAGTGTACTTCGATGTTTGTTAACTCAGGAATGGAGTTATCTCAGAGGCGGGCTTACGACCCTCGACCGAGATTACGGATGGATCAACAACATCCACCATGACATAGGGACGCATGTTATACATCACCTCTTCCCTCAGATCCCACACTATCATTTGATAGAAGCGGTAAGTGTCAATTCTATGGGACAAAAAGGAAAAACCAGTCCCTCTTCCATCACTTTCACTCGTTTGATTCTACCAAGTGCTTATGAATACTACTCTTCCGATGCAGACCGAAGCAGCTAGACCTGTACTAGGAAAATATTACAGGGAGCCTAAAAAATCAGGCCCTATGCCATTTCATTTACTTGGAGTCCTCTTAAAAAGCATGAGAAAAGATCACTATGTGAGCGACACTGGTGATATTGTATATTATCAAACTGATCCTCAGACGTCGAAAAATCTCAAGTGCTGATGACATATAACGTACTTCTAAGAACAAAGAAGAGCTGGCTCGAAGCAGATTATACCGAGCTGTGACTAATTCAACCCTTTTTTGTGGATCTCAACAAATATTGATTCTTTTCCTCGCTGATGGAGTAGCATATTGATATTATTTATTGTATAAATATTGGGTTATTCTTGGTGCAGTCATATAATGGTTAAGGTCGATGCCACCCGCAGGGTACTACCCTGCGGGTGGCGTGGCGGATTATGATTGAGTAAAATCAGTGGACCCCACGTGGAACCCATTGATTTTAACCAATCATGATCCGCCATGTCACCGGCAGGATAGTACCCTGCGGCTAGTATGTACTAAACCCATATAATGACATTGTACTGTATCTTGCATCAGACAAAAAAGTACAATGAATTGCTTGCATATGGAAACTGAGGCTGCGTACATGAAGCAAATATAGGAATAATATTATGAGTTTCTAATTGTCTTTTCAATTCCAGTGTAGAAAATTTCATATGATCAAATATGTACGTATTTGATAATGGGCGAGGAGTACTTTTCAAGGAAAATTGCAATTTTTGTAATGTGTTTTTTTTTTTTGGCACTTTATAGTCAAATTTATTATTAGTTTGGTATTTGTTTAGCCAGAAAATAAAATTATTTTCTAGGCCCAACATGAAGAAGAAATCGGAGCCCAAGTTCCTAATACTTAAAGCCCGATTATAATAAGCCCATCAAAGAAAGGAAATCCGAGTCCAGCAAGGAAGATAGCGGCAAATCGAAGTTGAAGTTTATTTCAAAACACCTTGACCAAGTCAAAATCGGTTGATGAGAAATGAAAATGGTAAATGACACTACGTGGTCCATGATGAGGAGTAATGGAGGGGAAGTTACAGACTTTTCCAAACAAAAGCATGGTAGAAGCAAGGAGGGAGGCTCTCGCAAAATTCAACCAAATAAGCTCCAAAAGTTCTCTGCAATTTGACATCAATTTTTGTGCAAGTTTCGTACATTTAGCATCTTCATATTTTTCCAGAAATTTTCAGTGTACTCATTTAGCATTTTCTATTAGTTCCTCTAACTATTTGAGCAAATTATCCTTTGTTTTATTATGACAAACATGTGTAATTTTGAATTTTTAGTAGCAAAGAATAAATATTCGATTGCTATTAATAATTCTCCTCTCATTTTTTTTTGTTCTTTGGCATATAACAGGTGGAACTGAGACTGATGGTGAAAGCGAGACATACGCTAGCAATACACCCATTCGAGCCATTTTTGTGTGCAACATAATTTTGGCACGCCCGGTGGGACCATGCTACCGAGGAATCGTAGAGGTCAGGAGAAAGGTGACGACAAGTCGTCGCAAGAGGATGGTGCTGGAGGCTCCGTTCCACATGTTGATGGTGCTGAAATTGTTGTTCATACGGAGGTTGAAAATGTTGAGAAACCCCCACAAACTGGTGAAGGTGGAGGATCTAGTGGAATTCCAGAAATAATGTTGATTCCTTCTGAACATGTTGACTCCATGGTTTCGAAAAAGTTTGAAGACATGGATATGATGGTTGCTAGCACTATGGAACGTATGGAAGAGGAGCATAGGTTTATGATTTAAGCCATGAGCTTCATGCGAGGTGAGATGAGAAAAATCAAATCTAGTGGAGAATCTGTTCCTAAAGTCACCATATCTCAGGAACAGACAGTGAACCCGAAGAAAACTGCTGAGAAATGTCATAAACCCAATAAAGGTGGAGGATCCAGTGGGGGTTCCCCGTCAGGTGATCTTCGCCGCCCTGGGCACTCTGGTTTGTTCATCAGAGTGAAAGGTACACTCCTCCTCAGAGAAGAGAAGAGGAACTATGGGGAAGGGTTCCGCCAATCCAAAAATTCAGTGGCAAGGGACCTATCATTCCAAGGTTTGCAGTCACTAACCCGGGAGCACAACCTGGCTTTTATGAAGAACCGTTTGCTCACCCGTATCCCATGCTGAACACTCGGGGGGCAACCACTTATCATCATCCCCTGACTGGACCAACACCAGTGGATCATGAACTATTGAGAGAAATGGTACAGGACCTGTATGGACCAGGGATTAGGCCGATGACTAGCCCTGAGTTCCACAAGCCTTATCCAGTGCTCATTTACATTAATAATCCTTATCCCAAGGGTTTTAAGGTTCCTGATTTCCTGTTGTTCTCGGGAGATGACGACCAATTGTCTACGGAACATGTGGCACGGTTCACCATATGATGTGGAACATTGGCTAATTATGATAACTTTGCATTCTTCAAGATGAAATTGTTCCCAAATACTCTTACTGGGATAGCTTTCACTTGGTATACTTAGTTACCGAGGAACTCTATTTTCACTTGGCAAGAATTGGAGAAGTTGTTCTGTACTCAATTCTACAGAACTAAACCAAAGACTAGCATTGATGACTTGTGCAGGTTAACTCAGAAATTGGGGGAAAATGCATGGTTGTTCATTGAGCGGTTCAAAAATTTAAAAGTCGGTGTAAAGTGTTCCTTCAAGAGCCCGAGTTCGCTAAGTTAGCTCAAAGAGGATTGGACTTTGAGTTGAGAAAAAAATTCCATGGAACTGAATTTCGTGATTTTTATGAGATGACTGCAAAACTAGCAGATTATGAGGAACTCTTGCAGGAGGAATCAAGGAGAAAGAAAACGACTGTTGGTTCCTATTATCAGGATGTGGAGGGCGTGGCATTTACAGAAGTTGGCAAAGCTGGTTCCTTTATATGTCCGTCGCTGAAACGCAAAGCTGGTGAACCTGTGAAACTAAGTTCATCAGCGATGCAAGGTCAGAGTACTATTCAGTATACCATTGATGTGTCGAAGATAGAGGATATTTTTGATTTTCTTGTCAAGGAGAAATTTGTCACATTGCCTCCGGATCATCAAGTGCCGAAGAAGGAGGAGTTGAAAGGGAAAGAGTACTCTAAGTATCATAAAATGTAGCGACCCTACCCGGATCCACTATCTAATCAGAGTTAATTAGTGCATGCAATAAAAACTTAAAGCGTAAAGAGCGGATAATTTAAAATACAATAAATCCAATCGGCAGAATACAACCGACGATAACAAAAGTGTATAAATACTCTTATACAACCAAATCAAAAATCTTTAGGGTCACAAGCCCTACCACTAAACTCTCGCTGCAACAGGAAATAACCTCAACCCTGCTGCGAATCACCTGGACCATCCAGCCTCAAACCTGCCCCGCCACAAGTTATCCCAAAAAAAATACCAAACACAGGGGCGTGAGCGACAACGCTCAATACGAAAGAAATGATATATAAACTAATATGCAACAAGCAAATGACTGTAAAATACTGGGTAAAACAATCTACTCAGGGCGCCATGAATATACAGTACTGTGCTAAGAGAGCGACTTTGCGGGGTACTCGTATATTCCCCTATCAACTATAGCGTCTACTCCACCATCGTGGTCGCTCCTAGTGATAGAAAAACCAGGGTCTGAGCCTCCCCAGACACGAATCCATAAGGAGTAACTCATCACCGATGGAAACTGTCATGACTCACATCATACCCAATGCAGTCCAGTGTAAAAACATGCATGTGATAAAGTAGTAAAACATGGTAAAACATATAGCACATACTCATGCAACATATAAGCATATACATCATGCCGACTATCTCGGTCAGTACTTACGTACCTCTGACACTGCAGGTCAATCCTAGCACCACTGGTCTAGATCTCACGCCTAATAGTACACACTACGGCGTTTACAATGAAAAAACCCATGCATCACTATTTAAGCTCTAAAAGCCTTAATTAAGATATTTTATACTCCTAAATATTTTTATAAAGCCAAAGTTATACCTGCGTCCGTCGTCAGCCATTTGCTGTCGCTTGCCTCAAAACTAGGCCACAGCTCCGCTACGACGCCTGGATCGCTCTGCTACTTCCGGATTCCCAATAGGACGCCTAGAATTCCATATATCTAAGTTAGAAGGCAAAGAAATCGAGAGAGAAGAAAGAAAAGGTGCGAGTGAAAATGAAGTTCGGACCCTCTATTTATAGACGAAGTTCGGACCGTCCGAACTCTGTTTGGAGCCTCCGACACAATCGGAGCATCCGATCCCGTCATCGGGTCATCCGAAGTCCCATCAATACGTCAGTCATGATGTCATCTTGCTGACGTAGATGATGACATAAGCCCTAGTCCTAATCGGACCGTCCGATCCTGCCGACGGATCATCCGATCACGATCGGAGCCTTAGAACTCCACTTCTGAGCGTCCGATCTTCGATGGCCCAATTTTCTTACTTTTTGTTAATTATTCATTAATTACCTTAATTGGGTTATGGGTTACTACATTCTCCACCACTTAAGAAATTTTGTCCTCGAAATTTAAGTTTAGAGGAAAGCACTGAAAGTCAAACAAATGTTTTTTTTATTACAACTGATCATTACAGAGTACAAATCTTTCTTACAAAGAAAAGTACAAAACATCGAAATAACTCTGTATGCTCCACTCGCATCCGGCTCTCCAGCTCCCAAGTTGCTTCTTCAGTTCCCCTGCGCTGCCACTGCACCATCACTAGAGGTATGCTCTTGTTGCGAAGCACCTTGTCCTTCCAATCAAGAATCCTGAGAGGTCTTTCCATATAGGATAGATCCTGGTCCAATTTCACCTCGGTCGGATGTAAGATGTGTGACTCATCTGCCACGTACTGCCTCAGCAAGGACACATGAAACACATCATGGATACTGGAAAGATACGGTGGCAAGCTAGATGATAAGCCACATCTCCAACCTTCTCGAGAATCTCAAAAGGACCGATAAACCTTGGCGACAACTTTCCCTTGAGTTCAAATCTCATCACCTTCCGGAAAGGTGACACTCGTAGGAACACATGCTCCCCTACCTCAAAATGCAACGGTCTGCAGTGAGTGTTAGCGTAGCTAGCCTGTCGATCCTGGGCTACCTTAATCCTCTTACGGATCATATCCACTGCATCGATCATCTGCTGGATCATCTGTGGACCTTCGACTTGAGGTTCGCCAACTTCGTCCCAAAACAAAGGCGTACGACAGCGACGTCGATATAAGGCCTCAAATGGTGCCATTCCAATGCTGTTGTGGTAACTGTTTTTATAAGCAAACTCTACCAACGCTAAGTGGTCATGCCACGCTGGTCCAAAATCCATCACTGTCGCTCGAAGCATATCCTCGAGAGTACGGATAGTCCTCTCACTCTGCCCGTCGGTCTCTGGGTGATAAGCTGTACTCAAACTCAGTGTTGTACCAAGAGCTCTCTGGAAGCTACCCCAAAACCTGGAGGTAAACCTCGGATCTCTGTCGTTGACAATACTCAACGGAATTCCATGCAGACGAACAACCTCTTGCACATATAGACGTGTTATCCGATCGAAAGTAAAGTCCCGATTATAAGGCAAGAAATGTGCGGCCTTCGACAATCGATCAACAACAACCCAGATAGCATCACAATTCTTGGAAGACATCGACAAGTGGGTGACAAAATCCATCGTCACATGCCCCCACTTCCACTCAGGAATCTCTAAACTCTAGAGCAATCCACCGGGTTTTCAAAATTCTGCCTTGACCTATTGACATACAATGCATCGTGACACAAACTGAAAAACACTATGCTTCATTCCTTTCCACCAGAACCTCGTACGTTGATCTTTGTAAATTTTCATACTGCCTGGATGCACAAAAAATCTACTACGTTGAGCCTGAGACAGAATCTCCTCTCGTAGTGTGGAATCGTCAAGAACTACCACACGTCCCAAGAAACACAACAGACCATCATTATGATCATGAAAACTAGAAGTACTTCCATCCTGAGCCAATCGGGCTAACTTCTGCGTCTTCGGATCAACGGCCTGCGACTCACGTACACGCGTATACAAGGCTGGTTCGGCAAGTACAGATAAAACGTGAACTCTTTGTTATTCATTCTTATGTCGAAAAGTGAAACCCAAGGAACAACACTCCTCTACTACTCATGCAACCGAGCTGGTACGAAGCGAACTCACATACACTTTGCGGCTAAGAGCATCCGCAACTGGATTAGAAGTGCCTGGATGGTACGGGATCTCGCAATCATAATTCTTCAGTAGATCCATCCAACGTCGTTGCCTCATGTTCAATTCAGCCTGAGTGAACAAATACTTCAAACTCTTGTGGTCGGTGAAGATCTCAAACCTCTCACCGTACAAATAATGACGCCATATCTTAAGTGTAATACCCGAAAAATCCATAAATCTATTCATGATTTATTAATTGAATTATAAATGGATTTTAAGTTACTTTATTTTATTATTTATTATTTAAATGATAAGATTTTATGTGTTGTATAAATAATTTTAAAGTTGATATTTTATGTGTTTAAATATACGTTTATTTATTATGTTAAATGATTTTAATTGTTTTATGCACTTTAATTATGAAGTGTAGAGTTATGATTTAAATTATTTGATGTTAGTTATATACCTAATATATATTTATGTCTAACAAGATATTTAAATGTATTGAATTAATTTTGGACAGAAGGAACGAGACTAACCTATGCATGAGATCATAGAAAATATTCTTACGAGTATTTTGAGTATAATATTGCCATAGTTTTATTTTTAACCTCGAGTAGAGAATATCTCAATAATCCGATTTTAGCCTTGTTGAACTGACTACGTTTTATGTAGCCAACACCACACCTGTCACATTAATTCCTATCATTTCCATCTATCTACCCTCTACCCCACCCCATTACTCTCTTGTCTCACACCCCCTCTCTACGTCACGTAATTCCTCTCTTCCTATATCATTTTCCTCATCTTTATCTTTGGAGTCTTTTTCTCCTACGGTTCTTCATCTTCCAAGGTAATCCAAGCTTCCAAGTCCACTCGTGCCAAGGCTAGCTCGTTGCCAAGAATCCGGTTAACTCCATCTACGGTTAAGGCAAGTTTTTCAACAAGTATTTTAAGGTTTTGAAACCCATTCAAGATTATAATTGTTTTAATATAAAGATGTATGTTGATGTGCATGTTTTAATGGTTTATGATTTTGAAGAAACATGGAATTACGAGTATCAAGTTGTGAATTGTTGAAATTGTGAAACGTGGTCGTTCTTGACAAGTTTTTGATATATGTGTAGAAAATAATGATTCTTTTGAAGATTATGATGTTATTGAAAGTTTTAAAGGTGAGAAATTGATGTTTAATTGAAAGAAAATGAATTTTTGAGATTTTGAAGAAGTTGAGCAATTTTGATGGTAGTTACGGTTTAAAGGTTCTGAAGCAAAATCATTTCAAATCTTAGTGTTTGAAGTTAGTTAACCCATGTTTAATTACAAGAAAATGAGTTTTGATGATTTATGTAGTTAGGATTTAGGGTAAAATAAGTTTATGTTTGAAGTTTGAAGTGTTGAAGTTGTGTTCGGTGGCACCGAATTACTAACACTTGTTATGATTTTGTGAATAAACTTTAGTGTAGTGATCTAAATGATATGAGGCCAATTCTATTTGAAAAATAACTTATTTATCTACAACTTTTGGGTTTTGTAGTTTTGTCAAAATCATTTTTAAAGATTGGCCAAAATTACCCCAAAGTGTGTCAAGTGGTTTGAATTTCCGGCATTGACACATCTCGGGGGCATAAGCATAACTGTTTACTGAAATATCCAATTAAGGGGAGGATTTCAGAATTAGAAAGCCTAGATCAAGGGCTAAAACTTTTATGTTTACCAATTTTACAAATTATTGGTGCAAGAAATCGAAATATCAGTGTGAATGCATAGCAACTGTAGTGCAGCAGAGCTGTCAATGCGCAAGTATAGCGCCCCAGCGCATTTCTTTCAGCGCTGGAGCGCTATAGCTTCGAATTAATTTTCTTAAGTTTTGATTTTTGGGTCCTAATTTCAAGGTTATGTTCTTTTAATGCTTCTAAAATATAGTTAAGAGTTTCTAAGCAAAAAGTTTCAAGTTTTAAGTCAAAAACAAAAAGAACGACTTATGTGGATGGATTACGTTATGTGATGAATGTACATGTCTAAGTTTCATTCATAAAACCTATGTTCAATATGAAAGTATGATTTTTATCATCTATGACATGCATAAAGTTATTGAGTAAAGTTATGACGAGAGTTACGATGAAACAATGATGTTTCATATTGAATGAAATGATATGATGAATGATGAAAGTTATGATGAAATGATAAAATGATGAGACATGAATGAATGATGTTAAGATGAAGCATGATGACATGTTAATGTATGAAAACGCTTTCGATGTCTTATGTGTCATTGTGGTGGCAAACACGGGATTGGTGCTCCGATTTGGGTTCCGGAGAGGGCCTTTCCAAACATGGCTCATGAGACAGATAAGTACACGGGACTGGTGCTCCGGGATGAGCTCCGGAGAGGGCCATTTAAAGAACGAATGTTATGAGGCTTAGTGCCATATGCTTGTTGATCCACAGGAACTACGAATGTGCCCATTATGAAGGTTGCCACAATTTCACATAATTCATCACCCCAAAATGATAAGTTTCTATGTTATGTTCATGGTTTATGTTCATGATTTAATTTTTGTCCAACTTTCATGATTTTATTTATTAGATTTTAAGTGCAAAAGTTTATTTAAGAATGAAATGGTAATGTTTTGAGAATATGCATAAAGTCTATTTTCAAGATTTAAAGTTAAGTAAGTTGATGTCCATGTTTAAGTTCCTTGCATGTTTTAAGAGTTTTGAAGTTCATGTTCAAGATTTTAAGTTTAAAGGTTCATGATGTTTACGTTAAAGTTCCTCAAGTTCAAGGTATCATGTTACGTATGTTCAAGCTATTTTAAGTTTAAAGTATTTTGAAGCAATAATGATATCGATATGCATATTTTAATCTTGCCGAGTCCTTTAGACTCACTATACTTGAATGGTGCAGTTGGTTTAGCAGTTTTGATTTAAAAAGCTTGGGTAGCACGACTGAAGAGTCCAAGAGGCGAAGACATTGCATGACACAATAGTTCAAAAGCTCTGATGTATTTAAAGAGAAAATATTTATCTATGTTTATTTATGTTATGTTGTTATAATATTTTATGTACGATGTTTAAATGTAATGGTTTAATTATTTTCATTGTTAGTCTTTTAAAGATGAGTTTTGAGGATATCAAATGTTTCGTCTTTAAAATGTATTTTATATACATAGTTAATTAATTGAACTCACTTTTTCCTATCCTCTTTAAATGTTAGTAGCAGGTTTTGACGTGTCGTATCTTAGATGGACTTAAATGTAGGGTTGCATCCGTGTTTCATATAATGAATTTGTTGATTTACTAGGGCGATGCACTCCCAGCATAGTTTAAAAAGTTTTGAAAAATTTCCTCACTCTTTTTCCGCAACTCTTTAATTAAATATTTTAAAATACGGGACGTCACAGTTGGTATCAGAGCAATTGGCTCTGGGAGATAGTTCGTGCATGCAATCTCGTCAAGGACTCGAATGCTCCTGCCTCCATGACTGTAAGTTTAATGTTTGAAATTTTCAATTGTGTTTTATCTTACAGTTATGATCTCCTGTGATTTTCAACAGAAAATTTTCCTATGTTTGATGGATTTTTGGATTGAAATTGTGATGTGTCCTGCTTGATTAAGAGTATCTTGGGGACGTAATGATTTGTTGATGAAACTTTTCTTCTTGGGCATTACAGTTAAGATTATTCTCGAAGGATGTTATACTTTCCCCATGAGGAATGTAAGATGATAATTGATTTTTCGTTGGAATACTTTTGTTGTATAGAATAGGTTCGATGACAAATAATGTTCTCGATGATTGTTTCTTTGGACTATAAGAAGAATGATTTAGGATTAAGCTGTGACACAAAAAATTGTTGACATGTGAAATTACTTTTGGAGTATTACAAGGTTAAGTTTTTTGGAACAAGCTTATTTTCAAGATTAATAGTTTGAATGTTAAGTTTTAACGGATGAAATTGAGAATTTGGTTGAGCTTAGTAAATTTCTATCATTATGACAATACAATATAAGGAAAGAACAACGAGTACAAGCAAATTCAAGAATAGTAAAAAAACGTGGGGTGGATATTCACCGGTAAATACAAGATACATGAGAAGGATAATCATAATAGTTACAAAAAGTAATATTGCAAATCTCATCTTGTTCTTCGAGATCTTGGAGAAATAACTTGTGAGAAAAAGAATAATTTGAGTGTGATTAAAAATACGTTTGAGTGATCATATTTATAAGGTGAAAAAAGAAGAAAATAAGCCGTTTTGTTACCGTTTTTTTTTACTTTTAGCTAGCGTTGGGAGTAGAAATCACGTGTCTGAAGATTTTGAGGATTTTGGTGATCTGAATTAAGTCTTAAAGCAGATTTACAGCCGACTTGAAAAGATATGTTTCGATCTAAATTAAATCTTCAAGCGGATTCGTGGCATATTCGAACAAATATGTTTTGATTTGATAAGCTTAGAATTGCAAAATAAGAACGATATATTTTTTTTATCAGAGTGCGCAGCAGATTGTTGATTTATAAGACAATAATATTGGAAATTAGAGATGTAAGTGTGGGATTGTATGGATTAGTTGAGGAAAATTTATATTTTTGGAGAATGATCAGTCAAATTTCGAGGACGAAATTCATTTAAGGAGGTTAGATTGTAATACCCGGAAAATCCATAAATCTATTCATGATTTATTAATTTAATTATAAATGGATTTTAAGTTACTTTATTTTATTATTTATTATTTAAATGATAAGATTTTATGTGTTGTATAAATAATTTTAAAGTTGATTATTTATGTGTTTAAATATACGTTTATTTATTATGTTAAATGATTTTAATTGTTTTATGCACTTTAATTATGAAGTGTAGAGTTATGATTTAAATTATTTGATGTTAGGTATATACCTAATATATATTTATGCCTAACAAGATATTTAAATGTTTTCACGATTGAATTAATTTTGGATAGAAGGAACGAGACTAACCTATGCACGAGATCATAGGAAATATTCTTACGAGTATTTTGTGTATAATATTACCATAGTTTTATTTTTAACCTCGAGTAGAGAATATCTCAATAATTCTATTTTAGCCATGTTGAACTGACTACGTTTTATGTAGCCAACACCACACTTGTCGTATTAATTCCTATCATTTCCATCTATCGACCCTCTACCCCACCCCATTACTCTCTTGTCTCAGACCCCCTCTCTACCTCACGTAATTCCCCTCTTCCTCTATCACTTTCCTCATCTTCTTCTTTGGAGTCTTTTTCTCCTGCGGTTCTTCATCTTCCAAGGTAATCCAAGCTTCCAAGTCCACTCGTGCCAAGGCTAGCTCGTTGCCAAGAATTCGGATAAACTCTATTTACGGTTAAGGAAAGTTTTTCAACAAGTATTTTAAGGTTTTGAAACCCATTCAAGATTGTAATTATTTTAATATGAAGATGTATCTTGATGTGCATATTTAAATGGTTTATGAATTTGAAGAAACAAAGAATTACGAGTATCAAGTTATGAATTGTTGAAATTGTGAAACGTGGTCGTTCTTGAAAAGTTTTTGATATATGTGTAGAAAATAATGATTCTTTTGAAGATTATGATGTTATTGGAAGTTTTAAAGGTGAAAAATTGATGTTTAATTGAAAGAAAATGATATTTTGAGATTTTGAAGAAGTTAAGCAATTTTGATGGTAGTTACGGTTTAAAGGTTCTGAAGCAAAATCATTTATAATATTAGTGTTTGAAGTTAGTTCACCCATGTTCAATTACAAAAAAATGAGTTTTGATGATTTATTTAGTTAGGATTTTGGGTAAAATAAGTTTATGTTTGAAATTTGAAGTGTTGAAGTTGTGTTCGGTGGCACCAGATTACCAACACTTGTTATGATTTTGAGGATAAAATTTAGTGTATTGATTTAAATGATATGAGGCCAATTCTATTTGAAAACGAACTTATTTATCTACAACTTTTGTGTTTTGAGTTTTGTCAAAATCATTTTGAAAGATTGGCCAAAATTGCCCCGAAATGTGTCAAGTGGTTTGAATTTCCGACATTGATACATCTCGGGGGAATAAGCATAACGTTTTACTGAAATATCCAATTAAGGTGCGGTTTTCATAATTAGAAATTATAGATCAAGGGCTAAAACTTTTATGTTTACCAATTTTCCAAATTCTTGGTGCAAGAACTCGAAATATCAGTGTGAATGCATAACAACTGCAGTGCAGCAGAGATGTCAATGCGCAGTATAGCGCCCCAACGCTTCTCTTTCAGCGCTGGAGCGCTATAGCTTCGAATTAATTTTCTTAAGTTTTGATTTTTGGGTCCTAATTTCATGGTTATGATCTTTTAATGCTTCTAAAATATATTTAAGAGTTTCTAAGCAAAAATTTTCATGTTTTAAGTCAAGAACGAAAAGAACGACTTATATGAATGGATTACGTTATGTGATGCATGTACATCTCTAACTTTCATTCATAAAACCTATGTTCAATATGAAAGTATGATTTTTATCATCTATGACATGCATAAAGTTATTGAGTAAAGTTATGACGAAAGTTACGATGAAACAATGATGTTTCATAATGAATGAAATGATATGATGAATGATGAAAGTTATGATGAAATGATAAAATGATGAGACATGAATGAATGATGTTAAGATGAAGCATGATATGACATGTTAATGTATGAAAACGCTTTTGATGTCTTATGTGTCTTTGTGGTGGCAAACACGGGATTGGTGCTCCGGTTTGAGCTCCAGAGAGGGCCTTTACAAACATGGCTCATGAGACAGATAAGTACACGGGACTGGTGCTCCGGGATGAGCTCCGGAGAGGGCCTTTCCAAAGAACAAATGTTATGAGGCTTAGTGCCATATGCTTGTTGATCAACAGGAACTACGAATGTGCCCATTATGAAGGTTGCCACAATTTCCCATAATTCATCACCCCAAAATAATAAGTTTCTATGTTATGTTCATGGTTTATTTTCATGATTTAATGTTTGTCCAAGTTGCATGATTTTATTTATTAGATGTTAAGTGCAAAAGTTTATTTAAGAATGAAATGGTAATGTTTTGAGAATATGCATGAAGTCTATTTTCAAGATTTAAAGTTAAGTAAGTTGATGTCCATGTTTAAGTTTCTTGCATCTTTTAAGAGTTTTGAAGTTCATGTTCAAGATTTTAAGTTTAAGGTCCATGATATTTACGTTAAAGTTTCTCAAGTTCAAGGTATCATGTTATGTATGTTCAAGCTATTTTAAATTTAAAGTATTTTGAAGCAATAATGATATCGATATGCATATTTTAATCTTGCTGAGTCCTTTAGACTCACTATACTTGAATGGTGCAGTTGGTTTAGCAGTTTTGATTTAAAAAGCTTGGGTAGCACGACTGAAGAGTCCAAGAGGCTAAGACATTGCATGACACAATAGTTCAAAAGTTCTGATGTATTTAAAGAGAAAATATTTATCTATGTTTATTTATGTTGTTACAATATTTTATGTACGATGTTTAAATGTAATGATTTAATTATTTTCATTGTCAGTCTTTTAAAGATGAGTTTTGAGGATCTCAAATGTTTCGTCTTTCAATTGTATTTTATATACATAGTTAATTAATTGAACTCACTTTCCCCTATCCTCTTTAAATGTTAGTAGCAGGTTTTGACGCACCGTATCTTAGATAGACTTAAATGTAGGGTTGCATCCGTGTTTCATATAATGAATTTGTTGATTTACTAGGGCGATGTACTCCCAGCATAGTTTAAAAAGTTTTGAAAAATTTCCTCACTCTTTTTCCGCAACTCTTTTATTAAATATTTTAAAATACGGGATGTCACATTAAGAGCAAAGACGATGGCCGCAAGCTCCAAATCGTGTATGGATAGTTCTCTTCATGAGTCTTAAATTGCCTAGAGGCATAGGCAATCACATGACCTTTCTGCGATAACACACATCCCAACCCCTGGAGAGAAGTATCGGTGTGAACTACAAAGCCACCTGATCCAGACAGTAGAGCCAACATTGGAGCTGTAGTCAGACGGCGTCGCAACTAGTGAAAACTCTCCTCGCACTCTGACGTCCAAACTAAAGGCACATCCTTCCTCACCAGCTGCGTCAAAGGCTTAGAAATCTGAGAAAATTTCTCCGCAAATCTTCGATAGTAGCCTGCCATCCCAAGAAAATTACGAATTTCTGAAACTGTCATCGGGCGCGACCAATTCAAAATGGCTTCCATCTTACTAGGATCAACTGAAATACCGTCTCGTGAAATCACATACCAAGAAAAACAACTCGGTCAATACAGAAGTCACACTTGCTCAACTTAGCTTACACCTGCCTATCTCTCAGAATCTGCAAAACAGTATGGAGATGGAAAACATGCTCATCAACACCGCGAGAATACACCAGGATATCGTCGATGAACACTACCACGAACTTATCCAGGAAAAGTCGCGAAAAACCCTGTTCATCAAGTCCATAAAGACAGTTGGAGCATTCGTCAATCCAAACAGCATCACCAATAACTCATAGTGACCATACCATGTACGAAATGCTGTCTTAGAGATGTCCTCATCTCTAACCCTCAACTGGTGATATCCAGACCGCAAATCGATCTTCGAATAAATAGAAGTACCCTGCAACTGATCAAACAGATCATCTATCTGTGGAAGAGGATATTATTATTCACCGTTGCTTGGTTAAGCTGTCGATAGTCTATGCAAAGACGCATTGACCCATATTTCTTCTTAACAAAAAGGACTGGGGCTCCACATGGCGAAACCCTCGGACGAATGTAGCCCTTATCAAGAAGATCTTGAAGTTGCTTTTGGAGCTCTCTCATCTCAGTAGGTGCTAATCGATACGGAGCTCTAGAAATCGGTGCTGTCCCTGGCACTAGCTCGATGCCAAACTAGATCTCCCTCACTGGTGGTAAGCATGGAATCTCCTCCAGAAACACATCGGGAAATTAACGGACTACGGGTATCTCCTGGATGTCTGATCCCTCGAAGGTTGCATCGACGGCGTAGATAAGGTAGCCTTCCCCGCTAGACTCTAAAGCACGCCGGGCTTTCAGAGCAGAAACCACTGGCATCGGGGGTTGCACTCCCTCACCATAGAAGTACCATGCCTCACCATCCTGAGGAAGACACTTAACAAACCTCTGATAGCAATCGACTATCGCTCTGTCGGTAGTCAAGAGATCAATCCCAATAATGCAGTCGAAATCCTCCATATCTAGGATCATCAGGTTAGCACTAAGCTGATACCCCTCGAAATCCAAAGAGCAACCAACCACTAGACGTTTAGCTAAGACCTCACTACCCATCGGAGTAGAAACCACTAACAACACGTCTAAAGGAACAAACAATAATCTATACTTCTTAGCAAAATGTTCTGAAATGAATGAGTGTGACGCACCCGTATCAATCAAAACATACGCAGGAAAAATACATAAAACACAGGTACATGCAATCATTCGATTGCTGTCAGCCTCTGCATGCTCTTGGTTCAGTGTAAAGACCTTCCTTTGAACACGTGGCCGTAGAGAAGAATGACCACGGGAAGAAGTCTGTAGCTGCGATGGCTGTGACTACTGGCGATGCTGATGAGAAGGCTGCTGCTGATACTGCGGCTGCGGCTGCTGTACTGGCACCTGGGATCCTCCAAAACCACTAGCTCCTCCCATAAGATTAGGAAAATCTCTCTTCATGTGCCTCTCTTGTCCACACTGAAAACACGCTCCAGTCGATCGAGGACATGGGCTTGGTGGATGCTTATGCCTACACTGACGACACCGGCTCATCACCTGGCTACCGAAATGCTGAACTCCACCAGATCCGGAAGATGAAGAAGAACTACCTCCCTGCTTCTTGAGAGACTGGGGTCTCAGACCCAAAGAACTAGTCGGCCTAGATGAAAAGGAAGGAATCATAGCAACGGTCCACCAAACCCTCATAGGTCATGTCGCTCCCAACAACTACCAACTGATGAATCTCAGGGTTCAGACCCTGAAGGAAATGGTCATACTTGGCCACAGAACTCTCAGCAATATGTGGGCAGTAAGATAGAAGATCAAAGAACTTCTATTGATACTCTTCAATAGTCATCGTCCCCTGTCGCAGTCCAAGCAACTCACTAGCTTTTTCCTGACATAGAGCTGGAGGAAAATACAACCTCTGAAAAGCAGTACAAAACTCAACCCAAGTAGCTGCTCCTCTCGCTGCTATAAATGGTGCGGAAGTAGATCTCCACCACTTTCTTGCTCGACCCTCTATCAAAAAACCAAGAGTTTCCATCTTTTCCTCATCTGTGAAATGGAACTCTCTGAAGCAATGTTCCATCCTCTTTAGCCAATCCTCAGCAGCCTCTGGGGTCTCGCCCCTGCTAATGGATTAGGGCTCACTTGCATAAATCTATGCATGCTGACTCTCCTTCGCTCTTCGCGGTGTCCGCGGGGATGTCTACGACCGTCTCCGCCGTCCCAACGACCATCACCTCCACTATTGTGGTTCTCGTCGTAATCTGCCATCTGTCAATTAATAATAGATAATGTATTAATCTGATTTAATAATTCCCAGTTGCAATGCGCTCTGATACCAATAAATGTAGCGACCCTACCCGAATCCACTACCTAGTCATAGTTAATTAGCGCATGTAATAAATAATTAAAGCGTAAAGAGCGGATAATTTAAAATACAATAAATCCAATCGGCAGAAAACAACCGACGATAAAAAAAGTGTATAAATACTCTTATACAACTAAATCGAAAGTTTTTAGGGTCACAAGCCCTACCACTAAACTTTCGCTGCAACAGGAAACAACCTCAACCCTGCTGCGAATCACATGGACTGTTCAGCCTCAAACCTGCCCTGCCACAAGGTATCCCAAAAAAAATACCAAACACAGGGGCGTGAGCGACAACGCTCAATACGAAAGCAATGATATATAAACTAATATGCAACCAGAAAATGACTTTAAAATACTGGGTAAAACAATCTACTCAGGGCGCCATGAATATACAGTACCATGCTAAGAGAGCGACTCCGCGGGGTACTCGTATATTCCCCTATCAACTATAGCGTCTATTCCACCGTCGTGGTTGCTCCTAGTGATAGCAAAACCAGGGTTGAGCCTCCCCACACACAAATCCATAAGGAGTAACTCATCATCGATGGAAACTGTCACGACTCACATCATACCCGATACAGTTCAGTGTAAAAACATACATGTGCTAAAGCAGTAAAACATGGTAAAACATATAGCACATACTCATACAACATAAGCATATATATCATGCCGGCTATCTCGGTCAGTACTTACGTACCTCTAACACTGCAGGCAAATCCTAGCACCACTGGTCTAGATCCCATGCCTAATAGTCCACACTACGACATCTACAATGCAAAAACCCATGCATCACTATTTATGTAAGGTTCAAATCCACTAAACTCGCTTACGATGATTTTAAAATAAATATTTTTGATTTTATGACCTAAATTATTTAATTTATGATTTAATGATTATGATTTCATGATTATGTTTATCTTACATTTAACAATTTTGATTAAGTAAATGATTCCAGGTAGAGTTCGATTCTGGACTCGCGGGACGAGGCTAATCTATGAACGAGATAATAGAGTACATTTTTTACGATTATTTTAAGTATGATATTGTTATATTTTTTTATAAACGAGTCAAAAGATAGCATTTTTATCAGACGAGCCGAGATGTGTTTCTTTGACTGCATTTTAAGCAATCAATACACGATGTGCATTAATTGTGAAAACTACACTTAACAACCTTATACCATACATGTTAGTGATTCTCTTGACATATTCTATCAGATTTCTCCATTATCCTCCCCTCCCTTACACGTTTTTATCCTCCCCCTCACTATTCATCATCTCCTTCATCAAATCCTTCAAGATTCAAGTGAGTTTTTGTACCAGTTTTTAGTTCGTCCAAGGTTTAGCTCGTCTACGAAGTTTCGGATCAACTCCTCCTCCATTCAAGGCAAGTTTTTAAAGAATTTTAAACCACCATTCAAGATATATCTATTTTGATAAGAAATGATGTGTGTTGATGAGTTTTATGCATGATTTTAAAGATTTGAGAAACATAAAAGCATGATGTTTATAATATCATGATATGTAAGTCGTTCTTGTGAAATTCTTGATAAATAATGTGTGTTGACAGATTCTTATGGTTTAGAGTTGGAAAAGGACTGATTTTTAAGGTGTGTGTTGAATTTTGAAGTGTTGAGTTAGTTTGAGTTAAATCTTTGAAACGTTGCATGTGCTAGGTTGTCTTGGATTAGAGACACTTGTTGCAATTTTGTAGATTAAGTCTATTGTATTAATCCAAATGAGATGAGGCCAATTTTATTTGAAATATAGCTTATTTATCTACAACTTTTATGTTTTGAGTTTTGTCAAAATAATTTTGGAAGATTTGCCAAAAATTTCCCCGAAGTGTGTCGAATGGTTTGCATTTCCGGCAGTGACACATCTCGGGGGAATGAGCATAAACTTTTACTGAAAACACCAATTGAGGTGAAGTTTTCGGAATTAGAAATCCAAGATCAAGGGCTACAACTTTTATGTTTACCACGTTTCCAAATTCCGACTTCAAAATAGAGTTTAAGAACGAACAAGCATACCCATCAGCAGAGCATGCGCGCCTGCGCCTGAAAGGTGGCTCCTCCGCGCATGGCCTTCTGATTTGAAGATTTTTTTATGTTATTTTAGGGTCCTAAATTCATGGTTATGATCTTTTAAGGCTTATAAAATATATTTAAGAGTTTTTATGAAAAAAACTTTCAAGTTTTAACTCAAGAACGAAAAGAACGACTTACGTTAACCGATTATGTTATGTGATGCATGTACATGTCTAAGTTTCTTTCATGAAACCTATGTTCAATATGAAAGTATGATTTTTATCATTTATTACATGCATGAAGTTATCGAGTAAAGTTTTATGTTCATGAAACAAAAGTTAAGATGAAAATTATGATGTTTCAATGATGCTTCATGATGGATGAAACGATATGATGATGAAATGAAAAATGATGAAGCATGAATGAAAAATGTTATGATGAATTATGAAGATATAATATGTTGGTGCATGAAAATATTTTGATGTTTTATGTGTCTTTGTGGTGACAATACGGGAACGGTACTCCAGTTTGGGCTTCGGAGGGGACCTCCCAAATACGGCTCAATGTACGGGTTAGGTCCTCCGAAAATGAATGAACGAATATTACGAGGCGTAATTCCATATGATTGTTGATAAACAAGAAAATATGAATGTTCCCATTATGACGGTTGCCACAATTTCGCATAATTCATCACCAAATGATAAGTTTATGTTATGTTATGTTACGTTTAAATGATAATTGAAATCTCATGATTTTTACTGCATACTCTTGCTGAGTCTTTAGACTCACTATACTTGAATGGTGCAGGTAATGAGGATGACATTTATGCATATGTCGACGAGTTCAATGCCGGGCATGAAGAAGAGCAAGGAGTCGGACCGGCGGGTGATGCATGAGTGTGTTATGTGTTGAGTGTATTTGTGTCAAGTTAATGAACTAAATACTGTTATGTTGATTGAAGAAAATACGCTTTATATTTCAAATTATCATGATTTGGTTTGTATACTATTCTGAAATGTTTTAAGTAATTTTTGATGTATGCATACATCTTTAAAAAAATTTCTTTTCCGAACTAGTTTTAACGTCATGTTAGTTTGTAACGTCTTCATCGGTTGAGGGTGTGATAATTTAAGCTCTAAAAACCTTAATTAAGCTATTCTATACTCCTATATATTTTTAGGAAGCCAAAGTTATACCTGCGTTTGTCGTCAGCCCTTCGCTGTCGCTTGCCTCAAAACTAGGCCACAGCTCCGCTACGATGCCTGGATCGCTCCTTTAATTCCGGATTCCCAATAAAACGCCTAGAATTCCATAGATATAAGTTAGAAGGCTAAGGAATCGAGAGAGAAGAGATGAAAGGTGCGAGTGAAAATGAAGTTCGGACCCTCTATTTATAGACGGAGTTCGGACCGTCCGAACTCCGTTCGGAGCCTCCGAAGATGATCGGAGCGTCCGATCCCGTCATCGGGTCGTCCGAAGTCCCGTCAATGTGTCAATGATGATGTCATCTTAATGACGTAGATGATGATGTAAGCCCTAGTCCTGATCGGACCTTCCGATCCTGCCGATGGATCGTCCGATCACGATCGGAGCCTCCGAAATCCACTTCGGAGCGTCCGATCTTCGCTGACCCAATTTTCTTAATTTTTGTTAATTATTCCTTAATTACCTTAATAGAGTTACGGGTTACTACAATAAATATTTCACTCATACTACTAATTCTCGTTGGGCGTTTAAAAACATCATCCAAGATAGAGTAAACAAGGGGGTACTGAAGTTCTCGGAGAAACAAGAAACAATGTTGATTGATGAGGATCCTTTTTGTAGTATCTAAAACCCAATATACTAAATCACATGCATTAAATTTAATAAATATTAGGATTATTATTTTTTAAGTTTATTTGATTTAAATTCTTTATTTGAATTATGTGCTAATAAAATATTTTTATTATTTATTCAATGATTTTATTGTACTAACTATTTAATTAATGTTTTTAATTGTTTAAGTTTATTTGTCAAAATGATTTTATTATGAAATTTAATTGTTCTAATATTTTAAAGGTTTAAGCTTGCATATTTAAATGATTTTAATTAATTGTTTAGTTTATTCTTTTAAATAATTTTAATTGTTTGGTTTATTCTTTTAAATGATTTTAACTGTTTAGCTTATTTGTTTAAATATTTTCGAGTGTCCAACTTACTTATTTTAAATAGCCTAAGTTTAGCGGTTAGTTATTTTAAATTATTTTAAATGTCTAACTTATTTGTTTAAACCCTTTTCAATTGTCCAAATTATTTTAAAGGTTTTTATTTTCGCTTGTGTATTTATTTAAATTGCTTTTAAATGTTTTTCTAGTTTGTCAAAAAAAAATATTTTAATCGCTCTGTCTGTTGTTTAAAAATTTTATTTATCGCTGCGACATCAAAATATTAAAAGTATTGATTTTTAATTCTAGGATAGCATTTTAATCCCGGGTAGTAAAATCCAATTTCATATTTTAAATTAGGAATTCCAGCTTGTATTTTATTTAGCACAATTAAATTCCTAAATCCTAGTTCCTAAGTTTAGGTAGTATTTTTAGAAGTGTGTAGTATTTTCCTTTTTATTTTTTTAACCCTCTCACACCCAATTTTATATACAACCTTAATCCCTAATTTATACCCTAAAACACACACACACACTCACGCCTCAACTCTCACAC
This sequence comes from Henckelia pumila, assembly GCF_033568475.1. Taxonomy (NCBI): domain Eukaryota; kingdom Viridiplantae; phylum Streptophyta; class Magnoliopsida; order Lamiales; family Gesneriaceae; genus Henckelia; species Henckelia pumila. The sequence continues at coordinate 220,848,749 of NC_133123.1, read as the reverse complement.
AAAACTCTCGACTCCTTCAATGGTGGCAGCGGCTCCATATCTTTCTTCACTAGTGCTTCCATCTTCTTTTCTTCTTCAGGAAAATCGTTCCTAGGCTACTTGGTGGTGATTCTTGAGCTCAATTTCAGCTCTCTTCCAGCTCGAGCGACTCCACTGCTTTGCTTCGATTTCTCCAGCTCCAAGCCCCATTTCTTCGATTCTTTATTTTTTCATTTAGCTAGGCAAGAATATGGATTCTTCTCTTCACCTTACAGATTTATATGAAGTGTTTTTAAATTATGCTTTGTACTTCACGCCTCTTTTGAGATTTTTGCCCTGTATTTTTTTTTTCGAAAATGACATTTGAAATCTTAGTCAAGTTATGCATGATCTTTGATGTTTAATGTTGAGACTGGATATGGATTACGTGTTTGAAATGGTGTTTTCATTAATGTTCAAGTGTTAGAAATTTTCAGAAATGGACTTTTGCACTATTTCATTTGAAAATTATGTGATGTTATTTGTGTTGCTTTGATGGTGAATAGGGGCAACCATGGGTGAGAATGCAGCTCATATGGTAGTGGTTAGGATAGGTTGCTGCTAGCTTGTAAGTTGGAGTTGAGGAGCATTTCGAGTTTTAGGTGAGGTTGAGCTTCGGTTTCAGGGCTGTTTATTGGAGACTGGTTTTTGAGCCATGATTCGCATGGGAGGGCTGTCCTAGTGGCTTGGAGAATTCTATGGATTGGTCTTGGACTTGGTTATAGATTGGGATCATGGGAGTTATGGTTAAAGGTCTTGGAAAGAAGATAGGACAGAATTTGGGTGAGCAGAATTCTGGTTGTGTGAGTGCTGTCCGGAAATGAACTTTTTAAATAGGGTTAGATTCTTGATTTAGTGAAGGGCTCGGGGCTGTTGGTATCATAGGATGTTAGGGAAACAACATTTCAAGCGGAATTCAATTCGGTTGAATTTTCTTTAAGTTCTAAGCATTTGATCTAAGAGGTGCAGAATTTTGGGTGTTTAAGTTGCTGTCCGGAATTGAATGTTTAAAACAGGGTTAAATTCAGATTTTGGTTAAGGTCTCGGGTCTAGAATTAGCCTAAGAGGTTATGAATATGTCGATTCAAGCGAGAATCAATTCGATTAAGTTTTGGTTGAGTTCTAGGCTATTGATTTATGAAGTGCAGAATTTTAGAGTTCTAGGCATGTTGTCCGGAAAGTTTAACTCATAGCTTTGTTAAGGAAAGAAGGGCACATGAGGATGACTTCCTTATTTAGTTTTAAGTGCGAGGTAGTTGTGGTTTCAAGCGAAATCCTTTTTGAATAAGTTTCGAGCAAGTTACAAATTTTACGGGCGAATCGCTCGAATTGTCTTAAGCTCTAAATTATGGTTTAGTTTCCTATCTTTTGGTTTGTCTCCTAAATCACCATCCCGGTCATCCATGTGTGAGTCATTTGCATGATTATCAATCAACCATTTACATGTACGTCATATTTACATATGCATGCTAAGTCTCATATTCAAGAATTAAAGAAAAATATTTTTAGGAACAAAGTGAGATGATTGTGACTATAGAAAGTATGAGTTTGGAGGAGTTGAGAGACGTTCTGACTTACCTTACCAAATTTATGGGTTTGGACTAGTTTAAGAGAAATCCTGTCTTCTCTTACCAAGTATGGGTTTGGACGAGTTTTGGAGAATCCTGAATTTCCTTACCAAGTATGGGCAAGACGGGTTTGGGAGATATCCTGACTTCTTTGCGGCATAGTGCACTGCAGCCATGATCATGATCGAAATCACAGAGTCACAATCCAAGGATCTAAGTTCAATATTTATGACTATGTTTCAGTATAGTTTATTCAGTTATTTATGTTCTACTTAGCCATGAATATGTTTCATTCATGTTCAATTCATTCTTTTAGAAATCATTTGTTTAAATTAAGGGCACAAAGTATTTTAATACAAGATATTTTTAATCTGTCTGTGCTTGTATTTATGTAGTACTCGTTATTTCCCCCCATTTTCTTGCCGAGTCTTTTAGACTCACTACACTTATTGTTTTCAGGTGAGGAGTATTTCATTCCAATCGAGGGGCAAGACTATCAAGTGGCCTGCAATGCGGGCACTGCACATCCCTCCGACCTATGCTAGTCTTCCGCAGAAGTTTTATTTTATCATTTTAAAGTCTTTTATTTTTTTGATTGGATAAATGTTATTGTAAGGATTTATAGAATTATTTTTGGGCATGTAAATATGTAATTGCTTAATCTTTTGATGTTCCAAATGTCGAATATTTTCTCCAGTTCTCGTTCCTTTCTCGGTCTAGTTTATTTAGGATTGTTGTTTGCATTTTAAATTTGCTGTCTGTGACAGGTGGTTTGTTATATGAATAGATATGTCATGCCAATTTTTTTTTTTAAAATCCGCATTTTATTTACTTATTAATTAAAGTAGAGTTAGGGGCGTTTCACTTTTCCTTCTTTTGCTCAAGTGAATGTTGGTACCCCATATCTGAGGAGTATCATTACTCGAAGGAGGGAACATCAACATAAAAAAGAAATGGGCCTTGGAGAAACAGGAACAAAACCCATGATCATACGGAAAGAACCATGGCCCCAGGGCCAGGGAAGTCTTTCCAGGGGTGGAGGAAAATAGACTCAGGGGGCAACCAAATAGTACCTCGTGTTAGAATAGGTGCCCGTCGAGCCAAGTGTTCGCCGATGGTCCTTGTGAGAACTCTTGTATGACAATCTTTATTTTATAATTTTTGACATTATTTAATTTGGCACACCTTTATCTGTATATCCATGCAAGCTGCATAGATAAAGTCCTTGAATATACAAATAGTAGAAATAATATGAGATGGCCATGTGATGACTATCATGAAACTTATATTTGGAATATTGTATATTCTAAATTGTTCCTATTCGATTTAGCCGCCACAAAGAAGGATAAAGGCCGCTCGAGCTTGAGACTAGTATTTGCGATGTGAGTACTACGTTTCATTGGTAGGGGACATGGTGATTTCCAACCATGCAAATAGGTGCTCCTTGTAGAGTGCACTGAAAAACCCTCCCTAAAGGACTTTCCAAGTGGTTATCACTTATCGAGTGGAATAGTCCTAGTTTATGGTTGTACACCATTAGTCCTTATGACCCGGGACAACATGGAGACTCTATATGCTAGAGCTTCACTTTGACTTGTTTACCGACTCAATTGGGGTCATTAGGCGGCAATGTTGGGTGTTGTGTCAAAACATATAAGATTCGATGCATTGTATTCGGGGATTCACCGCTTACCTACGGGTATGGATATCCTATGTGATCTCATGCATATATAAATTGAAATCTCTGATCAGAGTAGGTGGTAATTAAGAAAGGGGTTTATTGAATTACACCTTCGATGCAACTACCACATGACACATAGTTATCGTTTCATTGACAACTCTCGATAAACCAATGGTTTTCGAATCGGTCAGGATATATGTGTTGAAGGGACCGTACAGTACGTTAACCATAATTGATTGGTTCTTGCAGGCACTATCATTTGATACCTAGGGAGTCATGTAAGCGATGCTGCTAGACGTTTAACATGATTGGTTGGGTATTTTCAAACTTGAGTTTTTTGACGTTCTTATTATCACGGAGTTGATAAATAAGAATGGAGCTATATGGGGTATGCTCATATAAGGGACTTGTTGATCTCGATGAACTCACTGCTAGTTGTATCATTGAACCATTGAGGGTCACACAAGTACTAGCTTTCTAAAACCCGTTGAGAATAAAATTAGTTCATTGCATTGAATGACTTATAAAGGAGTTTTTAAGTGAAATAAATTAGAAGTGTGACTTCTAAAGGAGAATAAATGGGAAAGTAACTTTTAATTTGTGAATGTGTTCCAAGATTAAAAATTGACTTAAAAATAATTATTTTTGAAAATTGTGATTTTCAAAATTATTATTATGAACTTAATTAAATTAATTAAAGTGTTGAATTAGTTAAATACTAGTGGGCCTTGTAGAGTCCAAATAATAAAATTAATTCAAGTGTTGAATTAATTAAACACTATTGGGTCTTGTAGAGCCCAAATAGAAATAATGTTAAATAATTATTATACAAGTGGTCTTGAATGAGTTCAAGTTGGATTTAATTAATTGATTAAACTTAAATGAGTTTGAGTTTGATAATTAATTAAATATTAAGTTCATGGGCCATGTATATATATATATATATATGTTTGACATATAATATATATACAATACATGAGAAAGAATGAATATGAAGGGTTAAAGATAAAGTGCACAATTTTCTATGCATGCTTTTACTTTTTCCATGCATGCTTTGTCTTTTATCATAACACATTTTTTAAGTACCAAGACAATCAATATTCACTTTCTAATTTTTGAAAGTGGCCGAACCCTACAAGAAAATATTCTCCATATTTTTGTCTTTCAACTTGGGAGAAAAGACAAAGAAAAATCTCAACAAAAAATGCTCTAAATATTCTAGTGCATATTTAGAGTGGATCTAGTTTAACTAGTCATGGACCTAATTGGAAGAAAGGAGTCAATTTCAAACAAGGTGTGTTCTTGGAGGGTTGAATCCTTTTGAGCAAGGTGTGCTCTTAGAAGCTTATAGATAGTGTCTACCATTTCAAGAGCTAAGTTGTTCACAACTTGGTTGGAGCCATAAATCAATCTTTTGAGATTGATATGTAAAAATATCTTAAACACCATATGGATGTTTAATATTTTTGAATGCTATACATGTGCTCGGTTTTACATAAAATTTTAAACTTTCGTTGCGATTCCGGGCACAAGAGAACCGATCCAACACCTCGACAAGATAAAGTGGTCCCGCAAGCTTATAGATCAAAGACATGGCAGGTGAACCGTAGGCAGAAGGTTCAGACTGAGGAACAATCAAAACCTAGATTTGTGGTTCCTCCTAATGTGCAATCTGATGGTCAATGGCATTTGGTGTGTCATAAGAAGTTCCCATTACCACTCACACGAACTCAAAAAAGGAGACTGTTGAGGGAAAAAGCAATGACACGTAGAGAAAACAACTATGAACCAAGACCAAGCAAGAGAAAGTTTGGCCGAAAAGCAACTGAGGATCCAGACTTTGATGATGATGATCTTTTGTCCGAGAAGGAACTAGTTACAAAGAATCAAGTCAGTTTCCAAGTAGACGAATTCACTATATTTGTTGATTGTGCCATTTGATCCGTAATTCTACCAGATATGTTCAAGTCCCAGGAAGAAGCTGCCAGTACAGGGGAACCAATGCAGGATGATGCTAAGGAAGATGGTTCTGGAGAACAAGGCGGTGGTGTGAGCATACAAGGTGAGGAACCACATAAGCCCAAGAGATTGGTGATAGAGAAATCTGCCATTGAAATGACTAAACACATTAGGCCCTTATATATTAAAGCCCATGTGAATGATCAACCAATCTCAAGGGTACTTATTGATATGGTTCCGCGGTAAACATCTTACCGTTGAGGGTATTCAGGAACATTGGGAAAGAGGAAACATATCTCATTCCGACGGAAGTTTCAGTAAAAGCATTCACCGGGGAAGTCACCAAAAATATTGGGGTGTTCCCTGCAGAGGTATTGATGGGGATCAAGACTTCTATATCAGCATTTTTTGTAGTGAACTCTTCTGCATATTTCCAGGCCTTATTGGGCTGGGACTGGATACATGTGAATCATTGCATACCATGGTCAATGCACCAGTTCCTGATGTTCTGGATAGGAGATGATGTAGAGATCTTACAAGAAGATTCTTAACCTTTCCAAACCAATTCAAGTGTGGTTGAATCCAGGTACTACAATGGTGATTTTGGTCCAATTAAATTCCATGGACAAAAAAAGGATGGATAACCCAAGACGGTATACATGGAAACATTGGTTTACCCAAGTGTAGGTTGTCTGCAAGTAATATACTCGTGAGTACGAGATCGATCCACGGGGAGGATGTTGTAAGTTTAATTTTAGCAATGATATATTATTGATTAAAATATTATTATAAAACTTCAAATACACAAATTATAAAATTATCAAGGTTTCAAAGGTTCATTGTTGGTTTATTTAAGATTGCTTAACAAAAATAAATAAAAAAAACTAAAATAAGAATAAACATAAAAGAACAATTAAATGTTTATACAAATATATCATATAATATAGTTCCCACTATATTAAATTCAGATTAACCGATATTTAATACATGGTACCCATAATATATATATAAATGCATAAATATAAACATAAAAGAACAATTAAATATTTAAACAAATATATCATATAATATAGTTTCCACTATATTAATATCAGATTAACCGATAATTAATATATGGTACCCATAATATATATATAAGTGCATAAATATAAATTGACATAAAAGTAAATGTTAGATCAAATTACCATATTTCATTTAGAACAACCGGCAGAGCCACGCTATCATCTAAATAAAATATATGAATTTTTATGTTAGATGCGATAAAGTAAATGTTAATTGCGGAAATGTAAATGTTAGTTGCGAAAAGTAAATGTTAATTGCGGAAAGTAAATGTTAGTTGCGGAAAGTAAATGTTAGTTGCGGAAAGTAAATGTTAGATCAAATCACAATATATTATTTAGAACAACCGGCAGAGCCATGCTATTGTCTAAATAATATATATGACTTTATTATAAATTGATACATATATTTATAGTATATAATTATTGTAGTATTTATTGTATCATATTAAGTACTGATCGGAAGTTCCGATCTTCACTCGGTGCAGGAAAATTTGAATTTGAATTTGAAGAAGTTCGGAAGCTCCGAAGATGGATCAGAAGCTCCGATCTCACCCGAGTTCAACACTATAAATAGAGCCATTCCGAGCCCATTTCAAACAAAACTCAACCATCAAGTCTTCTCTTCATTTCAAGCTTCATTTGAGCGATTCTTCAAGAATTCTAAGCCTATTTCAAGTTCCTCAAATATATTTGTGTAATCAAGTTGTATAAGTTCTTGAAAATCGTAGTTGTGTATACTCGAGTGTGAATCCGAGTTATTTAGCTGTTGTGTGGCTATCCTTAGAGCCCTTAAGGCCAAGTGTTTAAAGTTGTTGTGAGGCTATCCTTGGAGCCCTCAAGGCCAAGAGACACGGTGATCGTGTTGTTGTATCGAATTACTTTGAGCCATGATGGCTAAGATGAAGTGCTAGTGATTCCTTGTTTAATCGACCTTAACCAAGAAGGGGAGACGTAAACGATTTATCGTCGAACTTTCATGAACATTCCTCTCTTATTTACCATTTTATTTACTTTTTGTCATTTACTTTATTTACTTACTGCATTTATACTTGACTGCCCTAAGTCTTCCGCTTGCGTTTTCACAAAATCATTTTAAATTGCTGAAGTTACCAATAGAACCTAATTCTCTCCCATTAGGTTCTAACAGTTTCTGTACGGATAATGTAATCAGGATATCTTGTTTTGTATAGACAAAGTGTAAAGACTTCCGAGTGTAGTATAATTTGTATTCTAAGAAACGAACTTGATGTAATGAGTTTTCTTGTATAAGCACTTGCATCATTTTTATTTTTGACTCCAAAAATTTGGTTTAATAGTAAATTTATTTTTCATGTCATTCGATGTTGATTGATTACTTAAAAGCTAAGTATTTATTAGATTATCAGGCTTATATCTTAGAGCAAATAATTAAGTATCTGATTTTGATATGTGTTTCGAAGAATGATTAGATGTATCATAGGCACATTTTTATTAGATATCGAGTACGGTGGACTGTTAGAACCTAACTGGGGGGGGGGGGGGGGAATTTAGTTCTATTGGCAACTTTACCAATTTAAATGATTATGCAAGTACGCAAGCGGAAGACATAAAACAATCAAGATAAATGCGGTAAATAAATGTGTAAAATAAATAAAGCAGTAAAAGAGATATGATATGTTTATGAAAGTTCGACGATAAATCGTCTACGTCTCCCCTTCTTGGTTAAGGTTGATTAACCAAGGATCCACTAGAACTTCCAATGTCTTGGCCTTGATAACTCCAAGGATAGACGTACAACAACACGATAACCACACCGATGGCTTTAAAACTCGATACAACTTGGCCTTAAGGGCTCCAAGGATAGCCTCGAGTTATTACAGCAAAAACACAACCAACTTACAAATGATTTTTACAAAAAACTCTCAATTTTTGAATGAATATATTGAAAAACTCTCGATAGAACACTTGAAGGAGAGAAGATTGCTTGCAATGAGATGTGGAGTGAATTGGATGGTTTGGAATGACCTTGGAATGCCTCTATTTATAGTTGCTGATTCGGGTGAGTTCGGATCCTCCGAACTGGCTTTGGAGCCTCCGAACGTAGCTAATTCAAATTCAAATAACTGCGGCATTGAAACAGTTCGGATGGTCCGAAGCCGTCTTTGGATTGTCCGATCGTCTGCATTAAATTCATTCCGACTAATTTCTTCCGACAAAATCTTTCAATCGCCGTAAAACAATTCGGACCGTCTGATCCATACTTTGGATCGTCCAAACTATATCTTCGTGCCCTCCGAACGTGCCTCCGAGCATTTTTTTTAATTCCTGAAAACTCTTCGGACCATCCGAACTAACTTCGGATCGTTCAAACTCAACTTCGTGGCCTCCGAAATGTGCATCTGAATAAATAATAAATCCTTGAAAATCATTGGATGGTTCGAACCTGACTTCGGACCGTCCGAACCCTAGATGTTTCGAACACTTCAAATTTTTCTTCAATATTTGGCTTATCAATTCTTGCTTCCAATAATTTTCTTAGACAAGAAATTTTATTATCTGCAGATTTCTCACTTTAAACTATTAGTATCAATTAACCGAGTTTTGTAATCATCAAAACATAATATTTTGAAACTTGTTAATGCATTAAAAACATTAATCTCATAACACAAGATTTGTATGCGTTTAAGGCATAACAATCTCCCCCTTTTTGAGGATCACAAAACTTGGTTAAATAGGAGAAATAAAATATAAGCAATTAAAAAAAACATTAAGAGAAATAAACATTTAATCAACATTATTTAAGCATTCAAATGTTTATTTAACTCTCCCTCAATTTATTAATTAATTATTTAAGCAACTTAATTCTCCCCCTTTTTGCAATAATCAAGAAGTAATAAAAGAGAGAAAATAAAATACACAATAATTTCATTAATTTGAATTTTACATAGGAAAGCATAAAATAAAGATTACAACTTAAAATGCAAAAGAAAATAAAATTTAAGAGTCATCATCGTGACGCGGTGGAGGATATAGAGAAATGAATTCATCAAATCTAGTCTTCAAGGAGGCAAATCGCGTAGATAGGTCATGTATAGAGGCTGTGGAGGTGGCAAAATGACTGGCTAAGCTCCCCTCAATGCGACCAACATTCGTCTCTAGATGATGAAGAGTCTCAAAAAGACGATCAGATGGAAATTGGTTGATTGGGGTAGGAGGAACCTCGGGAGTCTCGAAAGGAAGTTCGCCAATGTCAGCCGCAAAAGACTGAAAACCAGGAGAAGAAGAAGGAACTTCTTCAGTAGGCGGACCATTGAGAAATCCCCTCTCCTGAATGGATGGATGAAGATCAGAACAAGGAATGAAAAATTCTTTTCCGAACGAAATTTAGTAAAAATACGAGTTGGGTCGGCAACCCAACGAAAAAAGACAGGATTCCAAGATAACTCCATCTTGGTGATAGTAGAGTGTTGAAAATGTGGGTGTCAGAAATGGGTAAAGGAACCAAGTCATCAAAATAAATATCAAAATGAGCTAAAATATGGTTAAGGAAGCAAGCAAAAGGAAGAGTTACTTGCCTCAAAGATTTAGCTGCATTATGCATACCCTGCATAGTGAAGCGAGGAAGGTTAAAAGGACGAGAGGAGACAATATGGAATAGAACGTACAAATCGAGATATTTTCTAGTGGAGGTGTCTCCACTACGAGGAACTATGGAAGTAGTAATAAGTTTTTGAACTATTTGATAATTGGGGAGGAGTTGTTTAAGAACAAGATGATCATCTGCGAAAGTGGCCGGACAACCGAGAATAGTGGATAAGAACTCGTCACAATCAAAGGTAGGATCGTTTTGAGGCCATCCCTAAGAAAAGTAGTGTCTGGGTCCCTCCCTAGGAAGCTGGAACCACTCAGCGAGATAGGCACAAGAAAATCAAATATACCGAAGCTGAATGACTGTGATAATGTGAGGATCAATACCCAGTTCGAGTTCAAGGTTGGCGTAGAACTTGTAAATAAGAGCGGGAAAAATAAATTCGAGAATAGAAGGCTGGAAAAAGAATTCCCAATGCTGAGCAGCGATAAGCATCAGCAATAGGAGATGAGAAGTGGCTAGATATTCGACATAAAAAATAAGACCGGGTAGAATAGGACGGTTGGGATAGTCGTCGAGGATAAGACAAGAAACAGCGGGAATGTTGTGATCATGGTCGAGAATAGGGCGGCTAGAGCTCGCTTGATCGCGACAACGTTTGGCATGCATTTTAGGCTAAATTTTCGAGTGAAAAGCAAGAGAGGAGAAAGTTTTTGGTGTGAAACGAGATTTTGGAAGGTCCAATCGTGGATCGGATTAATAAAGGGCTCGGATCGTCCGAAAAGGTTTGGACGGTCCAAAGGTAAGGCGGTCAAAATTTTGAAATTTGAACAATTACCGCGCTAGGATCGGATGGTCCGAAGCTTGTTCGGATGATCCTATCGGAGGATTTTGGAGGGGGATTTTAAAAGTTTGAACTGAAAGGGGCGCGAGGCAGTTCGGATGGTCCGAATTGTCCGAGGTCAGAATTATGAAGATGGCATTATGATTTATTAATTTTTCAATTAAGTCCTCAACCAATTAATTCACATAAGATGTGAGCTTTATAAATTTGAATAAATACAATTATTTTGTATTATCCAAAATTTAAATAGCTCAGATTTAATATTAATCTCCCCCTTAATATGACATTAAATTTATTTTATGTTCACAAGAGATTACAACTCAATCATGTCAAGTTCACCACACAAACGAATAAAAGTATTTTCATTTAGTGGTTTTGTAAAAATATCAGCAATTTGATTTTTCGTGTCAACATATTGAAGTTCAACTTCATTTCGTTCGATGTGGTCACGAATAAAATGATCACGAATGTCAATATGTTTGGTGTGAGAGTGTTGAATCGGATTTTTTGTTAGACATATGACTCTAGTATTATCACAAAAATAGGGATTTTTGAAAAAAAGACGTCATAGTCGAGCAATTGATGCTTCATCCAAAGAATTTGCGCACAGCAACTACCGGCAACCATATATTCGGCTTCGGTCGTTGACAACGCAACGCAATTTTGATTCTTTGAAAACCAAGAAACCAAACAGTTTCCTAAAAAGAAATAGGTTCCACCAGTGCTCTTTCTATCCACCTTATATCCATCAAAGTCGGCATCACAGTAAGCTTTTAAATCAAAGAAGGAATTTTTGGAATAACATAAGCTGAGATTTGGAGTGTTTGAAAGATATTTTAAAATGCGTTTTAAGGAGAAAAAATGTGATTCCTTTGGACATAATTGAAATCGTGCACACAAGCAAACACTAAATATAATGTCAGGTCTACTGGCATTTGCATAAAGTAAGGAGCCAATCATACTACGAAAAGAAGATTGATCTACTGTTTTACTATTTTCATCTTTGTCGAGTATGATTGATGTGCTCATTGGTGTGGATGATGGTTTTGAGTTCTCCATCCCAAAATTCTTGAGAATCTCCTTAATATATTTGCCTTGGTTTATAAAGAAACCATCCTTGCACTGTTTGAATTGCAATCCGAGGAAATAGTTAAGTTCCCCCATCATGCTCATGTCAAAGTGATCCTGCATAATCTTGGAGAATTCTTGGCAAAGAGTTTCATTAGTAGAACAAAAAATTATATCATCGACATAGATTTGCATAATCAAGAGATCATCTTTAACATTTTGCTAAATAAACTAATGTCAATCTTTCCTCTCGAAAAACCATTTGAGAGAAGGAAAGTAGACAATTTTTCATTCCAAGCTCTAGGAGCTTGTTTCAAAATATACAAAGATTTATTTAGTCTATAAACATTATCAGGCAATAAAAGATCAATAAAGCCATCAAGTTGTTCAATATAAACCTCTTCTTTTAAATCACCATTCAAAAAAGAACTTTTAACATCCATTTGAAATAACTTAAAATTTTTGGAGCAAGCAAAAGCAAGTAGCATGCGAATAGATTCTAGTATAGCAACAGGCGCATAAGTTTCATCATAATCAATGCCTTCTTCTTGAGTATATCTTTTTCCTACAAGTCTAGCTTTATTTCTAGTGATAGTTTCATGCTCATCAAGTTTATTCCTAAAGGCCCATTTAGTACCAATGATAGATCTATCATGCGGTCTAGTAACAAAAAACCAAACATCATTACGTTTAAACTCATTCAAATAATCTTGCCTGAATATAATCCAAGAATCATCTAATAATGCATCATCAATACACTTAGGTTCAACATAAGAAATAAAAACAAGATGATTTCAAATATTATTAAGAGATGAGCGGGTAGATACTCTCTTTGATGGACTACCGATGATAATATCCATAGGATGATTGACCGGTAAAATCGGTATGATTAAAAATCAACTGGAAAGCGCACCAGGTCAAATTATAATATAGTGGACAAAGGTCCAGATGTCGAACCCACATGGACTGTATATATATGAATACCAAAATATATTTATTTATACTTAATCTAGACTAATAAAAAAAAAGGATTTCAGATTTTAAACTAATAATTAAAATTGCAATTAAAATCAAATTAATTAAAACACAGCTGGAAAATTTGGATTAATTCAAAAATGGTAAAAGCTCGATCAAGGACTCACGTAGGTACCAGACATTTCATGTAACAAGCAGTCGATCTAAGACATCAAACTTAATCTTAATTCATGGGAATTTTCCTAATTTGTTCGAAGGACTATTTCTAAAACAATCAAACCAATTCAAATATTGATGAACTAATCTTTCGTAATTCTAATCAAATTTGAATGCATGAATAACTGTGAAAATTCAGTAAACATCTAAACCGCATAATGAAACCGAATTCTATTTCTAGTCAGTTTTAAACTATGTTGATTATTGAAGCAATCAAAATCAAAACCTCCTCTGTATTGGAATCAATTAACATGCAAGCAAATAACTGGCCAGGAAATTCACAAGACAAATATGAATGCAATAAACAATAAAATTAAATCAAATCTGAAAATCTCAAATAAACAAACGAGTTTTATATATAAATTATCTGGCCCAATCACGTGGCCTTGATCGAAAGAGAAAACTACTCAATAAATAAATTTATAATTTAAACAAAGTTTTAATCATAAATTGACAAAAGAAAATAAAAGAAAAGAATAAGAATTCTCCCAAGCGTGTATCCGCCCACGTCTGCAAAATCTGCTGCTCAAATTCGGAACTGGAACTCTGGAACCCTTATAAAATATTAAAAACTCCTATTTATAGTGTTTGGATTCCTTAAAAATTAAATTCCTGCCGCAACAATAATTCTCGGAAATTTCAATCTTTTCGACACACGCGCGTGCCTGGGACCATCACGCTCGCGCGTGATTCCCCTACTCAATTATCTGGAAAACTGTGTGGCACTCGCGCGAGCTAGTACCCTCGCTCGTGCGCGCTATTTATTTGCTGAAGCTTGCACGATAGCGCTCAAACATGCGCGGCTAATCTTCCTTTGTAGCGCGATAGCGCTTCCTAGAGCGCCAAACTCAAATGCTGCTCTGTTCTTTACTCCATATTGCTTCTTAGCGCTAACCACAAGCGCGTTTGCACTCTTCTTAGCGCCAAAATCAAGTGCTATCGCGCAACAACACTCACCATCAGCGCAACTTTCAACCTGCTCCGAGCGACAAATTTGAAAAATTCATATCTTGAGTTCTAGCCGTCGGAGTGACCTGAAATTTGGACAGCAGCTTCAAAACATCTTGAACTTCATTCTGAACGGTGGAGAATGGATTTGGATCTCTCTAAAATTAAATATGGTTTTTCTAACAAAGCTGATCTGTAATTCACTCTTCAAAAATTCATTTTCCTACAAAATTAACTCGAGGATTTAAATACACACAAATGCAATAAAACACATAATAACACACCAAATAATACGAATGCACACAGAATTAACATAAAAAATATTACGAACTAATGCATACAAAATGCACTTATCAACACCCCCATACTTAAACCTTGCTCGCCCTCGAGCAAGATATGCAAAAACAGAATGCAATAAAAACATGAGTAAGGACGATTCATAAATGTGCACAGCCTCCGAGAAGTTCAATCACAAAAACAAAAGCACACACATGCTCTCAACTTTTCATAATACACTTTCGGTTTAACGTGAACGTGCGTGTGTGAAAATGTCATTCCAGTTTCATACAACTTAGACCGAATTCATTTCAAAACTGCTTAGCAACCTTTGACAAGTCAGTGCAAGTTTCACTTTTCAAGTGTCCATTCCTTCCAACGACCTCTAGACAAACCCACCTCCCTTGAGAATAATTACGCACCTCCGGATTTTTCACCTGGTATTGCTTTAGCCCCAATAATTACCCGCTGACTTAGCTATAACTGGCTAGGATACAAAAAATCATTCTATTTTTTCTTTCTAATCCCCTCGTCTATAGCCCGGATGGAGCATCAATCCCATTTAATCCGCATACTTAGCCTTAAATTTAATCTTTTACAGGATTTTAATCATTTCAAGGCCCGGATGGAATTGTATAAAAAAGTTTTTCTCTAGGTGCGCCCAAGATCATAACTGTAAACTAGAGCCTCATCAAAATTCATAGAACATGATCAAGATCCACAAACCACCTATTGCCGTGCAATGGTCAAACAGACAGAAACTTCATCAAATCTTTCGCTACAATTCACTGGTCTAACACAAGTGCTTAAAAATATTCATGGTTTCAACCTACAGTTTCTCATGTCCAGTCAAGAGCAAAATTTTTCAAAAATTTAATTTTTTTTTCAAATAAACTTCATCATCATTGGCTATTATGACTCATCCAACTCATGCAAGACAACACAAACGAACAAAAACAAACAATATGAAAACAAACACAAAACATGACACATGCAACACAAACACATAGATAATGCAATACTAGTCTACCCCTCATACTTATCCAAAGCATTGCCCTCAATGCTCCAGAACAAAAAATAGAATGCAAGACAAACAAAAACACAATGAAAACACAAATAAAACTCCCCTGGTTTTCGATGCATCCTCTTCCTTCTTGACAGTATCCTTTGGGACGGTATCAGCAGTCTAGATTTATCGGCGGACACGGCAAACTGGCATGAGAAAAAAACAAAAATCAAATAAAAACAAAACAAAAACAAAATAAAAACAAAATAAAAATACTGGGTTGCCTCCTAGTCAGCGCTAAATTTATAGTCTATAGCCCGACTATACTCCTCTCTTGAGTGGCGAAATTCAAGGTGGTTTATCCACCGTCTTGGAAAAACTCAGATTAGTCCTGCACTGGCATGCCACGCCATTAAAGAATTTGTGCAAAGGACTAGTTCCTTCGGGGATCTGCACCTTCATACATTCATCATCAAAATCATGAGTTACACCAATAAAATTAACATTAGAGCAAGATTCTAAAGTTGGGCTCTCAGTAGCCGACTTAAGCATATTAAACACAACTTGCTCATCATTCAGTCTTAACACCAACTCTCCTCTCTCAACATCAATTAACGCCCTACTAGCAGCAAGAAAAGGGCGTCCTAAAATCATAGGCACCTCACAATCCTCATCCATGTCAAGAATAACAAAGTCTAGAGGATAAATAAATTGTTCTATCTTGACTAGGACATTCTCTAAGATCCCTATCGGGTATTTAATAGATCTATCAGCAAATTTAAGGGAGATAGCAGCAGGTTCAATATTTTCTACACCTAGTTTGCGAGCAATAGAATAAGGCATTAAATTTATGCTCGACCCAAGATCACACAACACATTTTCAAAAGATAGACTTCAAATTTTACAGGGTATAGAAAAACTCCCTGGATCTTGAGATTTTGTTTGACACTTCTTTTTCAGCACTGCCGAGCACTCCTCATTCATTGTGACTTGCATTATATCATTCAATTTCTTCTTATTTTTCAGCAAGTCTTTCAGAAACTTTGCATATCTCGGCATCTGAGCTAATGCATCTGCAAAAGAAATGTTAATATGCAGTTTCTTGAAAATTTCAAGAAACTTTTGAAATTAAGATTCAAACAACAGTTTCTTAGCTCTATGGGGGAAAGGTAAAGTAGATATATCAACATTCTCATTAACTTCAAATTTTGAAGTCTTACCTTTCTTACCTGCCGTGGAGGAATTTTTAGCACGCACATCCTCCTTGACTTCTGAAATTTTCGGCCCCTCTATCATCTTTTCTTTGTCCGTCTTCTGCTCAGGTGCTTCAGACTGTGCTCGAGTCACGACTATAATAGCATTCACGCCTCTTGGATTTGGTTCAATGTTGCTAGGCAATGCTCCAGCAGGCCGGGTTGATAATTGGGTTGCGATCTGACTCATCTGAACTTCTAATTTCTGCAGCATACTTTCCTGATTCTGTAAGCGAGCCTCAGTACCAGCCACATATTTCATCATGATTTCCTCAAAACTCGGCTTTTTCTCCTCTTGCTTAGGCTGCCAATTTTGATTATAGTTGTTGTAGGAGTTATACGGCTGCCTTCCTTGATTTCCCATAAAATTTACAGCATCAACTTCAAATATCTGCTGCTCCTCCGGAATGTTCCCTTGTACTTGATTTACCGGCGCTGTTTTCATGAGTGCCACCTAGTGTGTCAGAGCGTCCATCTTTGCATTCAGGGCCATCAAAGCATCGACCTCTAGAACTCCAGCCTTCTTCTCCTTCTTTACATCCGACCACCCAATGATCTCCCAGGCTTCAGCTAGCGTCTTCTTGAACAAGCTTCCATTAGCCGCAGCATCCAGCATAGATCGAACTGACTAATCGGTTCCATTGTAGAACGCCTGGGTTCCCGCCTGTCACGCGGGTGACCCGGGTTAAATCCCCGGCAAAGGCGCCAAAAACTTGACCGGTAAAATTGGTATGATTAAAAATCAACTGGCAAGCGCACCAGGTCAAATTATAATATAGTGGACAAAGGTCCAGATGTCGAACCCACATGGACTGTATATATATGAATACCAAAATATATTTATTTCTACTTAATCTAAATTAATCAAAAAGAGGGATTTCAGATTTTAAACTAATAATTAAAATTGCAATTAAAATCAAATTAATTAAAACGCAGCAGGAAAATTTGGATTAATTCAAATATGGGAAAAGCTCGATCAAAGACTCACGTAGGTACCAGAAAATTCATGTAACAAGCAGTCGATCTAAGACATCAGACTTAATCTTAATTCACGGGAATTTTCCTAATTTGTTCGAAGGACTATTTCTAGAACAATCAAACTTATTCAAATATTGATTAACTAATCTTTCGTAATTCTAATCAAATTTGAATGCATGAATAACTGTGAAAATTCAGTAAACACCTAAACCGCATAATGAAACCGAATTCTATTTCTAGTTAGTTTTACACTATGTTGATTATTGAAGCGATCAAAATCGAAACCTCCTCTGTCGAATTGGAATCAATTAACATGCAAGCAAATAACTGGCCAGGAAATTCACAAGACAAATATAAATTCAATAAACAATAAAATTAAATCAAATCTAAAAATCTCAAATAAATAAACGAGTTTTATACATATATTGTCTAGCCCAATCACGTGGCCTTGATCGAAAGAGAAAACTACTCAATAAATAAATTCATAATTTAAACAAAGTTTTATTCATAAATTTACAAAAGAAAATAAAAGAAAAGAATAAGAATTCTCCCAAGCATGTAGCCGCCCACGTCTGCAAAATCTGCTGCTCAAATTCGGAACTGGAACTCTGGAACCCTTATAAAATAATAAAAACTCCTATTTATAGTGTTTGGATTCCTTAAAAATTAAATTCCTGCCGCAACAATAATTCTCGGAAATTTCAATCTTCGCGACACGCGCGCGCGCCTGGGATCATCACGCTTGCGCGCGATTCCCCTACTCAATTCTCTGGAAAATTGTGTGGCGCTCGCGCGAGCTATTACCCTCGCTCGCGCGCGCTATTTATTTGCTGAAGCTTGCACGATAGCTCTCACACATGCGCGGCTAATCTTCCCTTGTAGCGCGATAGCGCTTCCTTGAGCGCCAAACTCAAATGCTGCTCTGTTCTTTACTCCATATTGCTTCTTAGTGCTAACCACAAGCGCGTTTGCACTCTTCCTAGAGCCAAACTCAAGTGCTATTGCGCAACAACACTCACCATCCGCGCAACTTTCAACCTGCTCCAAGCGACAAATTTGAAAAATTTATATCTTGAGTTTTAGCCGTCGGATTGACCTGAAATTTGGACAGCAGCTTCAAAACATTTTGAACTTCATTTTGAACTGTGGAGATCGGATTTGAGTCTCTCTAAAATTAAATATGATTTTTCTAACAAAGCTACTCCGTAATTCACTATTCAAAAATTCATTTTTCTACAAAATTAACCCGAGGAGTGAAATACACACAAATGCAATAAAACACATAATAACACACCAAATAATACGAATGCACATAGAATTAACATAAAAAATATCACAAACTAATGCATACAAAATGCACTTATCAATGATCTTTGTGATGCGTCCATTCCTTTGGAAGTGACGTGTCCTCATTTGTAGTGACATCATCATTCAAGCTTGCGAAGGTCATCTCTTATTCGAGTAAATCTACGTCATCATTATTAGTACAAGAAAATATTGACATAGATTCATCAAATACAACATGCATAGATTCTTCAACAAGTAAAATACGTTTATTAAATACTCTATAAGCCTTACTTGAAGTAGAATACCCGAGAAAGATGCCCTTGTCGGACTTGGCATCAAACTTACCGAGATTGTCTTTACCATTATTATGGATATAGAATTTTGATCCGAAAGCCCGAAAATATGAAATGTTAGTCTTTCTCCCTCTCCATAATTCATATGGAGTTTTTTTGAGAATTGGCCTTATTGATACACGATTGATGATGTAACAGGCAGTGTTCATTGCTTCAGCCCAAAAATATTTTGGTAGAAAGTGCTCACATATCATGGTCCTCGCAATCTCCACAAATATCCTGTTTTTCCTCTCAACGACCCCGTTTTTTTTACGAGTCCTAGGACAAGAAAAATTGTGACCGATGTCTTTCTCTTCATAAAAATTTGTAAAATTTTCATTTTGAAATTCAGTTTCGCGGTTACTACAGATCTGTTTTACTGAAAATTTTTTCTCATTTTCAACACGCTTGAAAAAAGTTTTAAAATAATCAAATGCATCATTTTTGTGGTCTAAAAACAATGTCCACGTGAAACGTGAGAAATCATCCACAATAACAAATGCATAAAACTTTTCTCTTAGGCTAGAGTTCCTCGAGGAACCACATAGATCTAGGTGGAGAAGTTCAAGGGGCATAGAAATAGATATAACATTTTTTCTTTATAAGATTTTTTTGTGTGTTTGCCAAGCTGACACGCATCACAAACGAAATCTGATTTTAAATTGAGTTTTGGCATACCAACATGACCTAATCATTTATGCCAAATGTTGTCATCAACATTCAAGGATATAAGGCTTTTTATATTTGTCAAAGATAAATTATTTAAAGAAACCTTGTAAGATTTTCACTTCTATATCCTTTGAATTTATGGACTTGTCAGTTGTGAGTGATACAGTGCAGTGTTGAGGAGTGAATTTGACTTCATAACCTCTATCGCCCAATTGACTTATGCTTAGTAGATTATGCTTAAGTCCTTTCACTAGGAGTACATCATCAATTAGGCAGAATTTAGATATACCTATTGAGCTGATTCCTTCAATTACTCATTTGTTGTTGTCTCCAAAGGTGACAGTTCCTTTCTCATTTGGTTTGACTGATTGGAGTATCTCCTTGTTCCCAGTCATGTGTCTAGAACATCCACTGTCTAGATACCATATACTATGGAGAACATTTTTTCTATTTCCCTGCAAAAATTGTTTTTGGTACCCTTTAGTTCTTTTGGGTCCACAGATGTTAGAAATGAGAAATATAAAATGGATTTCTAAGAGTTCAGTCTCTCATAGCAACATCATCGACACTTTACAAGAGTGCTCCCAGTAGTAGGTAGGGCTAAGGCCTCTTTAAAAATCTATTTCCTTAGACAGAGCAGCGTTCATCAGGGAGACTAGTCGCAAGTCAAGACAGCTTAAACCAGTCTATGAAAAACTCCCTTAGACCATGTTTCCATAATGCCAACTCATGAGTTGTTAAGTACTCTTAGGCCTCCATTTCATATATCTCTTTTTATCATATTGATATTTTAAAGATCTACATTTATGTCTAGCATGTCCTATTTCACAACAGTAAGAGCATGTACGGGAAGATCTAATTTTAGCTTTAGCAATAAGGGTAGTAAAGTCTATAGATTTCATACCATACCCTATTCCACCTTTATCATAGCTACATTTCTGCATGCTTAGTAAGTTATTCAATTTATTGCTACTAACATTGAATTTATCAAATGATTTTTCTAAGTGAGCTATATCATCCTTTAATCTTAGGTTTTCATGCTCCTTAGATTCTAATTCATTTTTGAGGTTTCTATTTTCCGTTCTAAGAGATTTAGTCATGTCAAACTTGTATGCATGTATTAATTCATCGTCGTCGGAGACGATGTCATCATCCCTAGCCATGAGACAGATGTTGACTTCCTCATCATCATCATCACTGTCGCTCCATGTTGCTATTAGGGCTTTCTTCTTCCCTTTGTCAATCTTCTACTTGAGAGGACACTCATTTGCATAGTGGTCTTGTTGTTGACAGCTGTAGCACGTTACTTCTTTATTCGGCTTCTTTTCCTTCTTGAATTTGTTTTCTCGCATAAATCTTTTGAATTTTCTTGCGAAGAGTGCCATGTCATCATCATCTTCTTATTCGATTTGGCTGGATAAGGAAATCCCCTTTGCCTTGATCTTCTCATCCTATTTCTTTACTTCCTTCCTTGTAGACAATTCTAACTCATGGGTTTTTAGGGTCCCATGTAGTTGATCAAGATCGTAGGAAGCGGTGTCGCCTTTGTTGGACTCAATAATGGCCGTTCTCTTTACATCCCACTTCTTGGGTAGGGCGCGTAGAGCTCTTCTACATACTTGCTTGGTTGGATAATTTTCTTCAATTTGGGCTAACTAATTGATGATTTAGGTGAGCCTCCAGAACATAGTATCAATATCTTCTTCGGCATCCTTCTCAAAAGTCTCATAATTGAGTTGTAGAAGATCAATATTTGTTTCTTTGACTTTATTGGTTCCATCGTGGCATATTTCCAATTTGTCCCATATTTCTTTCGCCGAGGAGCACATCGAGATCCGGTTGTACTCGTTCATATCTAAAGAACAGTGCAAAATATTCATAGCATTAGCATTTTGAGAAATTAATTTCATGTCCTCTTTTGAAAAGTCATCCATTTCCTTAGGAACTTCAATCCCATCAACTATTTTCATAGGTGTATATGGACCTTTCACCGTCACTTTCCAAAGATCATAATCTACGGATTGGATATATAAGGACATTCAATTTTTCCAATATCCGTAGTTTATGCATTGAAAAGAGGAGGACGATTGGTTGATTTCCCTTGATCATAATCACTCGCTAGATTTGCCATAGAGCCTTGAAAATATTTTATAAAAGGGTAGCTTTGATACCACTTGTTAGAACCTAATAGGGGGGGGGGGGGTAATGATCTATTGACAACTTTGGCAATTTAAAGTGATTATGCAAGTACTCAAGCGGAAGACTTAAAGCAATAAAGATAAATGCGGTAAATAAATGTATAAAGTAAATAAAGCAGTAAAAGATATAGGATATGTTTATGGAAGTTATCGCCTCCCCTTCTTGGTTAATGTCGATTAACCAAGGATCCACTAGCACTTCAAACGTCTTGGACTTGATGGCTCCAAGGATAGCCGTACAACAACACGACACCGCATCGATGGCTTTACAACTCGATACAACTTGGCCTTAAGGGCTCCAAGGATAGCCTCAACAATATCCCAACAAACTCGGCTTCACACTCGAGTTTTTACAACAAAAGCACAACCAACTCACAAATGATTTTTACAAACAACTCTCGATTTTTGAATGAATATATTGAATAACTCTCGATACCACACTTGAAGGAGAGAAGATTTCTTGCAATGAGATGTGGAGTGAATTGGATGGTTTGGAATGGCCTTGAAATGCCTCTATTTATAGTTGCTGATTCAGGTGAGTTCGAATCCTCCGAACTGGCTTCGGAGCCTCCAAACGTAGCTGATTCAAATTCAAATTACTGCAGCTGTGAAACTGTTCAGATGGTCCGAACCCGTCTTTGAATCTTCCGTTCGGCTGCATTAAATTCATTCCGGCAAATTTCTTCAGACAAAATCTTTCAATCACTGTAAAGAAATTCGGACCGTCTGATCCGTACTTCGGATCATCCAAACTGTATCTTCGTGCCCTCCGAACATGCCTCCGAGCATTTTTTAATTCCTGGAAACTCTTCGGACCGTCCGAACTCAACTTTGTGGCCTCCAAAATATGCATCCGAAGAAATAATAAATCCTTGAAAATCATCGGATGGTCCGAACCTGACTTCGTACAGTCCAAACCCTGGCAGTTTCGAACAATTCAAATTTTTCTTCAATATTTGGTTTATTGGTTCTTCCTTCCAATAATTTTCTTAGAAAAGAAATTTTATTATTTGCAGATTTCACACTTTAAACTATTAGAATCAATTAACCTAGTTTTGTAATTATCAAAACATAATATTTTGAGAATTGTTAATGCATTAAAAACATTAATCTCATAACATGAGATTTTTATGCGTTTAAAGCGTAACATGGATTGAATTTTATTCATTCAATAGAGAACGATTGTCTTGATTTGATTGTAGAGGGAGTGCGACCATACGCTAGTGTTTTCTCTAGAAGCATGCTTTACCGATTGTTCATGGGAGGCTACCTCAGTCGTGCGGGGTTACATAATCACTGAATGTTTAAATATACTATTAACATTCAAGTAGTGAATGGATTCTCTTGTTGAGATTGTAGAGTTTCTCTGTTAGTGAGAATTAGTTAGTACAAGGTTTGGTGCCAATGGTTAATTGTCGCTATCATCTGAGACCCTTTAAAGGGAATGCGACCATATGCTAGTTATTAATAGAAGCATTCTTTATATATTGTTCATGGGAGGCTACCTAAGTCGTGCGGGATTACACAGTCACTTAAGGTTTAATATACTATTAGCATTCAAGTAGTGAATGGATTCTCTTATTAAGATTGTAGAGTTTCTCTGTTAGTGAAAATTAGTTGGTACTAGGTTTGGTGACAATGGTTAATTGTAGCTATCATCTGAGACCATCAGAGGTATTGGATGTGAGATTTCTTTGATTACAGTTTTCTTGGGATAAGGTAATTCCTTGATAACCACATTTTGAAATTTGATTGGAGTGAAACTATAAGTCCAATTTATACATTTAGTAACCCGACATCGATTTTAAGTAATTAAAATGTCTAAGCATTAAAGTGTTAAAAAATGATTAAGTAGTCTTTATTATAAAAAAAAATAAGTAGAAAATCAGCTTCAGGATGTCCGAAAATGGTCCGGAGAGCATCAGAGCTCCGAGTATTTCGGAAATTCCGAACTTGGGATAGAGTAGTTTGGATGGCCAGGGTGCAATTCTGAAGCACACGGAAGTTCGAAAGATCCAAAGTTGAGATAGGAAGATCCGAACTCAGTTAGGCCATGCACACTAGTGAGGTGTCAACAGTGTACAGACACGTAGGAGATCGGATGGTCCGAACCCATGATCGGAGGGTCCGAACGCAGCTGCCCATCAAGACGTCAAAATGCCATTGACATGTGGGAATCATGCTAGTTCAGAAGATCCGAACTCAGGATCGGAGCTTTCGACCGTGCTCTATAAATAGGGCTTGAGGATTTATCATAGTTGGTATGTGTTTGAGTGTGTGGGTTTCAAAATCAGTGTATATTTTAGGGTTTTTAGTCGTCTTTTTGAGGGTCGAGCGATAGTGATGGCTATACGGGGCTTGTAGAGGAACTATGCTTGGGTCAGGGCCTTCGACATCAGTGGGATGACGACGGAGGCATGTATAAGTCTATATTCCTAGTAGCTATTGGAGTAGCTATTAGTCTAGTTAGGGCTTTTAGATTAGTTATAGTGATATGGTCTTCACTTGACTTGTAGGCTTGGACTATAAATCATGATTATATTGTTCATGATTTTGTATATGGCATTGGCATACCATGTTATCCTTTGGTGATATTATGTTGTTTCAGGGTCGCTCAGACCTAGTGTTTTTCCTTTTACGATCAGGGTACCACGTAACACCTCGATTGACGGGGCAACGTGTGTGATTTACCCAGGATTGTGATAGTACAAGATTGGATTCAGTATGTGAGGCACCACCACGATCTTGAAGGGGTACGTGCGCATACTGGAGGCGCCTATGCTCTAATATGAATATTGATGAGTATGATTAGGAAACATAATTATAAATTAAATCGCACCCTCTAACCAATAAACAAAAGATCCAAAGTGTTTTTCCCAATATTTAAAACAAGTAAAATTGATAGAATTTGGATTTCCACCTTTAATCGACGGAACGATTAACAACAAAAATCACGAACAATCGAAAACAAAGAAAACCTTCAGATAACTTGTATCTGACAATCTTCAGTGAGAAATCAATTGTCAAACGTTTCCTAGTAATTAAACTGTGAAAAGTTTGATTGAATAACCAACACAAATCTTTGAAGAAAATTCTTGAGAGAATTTCAATATTATGTATAAACTGAATCTGAATTATTATTAATGAAAATAAACAAAGTATTTATAGTTTACAATAAAAAATAAGAGATATAACAAAATATTACCTAAAGATATCATCTAGAAAGTTTTCTAATAAGCCTAAAATACTCAAAATAAGCAAAAATTATCACAAAACCACACACACACAAAACATGCCGAAGTGTGTTTAAATTTCCGAAACTTCTCGCTCACTCGAGTGGACACAACTCGCGCTGGAGCGAGAAACACTCTGTCCCGCGGTTTTTCTTGAGCTCGCTCGAGCGGACACAACCCACGCTCGAGCGAGAATGCCTCTGCCCAAAACTCTTCATGGAGCTTGCTCGAGCGGAAATATATGGCGCTCGGGCGTGACATCTTTTGTCCCAAACTTATTTTCTTCATTCTTTTCAACTTCTAACACTTCAATGATGCATATGCAACTCCCAAATTTATCATCAAGTGCTCCAACGCTATCTTGATAATTTATCATCAATATTTGAAGTCCCTTTTTGAATTTATTAGCTCGGCACCTCGTTATTGGTCCACGTGGCAACTCCAATGGATCTTGAACTTTCCTTGCCACTTGATCCACATGCGATCTCTCCATGATCGCATTATCCTCCCCTTCTTGAAAAAGACCTGTCCTCAAATCTCGTTCATCTCCTACATCAAACAAAGATAAGTCAAAAATATTAAATGTAGTACTCACATTATACTCACCTGTCAAATCTAATTTGTAGGCATTGTCATTGATTCGCTCCAAGACTTGAAAAGGACCATCTCCTCGAGGTAACAACTTCGAACGTCTCTTCTCCAAAAAATGTTCTTTTCTTAAGTGCAACCAAACCCAATCACCTGGTTCAAATACAACCTTATTTCTTCCCTTGTTCGCTTGCTTGGTATACTGCAAATTCTTCTTCTCTATATTTTCACGTACTTTCTCATGCAAACTCCGCACAAATTCAGCTTTTGTCTTTCCATCCATATTAACCCTTTCACTCATAGGTAAAGTCATCAAATCCAACGGAGTCAATGGATTAAAACCATAAACAACTTCATTAGACAAATAATTTGTAGTAGAATGCACACTACGATTATAAGCAAATTCAATAAATGGCAAACACTCCTCCCAATTTTTCAAGTTCTTTTTAATGATAGAGCGCAACAATGTCCCTAAAGTTCTATTAACTACCTCAGTTTTTCCATCAGTTTGTGGATGACAACTAGTAGAAAATAACAACTTAGTTCCAAGTTTACACCATAATGTTTTCCAAAAGTAACTCAAAAACCGAGTATCCCTATCAGAAACAATATTTCTAGCCATGCGACGCAATCTCACAATATCATTAAAGAATAAATCTGCAACATGCAAAGCATCATCTGATTTTTTACATGCAATAAAATGTGCCATTTTAGAAAACCTATCAACCACAACATAAATAAAATCCCTCCCCTTATTAGACCTCGGTAAATCAAGAACAAAATCCATAGAAATTTCTACCCATGGTTCATTAGGTAGTGGAAGTGGAGTATATAACCCATGTGGTTGCAACCTAGATTTTCATTCTTACAAGTCACACACCGCTCACACATTTTTTCAACATCATGTTTCATATGCGGCCAATAAAAATGTTCATGCAAAGTTTGATATGTTTTAGCCACACCAAAATGCCCCATTAAACCACCACTATACGACTCCCTAACAGGTAATTCTCTAATTGAAGAATTAGGAATGCATAACTTATCTTCCTTAAACAAGTAACCATAATGCATGTAAAACTTATGCCTTGGACCACGCATACACGACACATAAATCTCACCAAAATCAACATCACTCGCATACAACTCTTTCACATGCTCAAATCCCAAAAACTTAGAATCTAAAGTAGTTAAGAGCACATACCTTCGTGACAACGCATCCGCCACTACAATTTCCTTACCTTGATTGTACTTGATTACATAAGGAAAAGTCTACACGAATGCTACCCATTTGGAATGTCTTTTATTCAACTTCTATTGCCCCTTGAGATGCTTCAAGGACTCATAATCCGTATGAATCACAAACTCTTTTGGCCTCAAATAATGCTGTCATGTCTCGAGTACCCTCACCAAAGCATAGAACTCCTTATCGTAGGTAGGATATTCAAGGATGCTCCACTCAACTTCTCGTTGAAATACGCTACTGACCTTCCCCCTTGTGTCAAGACGCCCCCAAATCCTACACCTGATGCATCACATTCAATTTCAAAATTATTAGTAAAAAATCAGGCAAAACAAGTAAAGGAGCATTAATCAACTTTTGTTTAATGACACTAAAAGACTTCTCTTGCTCCTCGCCCCAATGGAATGGAACGTTTTTCTTGATAATCGCAGTCATGGGCACCGCCAATGTACTAAAATCCTTCACCAACCTCCTATAAAAACTCGCAAGTCCATGAAAACTTCAAATTTGACCAATGTACATAGGCATCGGCCAATCTCGAATGACACTTACCTTTTCTTCATCAACTCTCAAACCTTGTGCACTCACAACAATATCAAGAAATACGAGTTCGCTTGTACAAAACACACATTTTTTCAGGTTAGCATATAAATGTTCAGCACACAATGTGGTTAGTTCAACTCTCAAATGCCCCACATGATCATCCAAATTTTTACTATATACCAAGATATCATCAAAATAAACCACCACAAACTTTCCAATTAATGCACGCAAAACATGATTCATTAGACGCATAAAAGTACTAGGTGCATTAGCTAAGACAAAAGGCATAACCATCCATTCATACAAACCAAATTTTGTTTTAAACGCAATTTTCCACTCATCTCCCTCTCTCATCCTAATCTGATGATAACCACTCTTAAGATCAATCTTACTAAACATGCTAGAACCATGAAGTTCATCTAACATATCATCTAGTCTAGGAATAAGATTTGTACTTATTGTATTTTTAATTGAAGAACTTAGAATTGATGAATGTTCTACTTGTTCGAATAGTTGATCAACCTTAGAAATATCATGTACTGTATTATGCGAGTTTTACTGGATTTATTCTTGTTGGAATGTATATTTTGGAGTTGTTTTGGAATTGAGTTGAGTTTTGGAGGTGGGAACTGAATCTGGGAATTTGGCCCAGCACCTGTCTCGCTCGAGCACACGTTTTGCTCGCTCGAGCGAGTGGTTTTTTTTTTATATTATGTTTGAGGCAGCATTGGTCTCTCTTGAGCGCATGATATTGCCGCTCGAGCGAGCTTCCTTGGTTGTTCCCGGGCAAAGTTTTGCTCGCTCGAGCGGAAGATATATACCGCTCGAGCGAGGCCCCTTTTTAAAAAAATCTTATTGTTTAATCTCTTGGATCTTTGTGGTTGGTTGTTTGATTTATTCTTTATTAGATGATTGGAACCGAGGTCCTCACATTAAGTGGTATCAGAGAGATAAGATCTTGGATTGAATTAGAAGTGAGCGGGGTAGATCAAGTCCACATGAATTGAATTCTCGCATGTGATTGAATTGTTTAAATGATTATTTAAATTCCATGCAAACATGCTTTATTATTTCACGAATTATTTGAATTACATGATTATGTGATTTAAATATTAAAGCATGATATATTAGAATTGCGGATTTAAATATTCCTGATATGGAATGAAATTGTTGAAGTCATGCTTTATTTGAATGTTATTGCATGTTTGTCTCTTTTACTGGATATAGAGGGAGTAACTTTAGAGAACACCTTCAACTGAAGGGTAAACAATTCAAGAAGTCTGGGAGCAGTTCTTCTAGCTCCAGTGACTCGAAGCAGCTTGGTTCAGAAAAGAGCACAAGATCTTCTGGCATATCTTGCAACAATTGTGGAGGTCGACACCCCAGCAAGCACTGTCTAGGAATTTATGGTAGTTGCAATATCTGCCATCAGACAGGACACTATGCTAGGAGATGTCCTCAGCTTAATGCCATTTGATCTCGAACTGGGAGTTCCTTTAGACCAATAGTTCAGCAGGAACGGCAAACTTCTGTGGTTCACTCTTTTCACCCGCCGCAACAGAATCGACTAGGAGGTTATCAGAACGTGAATCAACCTCCGATACAACAGACACTAATATCTGCTCTTAACGAGGATCCACAGACTCGGGCTGCACCTAGCAATGATATAGCAGGTAACCGTTGATTTTGGTTTTCTGCATTTTTAATGATAGATACGGGTGAGTCCCTTACCTTCTAATTGAGGAATCTAGTTTGATGCTTTCTCTGCTTGTTGAGATTTTGATTACTGTAGTTGCAATTCTTCGATTTGAGGGGAATAAGATTGAAATGGTCAGTATGGTACTGAAGTATCAGATCCTGATTTTATTGTCTGTTTAGCTGCTTTTATCAGTACTGGGCAACAGCGAATGGTTTCAAAAAGTTGCCAGAATCAGATCTGAAGTGATAACGAGTGGAAATCCTCTGGTAAGAATTCTTGATTCAAGGATTTCTTTGATATTTGTTCTGTAGAATGACCGTTTGTTACAAAAATATGCGGAGGAATTCTAGACGTTTACAGTTGATGTCCTGAATTGGAATTCGATTGGTTGATTTAACCGAGGTTTAGAATTTGCTGACGTTGTTCATGATGAGCTTCCAGTATTGATTTCGGTTCGTCAGATTGAATTCAGCATTGTATTGAGATCAGAATATCATCAACTGAGAGTTCAAAAGAAAGAGGTATTGAAGACCGAACTCGGAACGAGGTATGGTCGCTTTGATTTTATAGTCGTACCGTTTGAATTGAAAACTCTTCTATAGTGTTTGTAGATCTTATGAACTGAATCTATCATAAGTATTTAGTTGAATTCATAACTATTCTTATCGATGATTTTCTTGTCCTTTCGGAACGAGAGTCGTACTAATTATGCAGAGCCTTGAGAATCGTCTTACACATTTGCGTGCCGAGCAGTAGTATGCTATTCTTTTTACGTCTGAATTCTGATGGGATCGAGTTGTCTTTTCTTCGATCATTTTATCTCTGAAGCTGGAATTTCTGTTGATCACCTCAAGATCGGAGCTGATATGAATTGATCTAGATCGTCATCTGTACCTGAACTTGAAGATTTTGGATTTAGCGAGTTTTTATCGCCGATTATCGAGGGAATTCTTATTGTTTGTGAAGTCGATTACTCACGAGAATGTGCCTTCTGTATGAATCTTATGAGATCAGTTTTCTTGATTGAAGAAGAGATTGATCAGCGTTCGGTATTCTTTATTTCTTTCTATACTGATGATCATCAGTGCATTGTATCTCTTATCAAGATTTGAGATATTTTATTTAGAGGATCATGTAGTATCTTATGCTTTGAGGCAGTGGAAGACGCACGAGACTCAATGTCGGATTCTTGATTTGAGTCTCGAAACAATCTTATTGCTTGGAATATCTGGCATCACTTTTCTTACGAGGAAATTTTCAAAACCTTTTCTGATCTAAAAAGTTTGAAGTAGTTGTTTCCGCAGACTAAACTAATTTTGGAGATGAAGAACAGAATTGGTTAGATCTCTTGAATGACTTTATCTGTGGAATCTAATTCTATACGGGAAATTGAAGACATTAACTGTTACTCTGAGCCGAATGATCTGTTCTCTATCATTATTCTTATCGATGTATTTATTTTCAACGGTGATTGCGACACTTCTGATTAGAGTCTGGAACAGATAGGAAGTCTATCAGAATTCTTTCGTTTGAGCCAAACCAGAGTTGATTGAGAAGATTGAGAACGCATAGAAATCTGATTCGATTTTTCAGAATCTGATGAAGAAAGATCAGATCTGGGTATAGTTTGAGTTTCAGGTAAGTGTCGATGCCTTTCTGAGAGTAATCGTATTGTTATATCAGATGTTTTTTTTTGAGACAGCGTATCTTGAGATTGGCACGTTGGAATTTATTCAGTGTTCTTCCAAATGATCGGAATATATTTGATGATTAGAGAAATCAGATCGGATAGAGGACGATAAAGTATGAGGTTCGATGTATGGCTTCCGATGTTCTGAACTATCCGCAGTTGATAGATGAAAGAGTGTGAGACCTCGATTCTAAACATCTAATCTCGAATTAAAAAATTAAATAAGCCTACAAGATACAAAACTAAAAGCATAAAAGAATATTTTTTTAAAAGAACAGTGCTCGCTCGATCGGTAAAACATTACCGATCGAGCGGGCCATCTACTCCAAGTCTCTGCCGAGACTTAACAAGACCCTCCGCTTGATCGGTAATATCATCTTACCGATCGAGCGAGCACCCCTGTGCTGAGGCAGAATGTTGGGATTTTTGTGTCCGCTCGATCGGTAAGATCTTACCGATCGAGCGGACACAAAAATCCCAACATTCTGCCTCAGCACAGGGGTGCTCGCTCGATCGGTAAGATTCAACCGATCAAGCGGGCACAGATCTGCAGAAAAATTAAATAGATTCTGCTCAACTCTTTTCAATTCCAAATCTTCAAAACTAAATCCATTCAACATGCATAATCAAATACAAGATAGTTCTAGGGTTATAGAATCTCAAAACTAGTAGAATATTCTTCAGTCTAGCTTATTCAATGCATTACAAAACGATTACGAATACGAATACAATCTAAGTTTGATTACATAATCGACTTCTAGACTACCAAGTCCTCACTCTATCATCACATCCCATCTATCCATGCGATCTCTAACTCGGTCCTGCCCCACCTGTCGCCAAGCACACATACAAAGACAAGACAACAGCCGGATAATCCGGTGAGAATAACATTCCCAGTAAAAGATACAAACATGCAATAGCATTCAAATAACAACTTTCACATAATCAAAAGAAAGTGAAATGAATGCATGACTTCAAAATCTCTAGATTATCTATTATGATAATCAAAACGCATCTCGTCTTTTCTTTCTTCGGTTGGGATCCCAAGGATAAAGTATCACAACGATCACACTGAACTCTCCTTTCGAGGTGGATGATGTATACTTCAATCCTCTAGACTCCGGAGCATTATAGAGAGATCAATCTGCAATTGTAGTAAATCGCCTACAAAGCCACTAAACTATAATCCCCAGAACGTCTAATTCAAAATGAAAACAATCATCTGGCTCAATATGAAAGCATATGAATTCTAATACATTCAATTAAAAACTCAAATAGTTCACATAAACATGCAAGTATGTGATTTCTCCGGAACACTCGAATCAAGTCGGATTCGAGTTATTCGTTCCATTCAAGTCTAAGTCATCTTATACCTCTTCCAAACATCGATGCTCCAACCTGGAAACAATAAAAATAAACTCATTCACGATTCATTCTAGTATCCTCAATCGATAATAAGAGAATCGACACTATACCAGCTACAATCTCAAGAACGATTCAAATTCTGAAATCTCGCAACTCACGACCTTCAATGAATCTGTAAAAGAAATAATAAAGGCTCGCGATCAATATCGATATTCAAACTCGACTGAAAACGGCTCAACTCAACTCAAACCAAACTATAGCCCAAAACTCAAACCGGCGGCATAACGACTATATTCAAATCAATCCGAAATCGCAAACAGCATAATATCAATCCAATAAACTCAAATCAACCAACATTCAACCATAACAATCTGATTCCAACAAATCACAAAACTCACTTTTTCGAAAATCACTTCAAAAATCATAACAAATCCGAACGACGCTCTAATTCAAAACCGACTGAGAATAAATGATCAGAACTCTGTCAAGAACAACATAAACGAAACTCAATCGATTATAACGACATCCAAAAATATAAGTCTAGCTGATCGTATAAAAACTTATGATAGAACGAAGCTCTCGCAGCCGTGATCGCTAATCTGCCTTCAGAAATAAATTCCAACGGACGGATCGACAAAATCGGAGAATTCTAAAGCTTGAAGAAACGTTTCTTGCTTCAATGGAGGGGACAAGACGTTTGGGGAAGAGGATGGAGTGAATGGATGAGTCAAATCCCTTACAAATATCCAATAAAATCGATATTTGCGTTTTAGTCCCTGAAAAATCCGAAATTTTCAAAAAGGACCCTGATCAAAATCAAGTCAGCTCTTGAACTTAGTAATCTCTGATTATCTCAAATAAAGTCAGTTAAGATAAATTTGGGGCGTTACAATTCTCCCTCTCTAAGAAAAGATTTCGTCCTTGAAATCAAACACGGTTCCAACACGAACTCTGTCTCTCAATCTACTTCTTCAAGTCCGTCAATCAAAATTCGACTCATTCTCGTCAAATAATCTTCCTCTGCTTAGTCACAATTCGAATCATCTCTGGTTCCAACTCATGAGACACAGAAAGTCATCTCTAATAACGGGGATCTTCCTCTCTTCTCATACAACTGTTCGAAAGATGTCATCAAGATAGCCATCTGTTAGCTGACGATCATACGAAATCTCCACAAGAATCAAGGATTTGGCCAACTAGTGCTAAGTCGAGCACTACAACTCATGGCACCTCCTCTAACGTTCGTCTCGTCTGATCTGACTGTCCGTCGTTCTGATGATATTGAAATAAAATACGTTGTAATCAAACAACAAATGTCGCCAAAGTCTATGCCAAAAGAATGAGCGCATCAAGGATCTCTGTCTAAACTGGCAAACTTCATCAAATCATACATTCTGACAAAATTTCTGACAAAAATCTAACATCTGATCATGTCTGAGGATCATTTTGTAGGGAATACGGTAGCAGATTCATCAATAGGTCAATCATAAGAGATAGTAGATAAAATAAGAACAATTCCTTCGACTTCTAAGATTAGAAAGATCGCGGAAATCTCTTCATAAGGAAATGATGCCAAATATTTCAATCAATAATATCGCTGCGAGCCCAAGTCCAGAGCCAGACATTGAGTCTCGAGCATCTTCTGCTGCCTCGAAGTCTAGACTAGAGCGTGATTCATCTGAATAAGAGTATATCCAAAATATCGATAAGAAGAATATCGAGTACTGAAAGATCATCCTTACCGAATTCAGGAATACTGAAGTGCTGATCAACAAAATTCCATCACCAGATTATACAATCGAGGAAAAAAATTTAATTCGATCCAATCAGAATTCAGACATCGAAGAATAGTATACAACTGTTCGACACCAAAATCTAAAATGTGATTCTCGAAAGCTCTGAATGATCAGTACAATTCTCATTCTAATAAGACAAGAAAATCATCGATAAGAATTCCTAACTCACTAATACTCTGAAATATCCGGTTATTAGAAAAATTAACAACCCTACTGGAGCATTCATCGATTCCAACGACTCAACAAAAGTTTAGAGGCACGATAAACATTAAACATATTCTTCAATAAGAAGGCAAGAGACTCACCAATATCTAACAGTCCAATAAGAATAGAAAACCCAAATTGAACGTTTTCTTGATATGTCATTATCGGGTGCAGCCTGAGTCTGTTCCTCGGTCAAAGCATAAACTCGTGCCTACTGTTTGGGAGGTTGATTCGCATGCTGGTTACCTTCCTGTCTATTCTGCTGCTGAGGTTGGAAAAAGTGGACAATAGGTGCTTGTCTCTGAGGCTGAGCTGACTACCTAGAAGAACTTCCACTCTGTGCTTACTCAGGGACACGTTGAGGACACAATCTGGCAAAGTGTCCCGTCTGTTACAGATATAGCAGCTTCCAAAGATACCTCTACACTGATCACTGGAGTGACGACCTCTGCAGTTGGCACAAGACATGCCTGACTGACTCGAATTCTGTCCCAATCCGGATTGCCTCGAGCCACTAGAGCTCGAAGAACTGCTTCCATGCTTCTTAAACTGCTTCCCTTTCGGATGATAGTAATCCTTTCTATTACATCCACTGCTACCACCTTCAGAACTCGGTGGTTGATTCTGAAATTGGAAGGATTGATTCTGGTAATGAGATGGTTGGTTCTGAAACTAACTAGTTTGCTAAGGTACAACTGGAGCTCCTCTCTGTCTCCACAAACCTGCTTCAGCTCCTTTTGCATGATTCAAGGCATCCGCAAAATTATCTGGCCTAGCAGTGTTTACCAGCGTGAAGATGTCAGGGTTCAAACCATTGATGAACTGATCGGCTTTAGCTTCTTCGTTGTCGGCAATGTGCGGTGAAAATCTCAGCAAACTATCAAACTTGGCTATGTACTCCTCGATATTCAGATTCCCCTACCTAAGATTTGCAAACTCGGCTCCCTTGTTCTTTCGGTACGAAACTGGGAAAACCGCTTATAAAATTTAGATTTGAAAAGATTCTAGTTAATAGTTGTACCTCGATTTTCCATGAATGTATTCGTCGTGATCCACCAGTTCTTAGCAACACCCTGCAGCTGATGAATAACCAACCTAGTTCTGTGGTCATCAGAATAGTCAAGAGAATCGAACAACTGATCAACGTCATCCAACCAGCTCTCGCAGTCAACGGGATTCTCTGTACCCAAAAACAAAGGCGGGTTAAACAATTGAAACCTCTTCAGCAAGGTTTCCATAGGTGTCGCTGTGGCATCCAATTGATCGACTTTTGTACTAGCTTGATCATTCGGAGGAGTAACCGGCGGTGGGTTCCTGTTAATAACTTTACGAGGACCCATCAGATAATCAAAGTTTAGGACACAGGATATCTCAATCACTGCAATTTGGTGCCCTTGAAACCTCTCAGAATTCAGATACCAGTTGGTAACAAAAACAGTTATATCTCAAGTAGATCATACTTTATAAATTTAAATCACATAGTCATGTAATTCAAATAGTTCTCAATTAATAAAGCATGCTCGCATGGTATTTAAATAAATCAATTTAAATAACTCAATCACATGCGAGAATTCAATTCATGCGGACTCGATCTACCCCGCTCGCTTCTAAATTCGGTCCAAGATCTTATCGCTCTGATACCACTTAATGTGAGACCTCGATTCTAAACATATAATCTTGAATTAAACAATTAAATAAGCATACAAGACACAAGACTAAAAGCATAAAAGAATTTTTTTAAAAGAACAGTGCTCGCTCGATCGGTAAAACATTACCGATCGAGCGGGCCATCTACTCCAAGTCTCTGCCGAGACTTAACAAGACCCTCCGCTTGATCGGTAATATCTTACCGATCGAGCAGACACAAAAATCCCAACGTTCTGCCTCAGCACAGGGGTGCTCGCTCGATCGGTAAGATTCAACCAATCGAGCGGGCACAGATCTGCAGAAAAATTAAATAGATTCTGCTCGAATCTTTTCAATTCCAAATCTTAAAAACTAAATCCATTCAACATGCATAATCCAATACAAGATAGTTCTAGGGTTATACAATCTCAAAACTAGTAGAACATGCTTCAGTCAAGCTTATTCAATACAATACAAAACGAGTACGAATATGAATACGAATACAATCTAAGTTCAATTACATAATCGACTTCTAGACTACCAAGTCCTCACTCTATCATCACATCCCATCTATCCATGCGATATCTGACTCGGTCCTGCCCCATCTGTCGCCAAGCACACATACAAAGACAAGACAACAGTCGGATAATCCGGTGTGAATAGCATTCCCAGTAAAAGAGACAAACATGCAATAACATTCAAATAACAACTTTCACATAATCAAAAGAAAGTGAAATGAATGCATGACTTCAAAATCTCTAGATTATCTATTCTGATAATCAAAATTCATCTCGTCTTTCTTTCTTCGGTTGGGATCCCAAGGATAAAGTATTACAACGATCACACCGAACTCTAATTTCGAGGTCGATGATGTATACTTTAATCCTCTAGACTCCGGAGCATTATAGAGAGATCAATCTGCAATTATAGTAAATCGCCTACAAAGACACTCAACTATAATCTAATTCAAAATGAAAACAATCATCTGGCTCAATATGAATGCATATGAATTCTAATACATTCAATTAAAAACTCAAATAGTTTACATAAACATGCAAGTATGTGATTTCTCTGAAACACTTGAATCAAGTCGGATTCGAGTTATTCGTTTCATTCAAGTCTAACTCGTCTTATACCTCTTCCAAATGTCGATGCTCCAACCTGGAAACAACAACAATATACTAATTCAAGATTCATTCTAGTATCCTCAATCGATAATAAGAGAATCGATACTATACCGGCTACAATCTCAAGAACCATTCAAATTCTGAAATCTCGCAACTCAAGACCTTCAATGAATCTGTAAAAGAAATAATAAAGGCTCGAGATCAATATCAATATTCACACTCGACTGAAAACGGCTCAACTCAACTCAAACCAAACTATAGCCCAAAACTCGAACCGGCGGCATAACGGCTATATTCAAATCAATCCGAAATTGCAGACATCATAATATCAATACAATAAACTCAAATCAACCAATATTCAACCATAATAATCTAATTCCAATAAATCACAAAACTCACTTTTTCAAAAATCACTTCAAAAATCATAACAAATCCGAGCGACACTCTAATTCAAAACCGGCTGAGAATAAACGATCAGAACTCTGTCAAAAACAACATAACCGAAACTCAATCAATTCTAACGACATCCAAAAATATAAGTCTAGCTGATCGTATAAAAACTTACGATAGAACGAAGCTCTCGCAGCCGTGATCGCTAATCTGCCTTCAGAAATAAATTCCAACGGATGGATCGACAAAATCGGAGAATTCCAAAGCTTGAAGAAACGTTTCTTGCTTCAATGGAGGGGAGAAGACGTTTGGGGAATACGATGGAGTGAATTGATGAGTCAAATCCCTTATAAATATCTAATAAAATTGATATTTGTGTTTTAGTCTCTGAAAAATCCAAAATTTTCAAAAAGGACCCTGATCAAAATCAAGTCAGCTCTTGAACTCTGTCATCTCTGATTATCTCAAATAAAGTCAATTAAGATAAATCTGGGGCGTTACAGAGAGAATGATCTGATTGTCGATTGTTCAATTATCTGTTCAGATTGGAGAGGGGATTTCTTTTCGATGAATATTGTTCCGAAGCTATTGATCAGTCTGAGATTGAGATGTCATCTGAGTATGTTTAGCCAATTGATGAATCTGCTACTCTTTTCCGTACAGAATGAATTTTCGACTCGACCAGATGATTGAATTTTGTCGAAAGGATTGTCAGATTGCTTGATTTGCCGAATTTAGTCGTTCAGACAGAGATCCTCGAGTCGCCCTTTCTTTTGGGCATAGTTTTCGAAGAGACTTCTGATGTTTGATTACATCTGAGTTAAGTTTTATATCCTCAGAATGACGGAAAGCCAGATCAGGAGATTCAGATTTTAGAGGATATTTTCGAGTTGTAGTGCATGATTCTGGCACTAGTTGGCGAGTTTCGATAACTCTTTTGAATTTCTTGTTGGAGAATGCGGCGATCAGATCAATCAGAATTGATACCCAGTGCAGCGGAAGTTTAAAAATTTTATATGGAACGATTCCATAATGGGTATCAAAACTTTTACGATTAAATTTTGTGTGTGTAAAAATTAAATAACAATTATAAATTTTTACCTCCAATCTCGAAGCGAGATTATGGACACCAACAGATTGCTCTGCTCTTGTTGTATATCCCTGGAACTGATGGACGAACTATTCTTCAATCAGGTCCACGAACGGATATTTAATCCCTCTGATAGATTGCACTAGAAAATCTATCAGAAATTTCTACGAAGAGAATTAACGAATTTGATCCGTTAAACCAGACTGTAATTCAAAATTCACAGACTGGATTTTACCGAGCAGAGGGGAAAAGGGGGCGGCCACTTCAGAGGAAAAATACTAGGGTTTTTCGAAAATTTTGTGACCTGTTGTGTGTAATTTCTGTACTGCAATAACTTATTTATAATGTAGGCCACTAACAGCTTAGGGCCCATTAGTCATAAGTTCAAGCCCGACAAGCAAAGCCCGCATGTTCAGAAATTAATATAAAATTCATCATGACTCCGATTGATAAACCGATTTCACCAATGTGCACAGAAACCATTTCTGCACCTTTTAAAGTCAAGATAAATTTTTCTGAATCCGAATTCAGTGATTTCCAAAAATGCCCATCCCTATGTCATTTTAGGAAATCTTACTCCTCTACTCTTAATTAAGAAGTCCAACTTCTTTGTTCATTAAATTTAACTCTTTAAATTTAACTATCTCAACGGGGATTAAAATCCATTATTCTGTGTGACCCTCAATAGTTCAGGGATACAGCTAGCCGTGGGCTCACAACTCCTTGTGACTCGGAACAACAATTTCCGACTTGCCCATCGAATCATGGTAAGAGCGCCTAGCAACATCACCCCATGATTCCCTAGGTATCACTGATATTGCCTGCAAGAACCAATAGATTTTGGTTAGCGTACAGTACGGT
Source organism: Henckelia pumila (assembly GCF_033568475.1). Taxonomy (NCBI): domain Eukaryota; kingdom Viridiplantae; phylum Streptophyta; class Magnoliopsida; order Lamiales; family Gesneriaceae; genus Henckelia; species Henckelia pumila. The sequence continues at coordinate 220,809,392 of NC_133123.1, read as the reverse complement.
CCCTTCAACCATATATCCCGATCGAATCAACAACCATTGGTATATCGAGAGTCGTTCGAGATTCGATAACTATGCAATACATCTTGAAGATCAAATAGTGACATCGCATGTGCTACTAAGAAACCATTTCTTAAACCACATCATGTACTCTGGCCAGAGATTCGTCACACTAATATCTCCTCAGATCGCATAGGATATCCACACTCGCAAGTATGTGGTGAATCCTTGACAAAAAAGCATCGACTCCTATATGTGTTGTAACTGTACCCAATCCCGACACCTCATGACCCCAATAGAGTCGGTAAACGAGTCAAAGCACAGTACTAGCATATAGAGTCTCAATGATGTTTCAAGTAGTAAGGACTAATGGTGTACAACCAAAACCGCGGACTTTATCCACTCGATAAGTGATAACCACTTGGAAAGTCCGGATAGGGTAGTTCGATCATTCATCATATGAATATCCATTTGCATGCTTCGAACATCTCTATGTTCCTTACCAATGAAACGTGGTACTCTGCATCGCAAATGCTAGTCTCAAACTCGAGCGATCCTTATCCTTATTATCGGACGGCTCAATCGACTAGGAACAGTTTAGAATATACAGTGACTATAAGATGTGTTTCATGATAGACATCCCCATGTTCTACCACATCTTACATACACTATAGTATATTCAAGGTCTTTATCAAAACAACAATAGTATATCACAATATAACATTATGAAGAAAGATAAAGTCATTGCCATTAATAAAAGTGTAAATTATATTAAACAAAAGATTGTTTATACAAAAAGTCATCAAAGCCCTTAGCCACAAGTTGGCTCACCGGGCACCCACTCTTTCAATCTCCCACTTGCCCTATAGCCAACTAGTCATACTACGTAGACCCATTGCTTCGCGATGTTTGTCAAATAATGGTCCTGGCAAGGGCTTAGTAAGTGGATCAGCGATATTGTCTGCAGAGGCCACTCTTTCGACAGTGATGTCTCCTCTTTCCACAATCTCCCGGATGATGTGGTATTTCCTCAGTACGTGTTTGGATCTTTGATGAGACCTTGGTTCCTTTGCCTGAGCAACGGCACTCGTATTGTCACAGTACACCGGGACTGGACCAACAACTTCTGGAATAACGCCCAACTCTTGGACGAAATTCCTCATCCAAATAGCCTCTTTAGCAGCAGCTGATGCTGCAATGTATTCTGCCTCAGTAGTGGAATCCGCTGTGGTGTCCTGCTTGGAACTCTTCCAATAGACAGCACCGCCATTGAGCATGAACATCCAGAGGTTGACTTTGAGTCATCCACGTCACTTTGGAAGCTAGAGTCGGTATAGCCTTCCAATTTTAGTTCTCTTCCTCCATATACCATGAACATATTCTTAGTCCTTCGTTAGTACTTAAGAATGTCCTTCACGGATTTCCAATGCATTTGACCGGGATTAGCTTGATATCTGCTCGTGACACTCAGAGCAAATGCTACATCCGGTCTGGTAGATATCATCCCATATATGATACTACCTATGGCTGACGCATATGGTACATGTGTCATTTTCTCTATCTCTTCATCAGTCTTGGGAAACATAGACTTGGATAGAGAAACTCCATGACACATGGGTAGATGCCCTCTCTTGGACCCATCCATTGAAAACCGTTTCAAGATGGTGTCGATGTAGGTTGATTGAGTGAGTCCTATCATTCTCTTAGATCTATCTCTATAGATCTGTATCCCTAGAATATAGGATGCCTCACCCAAATCCTTCATCGAGAATCTACCTGATAACCATATCTTTGTTGACTGCAACATCCCTACGTCATTCCCAATGAGTAGGATGTCATCAACATAAAGTACTAAGAATGTCACAGCATCCTTAACTACTTTCTTGTACACGCATGGTTCCTCTGGGTTCTTGATGAAACCAAAATCCTTTATTGTTTCATCAAATTTCTGGTTCCAACTTCTTGATGCTTGTTTTAGACCATAGATTGATCTCTGAAGCTTGCATACCTTATGCTCGCTTCCCATGGATATGTATCCCTCAGGCTGCGTCATATATATTTCTTCCTTAATGTCTCCATTAAGAAAAGCAGTCTTCACATCCATTTGCCATATCTCATAGTCATACCAAGCATCTATGGCAATAAGGATTCTTATGGACTTGAACATTGCAACTGGTGAAAAGGTTTCATCATAGTCAACTCCTTGTCTTTGAGTATAACCTTTCGCCACCAATCACGCCTTGTAGGTCAATACCTTACCATCAGGCCCAAGCTTTCTCTTGTAGATCCATTTACACCCTATTGGAACAATTCCATCGGGAGGATCTACTAAAGACCAAACTTGGTTTGTATGCATCGAATCTATTTCCGACTGCATAGCTTCAAGCCATAAATTTGAATCCGCATCAGAAATTGCTTCTTTGAAGTTTCTTGGATCACATCCAACATCGGGTTCATCTTGATCCCCTTCAAGAAGAAGACCATATCGAATAGGAGGTCTAGAAGTCCTCTCGGATCTTCTAGGTATAGGCGTGTCTATCAATGGTTCCTGAGGTGTAGGATCGTTATTTTGTATTTCGGGTTCTTCTCAAATTTCTTCGAGTTCCATCATCTTGCCTTTCTTATCCAATAAGAACTCCTTCTCCAAGAAGGTGGCATTCCTTGAAACAAACACCTTTGTTTCAGCAGGATAATAGAAATAATATCCGATTGAATTCTTCGGATACCCTACAAAATAACATAAGGTGGATCGACTATCCAACTTATCTCCCACTGTCTGCTTCACGTAAGCAGGACATCCCCAAATCCTCAAGTACTAATACTTAGGAGTTTTGCCATTCCATAACTCGTATGGTGTTTTGTCCACTGCTTTAGTGTGGACGTTGTTCAACAACAATACCGCCGTTTCAAGCGCATAGCCCCAAAACTAAGGTGGAAGCTCAGTGAAGCTCATCATGGATCGAACCATGTCCAACAAGGTTCGATTACGACGCTCCGATACACCATTCAGCTGTGGTGTCATAGGAGGAGTCCACTGAGAGAGAATCCCATTCTCTTTCAGATAGTCCAAAAACTCGGTACTTAAGTATTCTCCACCTCGATCCGATCGAAGTGCTTTAATACTTTTACCTAGCTTATTTTCTACTTCAGCCTTGAATTCTTTGAACTTTTCAAATGCTTCAGACTTATATTTCATTAAATATAAATACCCATACCTAGAATAATCATCAGTAAAGGTAATGAAGTGGGTGTGGCCATATTGAGTACCAACTCTAAATGGACCACAAACATCTGTATGGATCAAATCCAACAGATTTTGACTACGCTCAGGTTTCCCCTTAAAAGGAGATTTAGTCATTTTTCCTTTTAGGCAGGATTCACAAGTAGGTAGAGAGTTAATATCAGACATATCAAACATGCCCTCTCCCACTAGCTTGTTCATCCTCCTTGAGGAAATATGACCTAGCCTAGCATGCCAAAGGTTTGCCGGGTTTTGGCTATCGATTTTCCTTTTGTTTGTTGTTGCCGGTTTATCAACATAATTTATTGGAACGTCTTTTATTTTTAAGTTATATAGATCATTTTCAAGTTGTCCATTTCCAATCAAACATTCATTCTTGTAAATATTGCAAATCCCATTCACAAAATTGCAAGAATAACCATCTCTATCAAGCATAGAAACAGAAATAATGTTTTTAATCAAATCTGGAACAAATAAAACATCTCTCAAAAGTAACTTAAAACCGTTCTGCAAAATTAAATAAATATCTCCCACAGCTTTAGCTTCAACTCTGGAACCATTTCCGAGCCTCAGCTGGGTCTCACCCATTCTAAGCCTGCGACTTCTTGTCATCACCTGCAAATCATTGCAAATGTGAGATCCACATCCGGTATCCAATACCCAAGAAGTAGTATTAAGTGAAACATTTATTTCAATATAGAACATACCCTTCGCAGTTCGCAACTGCTCTAGATATTCCTTGCAGTTACGCTTCCAATGACCGGGCTTCTTGCAGTAATGGCAAACATCCTTGGACTTTTCCATGTTTGAAGCCTTTGTCTTGTACTTCTTCTCGGGTTCGATTTTCTTGGGTGGGGCAGAACGTTTCTTACCCTTTGTACTTGGCCCCTTCTTAGCAGAAGAATAGGAGCCCACCAAGAAAGCCGGTTTATCCTTCTTTAATGTGGATTCATATGTCACAAGCTATTGACCATCTCTTCAAGGGAGGCCTCTATCTTGTTCATATTGAAATTCACCACAAATCCGTCAAACGAAGAAGGAAGAGATAGAAGTAGTAAGTCCACGTTGAGTTCATGCTCCAACACCAAATCAAGGGTTACCAACTTCTGTATGAGCCAAATCACTCGTACCCCATGATCACGGACCGAAGTCCCTTCACGCATGCGACACGTCATTAGCTCCTTTACAGTAGCGAACCTTTCAGCCCTCGATTGAGCCCCAAAAAGTTCCTTGAGTTGTACGTGAATGTCAGCAGCATTCACGGTGTCCTCAAATCGCCTCTGGAGTTCATCAGACATCGAGGCTTGCATATAGCATTTGGCCTTGATATCATGGTCCCACCATGTATCAAGTTTGGCTAACTCTTCCGGACTTATGTCAGCTGGTGCTTCCTTCGGAGGAGATTTTTCTAACACGTAGAGCATCTTCTCCGAAGTCAAGACAATCTTCAACTTACGGAACCATTCCGTATAGTTTGCGCCAGTCAATTTATTTTGTTCGAGGATCGAGAAAAGTGGATTACGCAAATTTATCTTTATGAAATACTGAAAAGAAACAGACAAATATCAGTGATTGTTTAAGTAATTTACTAAGACATAAAATAGGCGAAATTTATTTTATGAATCTCACTCCCACTATTTTAACGATTTCACTACCCTCTAGTGAAAACGGGAAACTGTTTTCCTTAGTGAGAACATGGAGTCCAATTGACAAACTATGGTCTCGAATAATATCAGCCAACCATAATTTTCAAAAGGTAGAGCCCAATTGCTTCCAAAGCAACCTCCACGTTTTTACCTCATGTCCAATAAGGGCCCAATAATATGATGTCGTTTATTGTGACATGTCAAGATGACCCATCAATATTAAGTTGTGATGGACGGTCGCCATGTGGATCCCCCAATAATATGAGCCGATCCCATGGGAGTTCCACCCAACTTACAACATGTGTCGATCCAATGTACAGCTTTCCGACGAACGAGCCCCCCCAATAATATGAGCCGGACCGTATCCGCGGGTAGCATCTCGTACATTGATCGTTGATGGAAGGTAGGAACATTTAAACAATATTTAAATTTCCTTTATTTATCTTGATATCAATTTTAAATCATATTTAAAATGAGAAATTTTAATTTTGAAAATTTGTCTCATCATTTTTAAAATTTTGTATGCTTGCCGGATTCACACAATTTTGTCTAAAACATGCATACAACAATAATATCATATATTATTTAGGATGATCGATTCCATTTCTAATCGACCCGTGGTTGCCAATCACGAGTCTTAGTCCAATCCTAGGTAATATGCAGTATGCAATGCAATCCTATTACATTGAGCTTCCAATTTACATTTCTTCTGTCTTTATTGTCTGCTGGGCCCACCTCCATCTTCAAATCTTGATCTCTCACTAAATCTAATGTATTTACAATAAATAACAATGACAAGTAGGAGATACATTTTTAAGGGGTGGGAACGGGCCATAAACCAAGCCCACTTTTATTACATATGACAATTCATATTGGGCCATAAACCAGGCCCATTAATAAATCCAACAACAATAAAAACAAATGTAAATTCCTAGCATACACCTACAAAATTGGTCATGGCAATCGATCATCCTTATCCAATAACATTTAATTCAAAATTAATTTATTGGATAACATGCAATGGCAATTTAAATTTAAAAGGATAAAATCATATTTCATATATAAAATCTTATTTTACATACAAAATCATATTTTATCTTTTTATCAAATAAAATCATATTTTATCTATAAAATCCAATTTTATACATAAAATCATATTTTACTCAATATATCCATAAGATCATATCTTATCATCAATTGTACCAAAAATAATTAATTTCAAAATTCAATTTAACGGATAAAATATTTAAATTTTCAAAAAATTCAAATTTATCCAAAAATCAATTTTAAAATTTTCGGACTCGAACAATTCGATCTGACGCCTCGTGGACCAATCAAAACAATTTTCGATCGGACCAAAAATAGAATTTTAACATATTAAAATTTTAATTTAAAATTAAAAATAATTTTTCGCGGGTCGCCCGGGACACTCCCGGGCTGCCCGCGCCCCAAAGGGCTCGGGCCGGGCAGCCCGGCTGCCCCTAGGGCAGCGACGATCGCTGCCCTGCACAGTGCCGTGCGCTGCCCGGGGCGGCGACCATCGCTGCCCCCCTGGGCAGCGATCCAATCGCTGCCCGGGTTTTGCCCGAAAAAAAAAAAATTTTATTTTTAAAATATTTATTTTGTTTCAAAAACCGAGGCTTAAAAATTTTTGTACAATCGATTAATTTAATCGCTTGATCTGAGCAACCTGGCTCTGATACCATTGGAGAACGCGGCGATCAGATCAATCAGAATTGATACCCGGTGCAGCGGAAGTTTAAAAATTTTATATGGAACGATTCTATAATGGGTATCAAACTTTTACGATTAAATTTTGTGTGTGTAAAAATTAAATAATAATTATAAATTTTTACCTCCAATCTCGAAGCGAGATTATGGACACCAACAGATTGCTCTGCTCTTGTTGTATATCCCTGGAACTGATGGACGAACTGTTCTTCAATCAGGTCCACGAACGGATATTTAATCACTCTGATAGATTGCACTAGAAAATCTATCAGAAGTTTCTACGAAGAGAATTAACGAATTTGATCCGTTAAACCAGACTGTAATTCAAAATTCACAGACTGGATTTTACCGAGCAGAGGGGAAAAGGGGGCGGCCACTTCAGAGGAAAAATACTAGGGTTTTTCGAAAATTTTGTGACCTGTTGTGTGTAATTTCTGTACTGCAATAACTTATTTATAATGTAGGCCACTAACAGCTTAGGGCCCATTAGTCATAAGTTCAAGCCCGACAAGAAAAGCCCGCATGTTCAGAAATTAATATAAAATTCATCATGACTCCGATTGATAAACCGATTTCACCAATGTGCACAGAAACCATTTCTGCACCTTTTAAAGTCAAGATAAATTTTTCTGAATCCGAATTCAGTGATTTCCAAAAATGCCCATCCCTATGTCATTTTAGGAAATCTTACTCCTCTACTCTTAATTAAGAAGTCCAACTTCTTTGTTCATTAAATTTAACTCTTTAAATTTAACTATCTCAACGGGGATTAAAATCCATTACTCTGTGTGACCCTCAATGGTTCAGGGATACAGCTAGCCGTGGGCTCACAACTCCTTGTGACTCGGAACAACAATTTCCGACTTGCCCATCGAATCATGGTAAGAGCGCCTAGCAACATCGCCCCATGATTCCCTAGGTATCACTGATAGTGCCTGCAAGAACCAATAGATTTTGGTTAGCGTACAGTATGGTCCCTTCAACCATATATCCCGATCGAATAAACAACCATTGGTATATCGAGAGTCGTTCGAGATTCGATAACTATGCAATACATCTTGAAGATCAAATAGTGACATCGCATGTGCTACTAAGAAACCATTTCTTAAACCACATCATGTACTCTGGCCAGAGATTCGTCACACTAATATCTCCTCAGATCGCATAGGATATCCACACTCGCAAGTATGTGGTGAATCCTTGACAACAAAGCATCGACTCCTATATGTGTTGTAACTGTACCCAATCCCGACACCTGATGACCCCAATAGAGTCGGTAAACGAGTCAAAGCACAGTACTAGCATATAGAGTCTCAATGATATTTCAAGTAGTAAGGACTAATGGTGTACAACCAAAACCGCGGACTTTATCCACTCGATAAGTGATAACCACTTGGAAAGTTCGGATAGGGTAGTTCGATCATTCATCATATGAATATCCATTTGCATGCTTCGAACATCTCTATGTTCCTTACCAATGAAACGTGGTACTCTGCATCGCAAATGCTAGTCTCAAACTCGAGCGATCCTTATCCTTATTATCGGACGGCTCAATCGACTAGGAACAGTTTAGAATATACAGTGACTATAAGATGTGTTTCATGATAGACATCCCCATGTTCTATCACATCTTACATACACTATAGTATATTCAAGGTCTTTATCAAAACAACAATAGTATATCACAATATAACATTATGAAGAAAGATAAAGTCATTGCCATTAATAAAAATGTAAATTATATTAAACAAAAGATTGTTTATACAAAGAGTCATCAAAGCCCTTAGCCACAAGTTGGCTCACCGGGCACCCACTCTTTCATTTCTTGTACGATTTAGCTATCATATGATTATCTAGATGGCATATTTTGATGAGTTTTATGAGAAGAAATGAAAATCTCGATGGTTTGGGAATAATTTTCTGGGTTCCCTGATTTGGGAACAGTTTCGATTCTAGGTTCGAATGGATGGATGAAGAATTATCAGATGAGTTTAACGACGGCTCTTGACAGATAGACGAAGTATTCTAATTTCAGACGTAGATCTCTGGGTTTTGATCAAGGAGACCGAGTAATTCATAAGAATTCTTCTTTCAGAGGTTTTGTCTGATTCGAGAAGAGAGAGATCGTCTCCGAGTTTGACCGATTCTTAGGAGATTCTGAAGAGGATAGGCAATCTTGCCTTTAGAAGTTCGTTTGTTCCGCCTCTTTTTGGTATTCTTGACGTGTTTCACGTCTCTTGTTGCTAAAATTCCAGATTTTCTTTTGATGATAAGACCGAATTTGATGAGTCGTCGAGTTGCTTTGACCGATTCCTTCTTCGACCGACCAAAGAAGTAGCTCCGAAACAAACCAATTAAGTTTGTGTTAGTACAGTGAAGCCGTTACGGATTTGAAGAAGCAGTTGAGAGACAGGAGTCGATTTGGAGCAGAAATTTTTTCCAGAGTTTTTCTGTGATGAGAATTTTATTTGCAGTTCCGATATTATCTCTTTTGGAGATTGAACCGTATTCGATTTCGAGGACGAAATCAGTTCTTAGAGGGGGAGAATTGTAACGCCCCAAGATTAGCCTAATCGAGATTATAAGAGATTAAGATTGATAATCAGAGATTAAGAAATTCGAGGATTGAATTGTTATTAGATAAGGGACTGAATTGCAATTTTTGAGAAATTCAGAGACCAAAGTGCAAATACAAGAGTTTGACTTGGTCTTTACTATAAAAGGGAGAGAGAGGCATGCACATCATCTTCCTTCCTCCTTTCTCATTATCTCTCGACCGAACCACCATTAACGCCTCCCCAAGCTTCCAGATTTCATTCCATGCTCGATCCATCCGGTAGAAATTCAATCTGAAGAAATATTCGCGATCACGGCTGCGAGAGCTCCGTTCTACCGTAAGTTTTTCTTCGATCAACTTTATCTCATTTTTGGGATGTTTTTAGAATTGGATGAAATTCGGATATGTCATTCTTGAGCTAGCATTTATCGTATAATTGAAGTCGAATCGGTAAAAGAAAGTCGTTCGGAATTGTTTGGAATTTTGGAAGCATAATTCGAGATTTGGGTTTTGGGATTTATTGGAATTGTGTTAGTTTAGATGAATTGTTGACGTTAGAAGTTGTATTGGATCTATTTATTGTTGTCTGTGGTTTTCGGTTGATCAGATTATAGTCGTTATGCCACCGATTTGAATTTTCAGATTTTGGGGTTTTTGATTGGGATTTCGGATTTGATTTGATTTGATTGGTTGATATTGAACTCGTTTATATCTCCCGTACAGATTTAGTTGAAGATCGTGGAGTTCAGAATTAGCAGATTCGAATCATTGAAGATTTGATTGAGAACGGTAACGAGTTGACTTTAATCGTTGAATTACAATTGAATGGATTCTGATTAGAATTCTTGTTCTTGTAGCTCTTCCGGATTGTAGCTACGTCAAATCAAAGAAGGGGTAAAAGACGATATCGATTGGAAAGGGATGAATACTCGAGTTTTGTTTGATTCTCGAGTCCCTAAATCACATACATGCATGATTACCTGTTTAGGTTGATGGAATGCATTGATGGAATTTCTTAAATGTATTACGATTAACATATGCATTCATATTGAGCTGGAAGATTTGATTACCTTTTGAATTAGACGATTTGGGGATTATAGAAGAGGGGCATTGAGAGGCAAGTTACTCCAATGACCTGATTTAACTCTCTATAACTGCTCCAAAGTCTAGAGGAGCGAGATATGCCGCATTCACCTCGATCGGGAGAGTCGGTGAGATCGCAGTGATATATCTCAGCATCGGGATCCCAATTAAAGAAGATATCCCCTTAGATTATCTGATTAGATAATCTTGAACCCTGATGACATGCATTGCATTTTATTGCATTTGAATTGAGTTATTGTTTCATGTTGTTGATACACTACGTGAAATTGCATGTCTGGTTGAAACGTATATCAGTATTTGATATATTTCATGGATTACTTGTTTTATCTCTTTTACTTGGAATGATATTCTCACCGGAGTTATCCGGCTATTGTCTTGTCTTTGTATGTGTGCTTGGAAACAGGTGGGGCATGTTCGAGTCAGAAGAAGCATGACTAGACTAGGATGTGATGATAGAAGTGAGGGATTGGTTTTATATGTCGAACTTTGTATTCGAACTTGTTTGTACTTATTGTATTTTGAATTGAAGAACTTAGAATTGATGTCTGTTCTACTTGTTCGAATAGTTTATCAACCTTAGAACTATCATGTACTGTATTATGCGAGTTTTACTGGATCTATGCTTGTTGGAATGTATATTTAGGAGTTGTTTTGGAATTGAGTTGAGTTTTGGAGGTGGGAACTGAATCTGGGAATTTGGCCCAGCACCTTTCTTGCTCGAGCGCACGTTTTTCTCGCTCGAGCGAGTGGTTTTTTTTTATGTTATGTTTGAGGCAGTATTGGTCTCGCTCGAGCGCATGATACTGTCGCTCGAGCGATCTTCCTTGGTTGTTCCCGGGCAGAATTTTGCTCGCCCGAGCGGAAGAGTTTTACCGCTCGAGCGAGGCCCCTTTTTTTAAAAAAATCTTATTGTTTAATCTTTTGGATCTTTGTGGTTGGTTATTTGATTTATTCTTGATTAGATGATTAGAACCGAGGTCCTCACAATGTTCAAAATGTTTGATAGTATTTATGGTATTCAATGCATCAAGATTATGTTGCATACATCTTGAACTCTACCTTGAAAAACATAGAGTGCTGATTGGCCTAGATTGCGAAATAACGTTTGGAGAGCTATAGATGAGTTGCATGGATTGTAGATTCACTTCCAGAGCTAGATGAATCACTATAGTTGAACCAAATTTAGGGGATTGAAATACTTGACGCCACCTCGATTGGGAGTGTCGGTGGTTTGATTGAGATTTTATTCCCCGGGATCACAAGAACCAAGATTCTATTGATATCAGATTTGATAGCCTATTTTTGAAACATGCATTGCATTCACGTTTATATATTTTGCATGTTATGTTATTTATACTGGGATTATATTCTCACCGAAGTTATCCGACTATTGCTATGTTTTGTATGTGTGCATGGAATAGGTGGGGCAGGAGCTGGTCAGACTCGACGTGGATAGCTCGAGATAGAGTCTTAGCATGTGGTGACTCGGGTTTTAGCAAGATGACATGTATTATTAGTGGTTAACCATGTTAGGAAAGAAACAAGAATATTTGTATATGTTGGCATCGAGTACTCATTTATATTTGAGATGATCTATCCTAGATAAGAAGATTAATGTTTGTAAGTTTGGTTATGAATTTGTAGCTCAATAAGAATGCATGTATATGAGTTTTTAGATTGAATAAGAGTTGGTTGTTCTGTTTCCAGATTTGAAATGCTTAAGATCTTATTTTCTTTAGCAGGGCACGGACCCCGTGCATGCCCCGTGCATAGGTCTGTGTGGCTTCGGTGTTAAAACATGTTTTGAGTAAAGAAGGCACGGACCCCGTGCCAATCTCCGTGCAGGGGTCCGTGTGTCCTTTGCCTTGAAATTCCTTTGGTTTTGGTTTCAGCCTTGGGCATGGACCCAGGTCCAGAAGATTCACGGTACTCGTGCCATGGTCCGGACCAAAGTTCGTGTGTGGGTTGTTCTTTATAAAAAAAATTATGATTTGATTATATTAAATCAATGTTGAGTTGATTCATGTTTAATTATTATTTTTCCCTAAGATAAGATTAGCAACCTGAGGTCCCCACAATATGTAAGAAATTACGTTCATATATGTAATAAGTTACCTGGTTGTTCAAAATTTGTTGGATGTCGTCCGCTAGTACCTCCTATCTCAAAGTTTGATGAGAAAGTGTGATAAGGTATTGTATTTATACGACATATCTATCTCACTGTAGATGCATCAGGACCTGGAATGAACAACAAAAATGGTCATTTGCATTTGTATTATATTAAATAAGTATATGGGGAAATTTTGTTAGTATTAATTGAATAAATGAAGGTTTATTAAAGACAGTAATGTGAAGCTGATTAATGGAAATATTTATATTGAATGTAATTTTTTGAAAAAGATGCTTACGTAATTGATCGGTGTTTGGTATTGATTGAACATTCATTGTAGTTGTTGCAGTAAAGTTATTGATGGAGACATGAGAATCATCCGCCGTGGATGAGGTAAGATTCGGGTATATTCTTCTCCGGTAATATTCTCTACGCCGAGCTAAATAGTTGGATCTTTCTTCTTTGGTCATTGAGTGTCTTCTGTTACGATCAGATGTTCTCCGTTGCTGAAGTCATTCTACATAACATTATATGGATGTGAAGTTATGTTTGTGCCTTTGCGTGGGTAAGCTTAATTTAATTAACATAGTTTTACATGTTTAATTTGAAAAATAATTAATTTTTTTATTGGGGAGCTTAAATTTTTTGCATAGTATATAATACCTTGGCGGTTAGAAGTAGAATCCGAGGGATTAATAGCCGTTGAATTTCCAATAGTTTCTATAACTGATTGATTTCTTCTCATTCCATAATTTGATTGGTGTCTTTGAAGGTAATTTTATCGTTGTTCTTGTGTCATGGCATGTCTTCTATTACGTTCATGAATTGTACGTAGCTGACGTTGTTCGACATTGTTTTGATTGGTTTGAGAAAGAGAGCGAGGCATTGTTGTGTCCTATATAACATTTCACAATAAGAAATGAATTAAGACCCAAGTAAATTAGAAATTAGAAATATAAGTAAAGAATGATGTATAAATCATATGTACAAAAGCTCATTAACATAGATTAATGGACTACATAAAATAATAATTAACAAAATAACAGAAAAAACGTGTAGAAGAATGAAAGAATACATAAAATTATGTTTTAGTTTTTCAATGACCGAGGAAATAAAATAAATACATAAACAAAATACCTGTATTTCATACAATTAATAACCCGTAAATAAAATGTTTACGGTTATGGAGAAAGTTTGCTTTGGAAATAATTTTTTTTTTTCTAGAATCACGTACTCACTTTTTTAATTCACTGACTCATTTCTACAGGCATGTAATATACATCGCTTGCACCTCTGAAGAGCATAATGCATTTATTGAATGAAATAAATTAAATATAGATTCAGAGAAGATACAGAAGTTTATCCGAATTAGTAATCAATGAAGTCAACATTTATTGTGTAGAAAAAAACTTTGAAGGCGGATAAACTCAGTTATGCGATAATATTTATGCATGGTGGATAGAATTTTCCTCATTATTTAAACAGATTTCAGTTTTCATTAAAAAAATTCACGCTACTCATCAATACAATGGAGAAGCACTTACTTCTGTATCTACTTTTGAGTTATTGACAATGGCTGACTTTTCTATGATAGGCGGGCATTTTGTGAGACTTCAATATGACTTCATGATGCGAGAGGAGAATAAACATCAATTAGTTTATACGTGGCATGTAATAACTCAGTATGACCGACAATTAAATACAGACCATAATCATATTTTTAAAATTTAAAAGATTCCCAATATTGTAAAGTAAAATGATGTCAATATACATATGAAAAAGATGGATACTTCAAGCAAGTTAATGTTGAAGTAATTTTATTAGAAGAAATTAACAAATGGATGATGAAGGAAATAAATATATGATTTCCAGTCCCTATTTGTTTCCATACCAACTGAGTTAAAAGATAGAAATAGATGTAAAAGGCTAAATTTAAAATGATTCAAGTAAATGAGGTAATGTTAAAAACAGAAATTGTTATATCACAACTTACTTACCATTTTCACTATTGATTTCCCTAGCTGAAATAAACAAATATCTCCAATAAAAATAAAAAATGAAAAAAATTATATTTCATAACTCTTTTTAGGTTTTTTTTAGTCACTTTGTAGGATTATTTAAAGGAGTAAACATGTGTCATGCATAAAAAGGGAAGACAATATGCAAATGGATGGTTTTCGTGAATTTAAGTAATTAAATTATTTTTAAAAAAAATGAAAAATCATCGTTAATGCGACATTGACACAACTTCAACCGGCATCCCTTTCTAGTAACCATTTTTGACAACGAAACTAAACAAATATCAATGTAAGAAAGCACCGGTGGAAAGTATGTTTCGAAGATGGAAGAAGCGGAAAATTTATCATTGAGCAATCAAATTAGTCATGTGATGTAAAACCCAGAAACTAAACGAAACATGAATGAAACAAAATAATTTAAACTCAGCAAAGCACTAATTATGCCAGTAGTAAGATTAGAAAGAAGAATCCACATAATTTAGTATCTATATTTCCTTCTTCATTGCTGCATATGATTGTAACTATTGGTAAGTTAATAATTGATATGTCGTTGATACTTTTGGATAATGATCAATGATTTAATAAGAAAATGGTTTCTATATGTACAGAATGCGATTATGGTGGTTTTATATTTAGTTTGCAGGCTAAAAATGGTGACATTGATGATATTGAAGAAAATTTTGTTTATCCTTGGTCAGTGGCAACCATACAAAGCCTGTTGCAGGATCTGCATTATCAAGTAATTCATACTAATGATACGATGTTCACATTTCCCCAAAAAGACGATATTATTTGTTGTCTCACTCTCTATGTTTCTATATTATAATATCTATAACTATATCTATATCTATATCTATATTATGTATTTCTAAATTTTGTCTATTCGTATAACTATATCTATACTTAGGTCCAAAAAACTGAAAAGATGCATTCCTCAAACATCATCTGAGGACATTATAGGCTAGCCTGCAAGAAACTTATCATATGTGAAATGCACTTTAATTTATTTATTTTACAATAAATTTCCTTACCTTACGCAACGCGTGTGTTTTACAGAAATTAATACATATGAAATTTACGGAAAAATATCCTAACATGAACGTGTTTGTACAAAAATTATAAATTTCCTTAAGTACACTCTTAAGAATCTGTAAAAACACTCTATCTCGATATTTCTGTATATGTAAAGTGCGCTACTAAAAACACTCTGCAATTTAATTTTAAGTATCTGTAAAAACACTCTCCATATATATAAATTAAAAACACTCCTAACATGCAGTAAAACTGAAACGACTCGAGCTAATAAAATGCTAGAAATTTTTTTTTAAAAAATAATAATAACTAATAAAAATACAAATAATACATATATTCCCATACATATATGTATAAACACTAAAATTAAACTTTTAATAAAAACTAATATAAATGATGCTCAAATATTTAATAAAATTCTCGAATCATGCAATAATAAAATAATATTTCAACTCAAAATCCGTAAACCATGCATATATAATAAAAATAATAATTTTCAACCACAATAAACGTGTAAATGCGAAATTTGTTTAAAAACACTGCTAAAATCTCTCATGATATAAAAGTACTAATAGCATCGGTCACGGGCGCCGTCTGCAGTGAACTCATAGACCCTCACCGCCGGTCGGAGCTAGTGTGCTATCATCATACTCACCTGCACCATATAAGCGTAGTGAGCCCAGATGCCCAACATATTTTATCTCATAATAACAAGGTTTAAAAATCACACAAGCACATAATCATACTAATACATATAACTTACATGAACATGCATGCATGATCTTAAAAATAATGCATCATAAACATATGTCATAATCAGTCCGTACATAAATCATAACTAATCATACATAACATAATTGAGCATGTCATAATCATAAAAACTGAGTATGGTCATATCCATGAATGTGACTAATAACTGTGCCGACTGATCAGTCTAAAAGAACCAACGTACGTGGCGGTGAATAAATCACCTCTATGACGGTAGTAGAACTACCTCTGTGTCGGTGGTAAACCACCTCTGTGCGGCCACATCACTTCAATTTCCATAAAAATATTTTTCATGCTCTCTCAATCATAAACACATCATAAAATTATTTCATATATGCATGCACTTAAAAATGTGTCCGTAATATATATTTAATTATTTTTTCATAATATGTATATTGATACTTAAAATAACTTCATGCATAAAATAAATAAAATATATATTCCGGACTTGATAATTTTTTTCATGGGATTGTCCAGACTGCTGCTTCCCTAGACTTAAGCCCATAAATTATAAGACTGACCCATTATCTTGAATACATCCCAAATTTTTATATTTAAGCCCAAACAAAATACTTAAACATAATTTGTAACACCCGAAAATTTTAATACGTAAATTCGCATTGCATAATTAAGGAAAATAATTATTTAAAAATTTATATTTGGGTTAAATGACATTTATGTGTTATTATGTGAATTATATGCATGATTTAAATTTATTTTAGCATTTAACCCGTGATTTTAGAATTTCTAAATTTTTCAAAATTTTATTGATTTGATCGCGTAGACGGGACCGTGGACGGATGAGATATCAACTTTTGAGCCAAAAATATTTTATGAGATTTTATGAGCCTTAAAAAAATAATATTTTATCGTATTTTGTCAAGAAAATTTTAGTATTTAATTATATATTTATTTAAGAGTTGATTTTTAGCCAAAATAAGTCATTTTAATTACTTTTATTAATTTTTAAACATAGGCTATTTATTTATTTCGGAATTTTGGTCTATTTATCAGATTGGTAGGTATTTTAAAAGTTTAAAATTTTAAATTTATGGTATATTATCTTTCTAAATAAATTATATTAGTTATTATCTTAATCTACCCAACATTACACCCAAAATCTCTCCCTACCCTACGCTCAAACCCCATCAGCCGCCAACCCCATCTCCTCCACCTCCTCCCTCACGTTTTTCAGCAGATAGCAGCCTCCTTAGCCGAGTTCTTCAAGGATTATTCAAGTTCTTGGCCCGTTCGTCGTCCCGGAGCCCCGTATACGCATAAATATTCGTTATAATTAATAAGGCATGTTTAATTCCTTTTCTTTACCACCATATAAGCTACTACTCACGTTTTTCATCAGACTATATGGATTTGACATGATATTTACTGAACTTCTTCTGAAAAATCTCATAGACTCCTTCACGTGCATAGTTTTCTTGTTTTCTTCAAGGTTTGATCACGTTTTTCTCATGTGGCTCGGGTCCAAGCTGTTGGCTGTGGTTAGGATCGTGTCCTAGGTTCTGTAGGATCGAGTGAGGCAGGGTGTTTGTGCCAAGAAGGGCCGGAACCGAAGCCAAAGAAGTTGGGTGCAGCAGAACGCGCAGATTGCGCAGCGTTGGGAGATTGGCTCGTTCTCGGTCCACAGGGCATGTTTTAGGTTGATTCCAGTGGGGTTAGAACCCCAAGACCTTGGGGAAGATATTAAAGGTGGTTCTCTGGCCGGTGGTTGCCGGATATGGACGGCCGAATGGCCTGACGTTTCTGGTCGCGTTCTGTGCGTGAGTAGAAACTAGGGGTAGATTGTTTCGGTTCGTTCTCCTTTTACAGAGCTCCGTTTGAGGTAAAATTTGTTGGGTTAGAACCGTCTGGATGTTGGCTAAGTATGGGCAGTGGTTTCACGGACAAAGGTCATTGGAGTAGGCGGCACGGTCAGTTTTTCCAAAGTCGCTCAGGGCTGCCGTGAGTTAGGATTAAGGAAAGAAAGGCTAAGGTTGTGTCTAGGCTTTAGGCGGGCCGGGCTTGGTGTTTTGGATACGGGTTGGGTCCGTTGGGTCACGGGTCATGTTAGTCGGGTCCGGGTCTGGGTTATATTAGTTGGGCTCAAGTATTTTTTATTTTTAAGTTAATTATTAAGTTGGGCTGTAAATGGGCCAAGGCTAATTCAATTAATTAATTGGGTCACATGTGAATTAAGTTATTGGGCTTTAGTAATTATTTAAGTGAGTCTATTAATTTTTAATTGCCTTGGGGCCCATGGAAATTTTTGGGCCAGTCTTTAGGTTTTTGGGTCATTGGGCCAGACTAAGTAATTAATGGGCTTGGGTTTTGTTATTGGGCCAGGTATATCATATTGGGCTTGAATAAATTATTTGGGCTTAAATGTAAGTTAATGGGCTTAAGTTGAATTATTGGGTCAGTCTTAGAATTTATGGGTTTAAGTCTAAGGGGCCAGCAGTCTGACCAACCCGTAAAAATTAACTAAGTCCGGAATATATATTTAATTCTTTTTTTATGCATGAAGTTTATTTTAAGTATAAGTATATTTATTATTAAAATTAATTAAATATATATTACGGATATATTTTAAGTGCATGCATACATGAAATATTTTATGATGTGTTTATGATTAAGAATTGAGCATGAAAAATATTTTTATGGAAATTGAAGTGATGTGGCAGCACAGAGGTGGTTTACCACCGGCACAGAGGTAGTTCTACTACCGGCATAGAAGTGGTTTTACCACTGGCACAGAGGTAGTTTACTACCAGCATAGAGGTGGATTTATCCACCGTCACGTACGATGGTTCTTAAACTGATCAGTCGGCACAGTTATTTGTCACATTCATGGATATGACCATACTCAGTTTTTATGATTATGACATGCTCAATTTATGCTATGTATGATTAGTTATGATGTATGTATGATGATCATAATTATGGCTAGCAAGAATTCATGGTGCATTATTTTACGAGCATGCATGCATATTCATGATGATTATATGTATTAGTATGATTATGTGATGCATTATTTTAACCATTGTTACAAAGGTTTAGAGATGTAGAGCCTCTAGACTCACTATGCTTATATGGTGCAGGTGAGTACGATAATTCATTTGTAGCTCCTACCGGTGGCGAGGATGTATGAGCAAGCATGGCAGTGGCCTCGTGACCGTCGCATGGAAGAGTTATTATTATATTGAGATACTTTATTAGGGTTTTTAAAACATATTTCAAAGTTTTATTTATGTTTATTTTCGCATGCATGGGTTAGAATTTTTGGGTTACGGATTTTTATTAATATTGCGTGTTTTAAGATTTTTATTTATTTAAGTTATCATTAAAAGAATTTATTTGTTAGTATTATTTTTAATGTTTATACATATATGTATGGACATATATGTATAGTATATTTTTTTTAAAAAAAAATAAAGTTTTTCCGCATTTATTAGTAGTAGATGTTTCAATTGGTATCAAAGCACGGTCCTTGGAGGGTGTCCATCTACCACGTGAAGCTCAGAAATCCCACTACCGGTCTGTAAGTTTTAAATGTTTTATTATGATTTATCAGGAGCATATGTTATGACTTAAGACTTTATGTTAGCAAAGTTTTAAAATACTTAGTTATGCATTGCGATTACATGACTTTGGGATACTGAAACTTGAGAACTAGATAAGTAATCGTGGAGTTAGTAAACTAGAATTTTGAGGGACTTCGTTATTAGAATTTGATCAGTCGAATTTCGAGGACGAAATTCAATTTAAGGGGGGGAGAATTGTAACACCCGGAAATTTTAATACGTAAATTTGCATTGAATAATTAGGGAAAATAATTATTTAAAAATTTATATTTGGGTTAAATGACATTTATGTGTTATTATGTGAATTATATGCATGATTTAAATTTATTTTAGTATTTAACCCATGATTTTAGAATTTCTAAATTTTTCAGAATTTTATTGATTTGATCGCGTAGACGAGACCATGGACGGATGAGATATCAACTTTTGAGCCAAAAATATTTTATGAGATTTTATGAGCCTTAAAAAAATAATATTTATGGTATTTTGTCAAAAAAAATTTAGTATTTAATTATATATTTATTTAAGGGTTGATTTTTAGCCAAAATAAGTCATTTTAATGACTTTTATTAATTTTTAAAAATAGGTTATTTATTTATTTCGGGATTTTGGTCTATTTATCAGATTGGTAGGTATTTTAAGAGTTTAAAATTTTAAGTTTATGGTATATTATCTTTCTAAATAAATTATATTAGTTATTATCCTAATCTACCCAACATTACACCCAAAATCTCTCCCTACCCTACGCTCAAACCCCATCAGCCGCCAACCCCATCTCCTCCACCTCCTCTCTCACGTTTTTCAGCAGATAGCAGCCTTCTTAGCCGAGTTCTTCAAGGATTATTCAAGTTCTTGGCCCGTTCGTCGTCCCGGGGCCCCGTATACGCATAAATCATCGTTATAATTAATAAGGCATGTTTAATTCCTTTCCTTTACCACCATATAAGCTACTACTCACGTTTTTCATCAGACTATATGGATTTGACATGATATTTACTGAACTTCTTCTGAAAAATCTCATAGACTCCTTCACGTGCATGAGTTTTCTTATTTTCTTCAAGGTTTGATCACGTTTTTCTCATGTGGCTCGGGTCCAGGCTGTTGGCTGTGGTTAGGATCGTGTCCTAGGTTCTGTAGGATTGAGTGAGGCAGGGGGTTTGTGCCAAGAAGAGCCGGAACCGAAGCCAAAGAAGTTGGGTGCAGCAGATCGCGCAGATTGCGCAGCGTTGGGAGATTGGCTCGTTCTCGGTCCACAGGGCGTGTTTTAGGTTGATTCTAGTGGGGTTAGAACCCCAAGACCTTGGGGAAGATATTACAGGTGGTGCTCCGGCCGGTGGTTGCCGGATATGGGTGGCCGAACGGCCTGAAGTTTCTGGTCGCATTCTATACATGAGCAAAAACTAGGGGTAGATTGTTTCGGTTCGTTCTCCTTCTACAGAGCTCCGTTTGAGGTAAAATTTGTTGGATTAGAACCGTCTGGATGTTGGCTAAGTATGGGCAATGGTTTCACGGTCAAAGGTCGCCGGAGTAGGCGGCACGGTTAGTTTTTCCAAAGTCGCTCAGGGCTGCCGTGAGTTAGGATTAAGGAAAGAAAGGCTAAGGTTGTGTCTAGGCTTTAGGCAGGCCGGGCTTGGTGTTTTGGGTACGGGTTGGGTCCGTTGGGTCACGGGTCATGTTAGTCGGGTCCGGGTCTGGGTTATATTAGTTGGGCTCGAGTATTTTTTATTTTTAAGTTAATTATTAAGTTGGGTTGTAAATGGGTCAAGGCTAATTCAATTAATTAATTGGGCCACATGTGAATTAAGTTATTGGGCTTTAGTAATTATTTAAGTGAGTCTATTAATTTTTATGGGCCTTGGGGCCCATGGAAATTTTTGGGCCAGTCTTTAGGTTTTTGGGTCATTGGGCCAGACTAAGTAATTAATGGGCTTGGGTTTTGTTATTGGGCCAGGTATGTCATATTGGGCTTGAATAAATTATTTGGGCTTAAATGTAAGTTAATGGGCTTAAGTTGAATTATTGGGTCAGTCTTAGAATTTATGGGTTTAAGTCTAAGGGGCCAGCAGTCTGACCAACCCATAAAAATTAACTAAGTCCGGAATATATATTTAATTCTTTTTTTATGCATGAAGTTTATTTTAAGTATAAGTATATTTATTATTAAAATTAATTAAATATATATTACGGACATATTTTAAGTGCATGCATACATGAAATATTTTATGATGTGTTTATGATTAAGAATTGAGCATGAAAAATATTTTTATGGAAATTGAAGTGATGTGGCAGCATAGAGGTGGTTTACCACCGGCACAGAGGTAGTTCTACTACCGGCATAGAAGTAGTTTTACCACTGGCACAGAGGTAGTTTACTACCAGCATAGAGGTGGATTTATCTACCGCCACGTACGATGGTTCTTAGACTGATCAATCGGCACAGTTATTAGTCACATTCATAGATATGACCATACTCAATTTTTATGATTATGACATGCTCAATTTATGCTATGTATGATTAGTTATGATGTATGTATGATGATCATAATTATGGCCAGCAAGAATTCATGGTGCATTATTTTACGAGCATGCATGCATATTCATGATGATTATATGTATTAGTATGATTATGCGATGCATTATTTTAACCATTGTTACAAAAGTTTAGACATGTTGAGCCTCTAGGCTCACTATGCTTATATGGTGCAGGTGAGTACGATAATTCCTTTGTAGCTCCTACCGGTGGCGAGGATGTATGAGCAAGCATGGCAGTGACTCCGTGACCGTCGCATGAAAGAGTTATTATTATATTGAGATACTTTATTAGGGTTTTTAAAACATATTTCAAAGTTTTATTTATGTTTATTTTTGCATGCATGGGTTAGAATTTTTGGGTTACAGATTTTTATTAATATTGCGTGTTTCAAGATTTTTATTTATTTAAGTTATCATTAAAAGAATTTATTTGTTAGTATTATTTTTAATTTTTATACATATATGTATGGGCATATATGTATAGTATATTTTTTTAAAAAAAAAATAAAGTTTTTCCGCATTTATTAGTAGTAGATGTTTCATAATTGGGCCAAAATAAAATGTTTAAGCCCAATTATCATAATTAAGCCCAAATAGCATATTTTAAGCCCAATAATATTATTGGCTCAATAACTAGCCCAGGCCCAAATATTCACAGACTGGCCCAATAATTCCTATGGGCTCCCAAGCCCATGAAAATTATTGGGCTCACTTAAGATAAATATTTAAGCCCTAAAATAAATTAATTAGAAGCCCAAATAATTCTAAAAATAATTAAATTAGCCCATTAACCACTTAATCTAATAATCACTTAAAAATAAAAATACCTGTGTAGTGACCCTTACCTGGATCACCTAATAAGCAGAACTTAGGCATGCAATTAACTTAATTAAACAGAAATCAGAATTAAACTGCGGAAACCATAAACAATATACAATCCCAAGGAAAGGAATCTGTAAATATCCGAATAGTTTATACAACCAAATCGAAAGCTGTATCAACCCAATAACAACAATATAAAAACCTAGACAAAGCTCCAGCTGGCTGACTTACTGCCTAGCCCCTCTTGGATCCACCCGCCTCGTCCAATCGCAAACCTGCCCCAAGGAATAGGGTATCCAGAAACACAGAGTACGAGACGTGAACATAAAATGCTCAGCATGAGAGTATGAGTATACATGCATGCAAGTTTACCGTCTACTGACTGGAGGTCAAGAATCAGATAACAAAGACCGACCGGGCCCTAGTATGTAGCACGTTGTGCCGTCGCTTCAGGAGGTGGCTCACATACCGAAAATACCAGTGGATACGCGGGACCCAAATCGATGGAAGTCCATCCACTAATAGGATAGGGTAAACCCTACTAACAGACATCTCAATATAGATAGCTCAAGATGTAAATGTATGCAGCATAAAATCATGGCATATAAATCATGCAGTCACATAATACATGCATACTCAGTCAGGATATCTCGAACAGTACTTTCGTACCTCAAATACTAGGCGCACTCTACCAGCTCTAGGTCTACGCCTATAATCCGCACTACACTGCCAAATGATACTAATATCATTATAGAGCTCTAAAAGCCTTAACTAGGCTATTGCATACTCCTAAATATTTTTAGAAAGCAAAAGCTATACATTCATCCGTCGTTAGCCCTTTGCTGTCGATTGCCTCAAAACTAGGCCACAGCTCCGCTACGATGCCTGGATCGCTATGCCACTTCCGGATTCCCAATGGGACGCCTAGAATTCCTTAGATCTGAGTTAGAAGGCTAAGGAATCGAGAGAGAAGAGGTGAATGGTGTGCTTTGAAATGAATCTCGGCACCTCTATTTGTAGACCACGAACGGAACGTCCGTTCCTCAGCGTTGCGTCCGTTCTGCCTGACGAACGTTGCGTCCGTTCACCATCATTGCTTTCGATGGTACCAATGTCACATCAAGTACGTAAGCAGTGACACATTTCTGATGGCACGAACGTTGCATCCGTTCCTAGAACGTTGCATCCGTTCTCCCTGACCCTCCGGACCATTTCTGATCATTCTGGGTCTAATCCCGGGCTCCGTTAATACATTAGAAGTCTTCTTAATCATGTTTATCGGTTTAAATAACAGTTAATCACTAAAACTGGGTTCGGGCTACTACATTCTCCCCCCACTTAAGATATTTCATCCTCGAAATCAGATCTTAAGTACTGAATGTTAAACAAGATGCAGAAACATTCTTTATTCAAATCAAACGTTTACAGAGTTTACAACTGAATACAACTCGAAAAGAAAAATCAAAATAACTCAGGATGTTCTGCACGCATCCTGCTCTCAAGCTCCCAAGTGGCTTCTTCAGTGCCTCGGCGCTGCCACTGAACTAACACCAGGGGAATGACTTTATTCCGCAAGACCTTATTCTTATAATCCAGGATACGAATAGGTCTCTCAATATAAGTCAAATTCTTATCCACCTGAACCTCAGACCATTGCAAAATATGAGACGGATCTGCCACATACCGTCGCAACAGAGATACGTGGAACACGTCGTGAATACTGGACAGATACGGTGGCAAAGCCAGACGATAAGACAAATCGCCAATGCTCTCCAATATCTCAAACGTACCGATAAATCTGGGAGACAACTTGCCCTTAAGGTCAAATCTGAGAATCCTGCGGAAAGGTGACACCCTCAGAAACACTTTCTCCCCAACATCAAACTGCAGAGGCCTACGCTTAGTGTTAGCATAGCTGGCCAGACGATCCTATGCAGTCTTAATCCGTTTCTTGATCTGATCAACAACATCTACTGCCTGCTGGATAAACTCTGGTCCCTCAGCCTGTCTCTCCCCCACTTCTTCCCAGAAGAGTGGAGTATGACAACGTCGTCCGTACAACGCCTCAAAAGGTGTCATCCCAATGCTAGTATGATAGCTGTTGTTGTATGCGAACTCGATCAATGGCAAATGATCCTGCCAGGCTGTACCAAAGTCCATAGTGCAAGCTCGAAGCATATCCTCCAAAGTACGGATAGTGCGTTCTGACTGACCATCTGTCTCCGGATGATAGGCAGTACTCAAGCTGAGAGTAGTGCCCATCGCACGCTGAACACTCCCCCAGAACCTAAAAGTGAACCTGTGGTCTCGATCGCTGACAATGCTCACAGGCACTCCATGAAGTCGAACGATCTCCTGAACATACAAACGGGCCATACGATCCACGGTGTACTCTCGGCTATAGGCAATGAAATGCGCTGACTTGGTGAGTCGGTCCACCAAAACCCAGATAGCATAACAATTCCTCGAGGACATCGGCAAATGGGTCACAAAATCCATCGTGATAAACTCCCATTTCCACTCCGGAATAGGCATACTGTGAAGCAAACCTCCAGGTCGTCGGTGCTCTGCCTTGACCTGCTGACACACCAAACATCTCGAAACATACTGATACATGTTGCGTTTCATCCCCTTCCACCAAAACCGAGTACGTAGATCCTTATACATCTTGTTGCTCCCCGGATGAATACTCAACTTGGTGTGATGTGCCTGAGACAAGATCTCCTCTCGCAACTCTTCATCCTACGGAATCACAAGTCTACCAGACAAACACAAAAAACCATTTGACTGATAGTGAAATCCAGACGTACTACCCTCGTTGGCTAGACGAGCCAAACGCTGGATCTTTGAATCCGACATCTGAGCATCTCGAATTCGCGAATACAAAGCGGGCTCGGATAATATCGCAAACATCTGGATACTAGGCATACCTTTCTTATGCTTGAAGGTATACCCTGAAGAACAACAATCACCGATCGCACTAGACATAGAACAAGTCTAAAGTGCGGACAGTCGCACCTTGCGACTCGAGGCATCAGTAGTGAGATTAGCAGCTCCCGGATGGTACTTAATCTCGCAATCATAGTCCTTAAGCAAATCCATCCAACGCCTCTGCCTCATGTTCAACTCCGCCTGAGTGAACAAATACTTGAGACTCTTGTGGTCGGTGAAGATCTCAAATTTCTCACCATACAGATAATGACGCCAGATCTTCAAAGCGAACACAATGGCTGCCAACTCCAAATCATGAACTGGATAATTGTCTTCGTGCAACTTCAACTGTCTTGAAGCGTATGCGATCACATGCCCATTCTGAGTCAGGACACAACCTAACCCCATCCGTGTACACCACATACCCTCTAGATCCTGATGATAATGCCAACAGCGGCGCAAAAGTCAACCGCCATCGAAGCTCACAAAAATTCTCCTCGCACTCGGAGGACCACTCGAAATCAACACCCTTGCGGGTAAGCTGCGTCAACGATTGAGCTAGCTGAGAGAAGTTTAGAATGAAACGAAGATAATAACCTGCTAGAACCAGAAAACTACGGATCTCAGCGACCGTCGTTGGACGCGACCAATTAAGCACAACTTTAATCTTGCTCGGATCAACAGAAATTTCATCCCTGGATATGATATGGCCAAGAAAAACCACTCGATCCATCCAGAACTCACACTTGCTCAGTTTGGCGTACAACTGCTCATCCCGAAGAGTCTGCAGTACCACTCACAAGTGAGAAACATGATCTTCCGCATTATGCAAATACACCAAGATGTCGTCAATGAAGACAACGACAAACTTGTCTAAATACTCCCTGAAAACGCGGTTCATCAGATCCATAAATATAGCCGGCGCATTAGTCAATCCAAATGGAATCACTAAAAACTCATAATGCCCATAGCGAGTAGGAAATGCAGTTTTGTCTATGTCATGATCTCAGACTCTAATCTGATGATACCCAGATCTCAAGTCAATCTTGGAGTAAACTGAAGTACCCTGCAGCTGATCAAACAAGTCATCAATACGAGGCAAATGATACTTGTTCTTCACGGTAACTCGATTCAGCTGACGGTAGTCAATGCACAACCGCATAGACCCATCTTTCTTCTTCACAAAGAGAACAGGAGCTCCCCAAGGAGATACACTAGGACGAATGTACCCCTTGTCCAAAAGATCTTGTAACTGATTCTTCAACTCTCGCATCTCTGATGGAGCCACACGATATGGTGCTCGAGAAATAGGCGAAGTACCCGGCATCAACTCTATACCAAACTCGACTTCCCTAGCAGGAGGAAAACCCGGAATCTCATCAGGAAACACATCTGGAAATTCATCCACAACAAGAATGCTCTCTATCCCAAAACTCTCAGCGGACAAATCAACTGCATAGATAAGGTAGCCTTCCCCGCCAGACTCTAGAGCTCGACAGGCTCTCAAAGCTGATACCAAAGGCATCGGGGGCCGCGCTCCCTCACCATAAAAAAACCAACTCTCACTCCCTTCCGGATGAAAGCGTACTAATCTCTGATAGCAGTCCACTGAAGCTCGATAGGTAGTCAACACATCTATTCCCAGAATGCAATCAAAGTCGTCCATCGCCAGGACCATGAGATTCGCCAACAGAATGTTCCCTTCGAACTCTAAAGGGCAGCCCATCACTAGACGCTTGGCCAAAGCAGATTGACCCGTCGGAGTAGAAACAGAAACTACTACGTCTAATGCAATGCATGGTAACTTATGCCTCTTAACAAAACGTGAAAAAATGAAGGAATGAGATGCACCAGTGTCAATAAGTACGATAGCAGGTATACCATAAAGTAGAAATGTACCTGCGATGACCTTCTCATTCTCCTCCACAGCCTGATCATGCCTCAAGGCGAACACCTGGCCAGAATCCCGCGGTCTCAAATGAGAACTCCCATCAGGCTGTCCCTGCGACCTCTGCTGAACACTGGTCTGAGAACCCGATCCCGAACCAGAACCAAAACCGCCTCCCCCAGACAATGGACAATCCCTCCGGAGATGGCCAACCTCTCCACATCGGAAACAAGCTCCAGAAGCTTTGCGGCATCGGTCGGTCGGATGGTTCTTCCCACAATGATCACATTTGTCCTTCTTTCCAAAACGGACAACACCAGCAGAACCAGATGAAGAAGAAGTAGATCCGGACTTCTTGAAAGTCTGAGCACGAGGACCCAAAGAACTCGCAGGCCTAGATTGAGAGAAAGACCTGTTCCGCCGAATGCTATCCTCTGCCTGGTGACAACGGCTCACCAAACCCTCGTAAGTCATGTCATCACCAACCGCCACGCGATCATGAATCTCAGGGTTAAGGCCCTGAAGGAACAGATTATACTTCATCTCAGAGCTGTCGTAAATCTCAGGGCAATAGGATAACAGATCGAAGAACTTTTGTTGATACTCGTCAATAGACATGGCTCTCTGTCGCAGACTCAGTAGCTCGCCCGCCTTCGACTGAAGGAGTGCAGGAGGAAAATACAGCTTCTGAAAAGCTATGAGAAACTCGGCCCAGGTGGCCACTCCTCTCGCCCCAACAAAGGGTGCAGAATTAAACCTCCACCACCTATGGGCTCGCCCATCCAGAAGATACCCCAGTGTCTCCATCTTCTGCTCCTCAGTGCAGTGGAAAGTCTGGAAAGTCGTTTACATGCGGTCTAACCAGTTCTCCGCATCCTCTGGAGACTCGCCTCCAACCAAGGGCTTAGGACTCATCTGCAGGAATCGACGCACACTGAAACGATCATCATCACGACGACGATGATGGCGTTCCCGATGACGCTCCCGATTGGCATCGCCCCAACGTCCACCAATACTGCCGTGACTACTCTGATCATCACGATCCGCCATCTACAAAAATTATCTCACGGTTATCTTATGCAGAATCTACATTCCCAAGAATACTATGCATGTTTTGATACCATAAATGTAGTTACCCTTACTTGGATCACCTAATAAGCAAAACTTAAGCATGCAATTAACTTAATTAAACAGAAATCATAATTAAACTGCGGAAACCATAAACAATATACAATCCCAAGGAAAGGAATCTGTAAATATCCGAATAGTTTATACAACCAAATCGAAAGCTGTATCAACCCAATAACAACAGTATAAAAACCTAGACGAAGCTCCAGCTGGCTGACTATTGCCTAGCCCCTCATGGATCCACCCGCCTCGTCTAATCGCAAACCTGCCCCAAGGAATAGGGTATCCAGAAACACAGAGTACGAGACGTGAGCATAAAATGCTCAGCACGAGAGTATGAGTATACATGCATGCAAGTGTATCGTCTACTGATTGGAGGTCAAGAATCAGATAACAAAGACAGACCGGGCCCTGGTATGTAGCACGTTGTGCCGTCGCTTCAGGAGGTGGCTCACATACCAAAAATACCAGTGGATACGCGGGACCCAAATCGATGGAAGTCCATCCACTAACAGGATAGGGTAAACCCTACTAACAGACATCTCAATAGAGATAGCTCAAGATGTAAATGTATGCAGCATAAAATCATGACATATAAATCATGCAGTCACATAATACATGCATACTCAGTCAGGATATCTCGAACAGTACTTTCGTACCTCAAATACTAGGCGCGCTCTACCAGCTCTAGGTCTACGCCTATAATCCGCACTACACTGCCAAATGATATTAATATCATTATAGAGCTCTAAAAGACTTAACTAGGCTATTGCATACTCCTAAATATTTTTAGGAAGCAAAAGCTATACCTTCGTCCGTCGTTAGCCCTTTGCTGTCGATTGCCTCAAAACTAGGCCACAGCTTCGCTACGACGCCTGGATCTCTATGCCACTTTCGGATTCCCAATGGGACGCCTAGAATTCCCTAGATATGAGTTAGAAGGCTAAGGAATTGAGAGAGAAGAGGTGAATGGCGTGCTTTGAAATGAATCTCGACACCTCTATTTATAGACCACGAACGGAACGTCCGTTCCTCAAAGTTGCGTCCGTTCTGCCTGACGAACGTTGCGTTCGTTCACCATCGTTGCTTTCGATGGTGCCAATGTCACATCAAGTATGTAAGCAGTGACACATTTCTGATGGCACGAACGTTGCATCCGTTCCTATAACGTTGCTTCCGTTCTGCCTGACCCTCCGGACCATTTCTGATCATTCTGAGTCTAATCACGGGCTCCGTTAATCCATTATAAGTCTTCTTAATCATGTTTATCGGTTTAAATAACAGTTAATCACTAAAACTGGGTTCGGGCTACTAAAACCCGAGTCCGACCAACCTAACCCAGACCCAACTAACATGACCCATGACCCGACAAAACAGACCCGGATCACCCAGCCCGTTAGGCAGCCCAAAAGCTCATCACCTAACTTGTGCAGAAATCTGCACATGACCACTCTGAGCAGATGTACCAATTCATTTCGTTCTCCTTGCTCCGGCCACCATTGCTCATGAAACCACCGCCTACACCTAGCCCACTTCTAGACGTTTCCAACAAGCCAAAAACCAGCCCAAACCGTGACCTGAGCAGCTCACACAAAAGCTTGCACTCGGACCCTTTCCCAGATCGCGCGCAGACAGGAGCAGCGGCCATATTTTTTATCGTTCCGCCTGCTCCGACCACCAATGACCGTGAAACCACTTCTCAATCTTATCCAACATCTAGAGGGTTCAAAAACTTCAAACCGCACCCCAAACCATGGCCTGAGGAAGGAGAATGAAGTCTTCTTCCTCAAAACCATAACCTTCGCGGCTCTGTGCATCAGAAAGAAGAAGCTTCGCTTACAGCCTATGCACGACTTATGCCATGAACTAGTTTATAAGATTAGGATTCTCCCACTACGGTGGACTCTAGGGACCCTAAGACACTTACCCAAACATTGGACAATAGCCTGATCCATTCCCATGGCCTGAAGCGTGAGTAACAAAGGGAAAATCATGCAAAAACGTGGATTGTTCATGCTATGGGCAAGATATCTATGCCAAATTCGAAAATAACCTTCATGATTGATGATTTCAGACATAAAAACCGATTACATAGCTTATATGGTGTAAAGAAGAGAATTCAACATGTCTTTGATTTTTATTTGAAGATACAACCGCATGTACGGGCTCCGGGACGACGGATCAACGAAAGCTCACTTAAAATTCTTGAAGTTTAGGTTATGGAGGCTGTATTTTTCTCTGAAAAAGCGTGGAGATGGGGGATGAAGAAGATGGAGGCGGCTAAGGGAGGAATAACGTAGGTTAGGGTAGAATTTTAGGAAAATAATTAAGGTATAATTTCACTAATAAGGCTAATTAACTAATAAATTATAAATCTAACTTTAAAAACTCTTAATTACAAAAATATAGTCTGATAATAACTCCTTAATCCCGAAATTACAAAATAAGGGATTTTTAAAAGTTAATAAAAGTCATTAAAATGACTTATTTTGGGTAAAAAAATGGACACATATATATAATAATAAATACTATAATTTTCATAAAATAATACCTTAAAATAATATTTTAAGGCTTATAAAAATCTCATAAAAAATTTTGGATGAAAAATCCGACATCTCGTCCGTTCACGGTCCCGTCTACGCGATAAAATAAATCATTTATTCAAAAATCTAAAAATTCAATAATTACGGGTTAAATGCTAAAAAAAATATTTAAACCATGCACATAAATCACATAATATCACATAAATATCATTTAACCCAACTATTAAATTTTAAATAACTATTTTCCTAATCATGCATGCGGATTTACGTATGAAAAATAACGGGTGCTACAAAAACTGTTAAGAATGTTTATAAAATGGAGTAGAACTCCTAAGAAATGAAAGTGATATTAAAAAACACTTTTCATATATATAAATTATATAAGCAGTAAAACTCTTAAGAGTGTTTATAAAATGCAGTAAAAATCTTATGAGTGTTTTAATTTCTGTAAAATGCAGTAAAACTCTTAAAGAGTGATTTACTGCATTTTAATATCCTAGCATGAAATTAAGAGTGTTTAAGAGTTTTACTAACTTAAACACTCTTAAGAATTTTTAATAGTTTTTAAGAGTGTTTTACTGCATTTTAATATCCTAGCATGCAGTACTAAAAACACTCTTAAATTAAAACACTCCTAGCATGCAGTAAATTTCATATATTAACACTCCTAGCATGCAGTAAAAAACATACTTAATCATATTATTAAACAATCTTAAGAATATACTTAATCATATTATTAAACACTCTTAAGAGTTTTACTGCATTTTAATATCCTAGCATGCAGTACTAAAGAGTGTTTTTACAGAAATTTAAACACTCTTAAGAGTTTAAGAGTTTTCGTTATAGTATCACGATGATGTCAAGCGGACAATTCTGATGTCTGACGAATTAATAATATAAAAACACTCTCCATTATATGAAGAAGCACTAATTTTGATGTCCTCAGATACTTAAGAGTAAATTTATAAATTTAAAATGCAGCACTAAAAATACTCTTAAACACTCTTAAGAGTGTTTATAATGTAGTGTTTTTACATTAATTTAAACACTCTTAGAAGTTAAAAACTATTAGCATGCAGTACTAAAAACACTCTTAAATTAAAACACTCATAGCATGCAGTAAATTTTATATATGAAAACACTCCTAGCATGCAGTAAAAAATATACTTAATCATATTATTAAACGCTCTTAAGATTGTTTTTATAGAAATTAAAACACTCCTAGCATGCAGTAAAAAATATACTTAATCATATTATTAAGCACTCTTAAGAGTATTTTTACAGAAATTAAAACACTCTTAAGAGTTTTACTGCATTTTAATATCCTAGCATGCAGTACTAAAGAGTGTTTTACAGAAATTTAAACACTCTTAAGAGTTTAAGAGTTTTCGTTATAGTATCACGATGATGTCAAGCAGACAATTCTGATGTCTCATGAATTAATAATATAAAAACACTCTCCATTATATGAAGAAGCACTAGTTTTGATGTCCTCAGATACTTAAAAGTAAATTTATAAATTTAAAATGCAGCTCTAAAAACACTCTTAAGAGTGTTTATAATGTAGAGTGTTTTTACATAAATTAAAACACTCTTAGAAGTTAAAAACTATTAGCATGCAGTACTAAAAACAATCTCCATATATAAATTAAAAACATTTGAAAAGCGTTTAAGATGACTTAAAAACCTGTTATATGGCAATCTCTTTCTTGTTGCTTGATTGTGTTATTAGACATCACCGGTGGAAGGAAAGATACTGAGCATAAATCTTCTTATGTTGAAATATAGACTCCACAACAAATCTCAGTACAATCATTAGCATACTCAATTGAAATTATTAAAATACCATAAATTAAAATCCTTTACCTCAAGAACATCACTGGACATTAAAATGGACAACAGGATGTACCTTATATCCGCGTAGGTTTTTGCAATATTAGCCCAGCAATCAAATATCAGCAAGTTCGAAACTGTTTCCTCTGCATCGCTATGATGTAAAATTGTTTGCCTTCATCGCCACCATCTCCTTTCGTCCTCCTAATTCTGAACAGAATTTATGGTTGTTTTACTAATCTAAATACGTCTGCCAAACGCAGAAAATGGAATTTAGAGAAGTTGAAGAAGAGTTCTGCTTGTTCCTAACCTAAACTCTTGTTTTAAACGCAGAAAAATGGAATTCAAAAAAAGCTTCTCCTCACCTGGAATTAAACCAAACAATGTATACTCTGCAACCAACGTTGGGCTCGATTGTTCATTCCACCACTGAAGATGGGAGCCGTTTCTTTTAATGTTTCAACAGTTTTACCCGAAGCATTCATAAGGATTGAACATATATAAACACAAATTAAATCTGAAAATTTTTAATTTTTTTGTAATTCAATGAACAGGTTGTTTACAAGGTGTAGGCTATTAAGGAATTTAGATTAGAAAAGAGAATAGAAGAACGCACAAAAAAAAAAACCTTGGGCATCTAAAGAATTGAATTAAACGAATCAAATTTGTCTGTCGTAGAGATTGACCCACGAGTATTTGAAAAAAATTGGAGAATTGGTCTGCCGTAGACGATTTTCGAAGTTGTCGTATGATTTTTGCGGATTTCATGAAGGAGGCGATGTAATTTGAGTAGAAGGTGTTGTAGCAAACAGAAATGATTATGTAGAAGTGGTTGTAAATAACCGATCGCTCTTCATAATTTTTTTCTTCCATGTCAGTCACGATCTGAGAAGAGGAAGGAGATAGCTTGTTTCTTTGTTTTCGGCCACACCAAAGTGATGTGTCTTACAAAGCGTCAGAGAAATCGGTTGGGTCATACCAAACTTACAAAGGGGTTTATACCTTAGCCTACGTCTTTATAAAATAGAAAGAGATTAGTATTATACTCCGGTTAGCAGCCACAAGGAGTACGGCACATTATGCAGCATTTGGGCCAGGTAAAAATGTGCACTTAGTGAAAATGGGCACAATAACTGATAACCATTAGGCATTATTAACACGACCAGCTCCGTTTAACATGTTTAATGGTGTGAGATATTTAATGGTAACTACATCTCATGTCTCATGGTGTGAGATGACATTGAAATGTTAATTTTTTTATAGAACTTTTACACTGGCTAAATTCTTTAATAACCTGAAAAAAAAAGGGAAAAAAAAAAGAAAAAAAGAAAAAAGAAGAGTGGAAGATTGCGGCCTGTAAATTCTGGCAATCTTCAGAATTTCAAAAGAACGAGATATGTATGAATTTTGAATATTATAATATAATATTAATATACTGTTGGTGAATGGTGTAGGAGTCCCCTCTCCCTTTGCTTACTAGTGCAGCCTATTCCACAAAGACAGTTGTCAACATTTTCCCACCAGCAAAAGTTACAGACCAACGTGAGTAAGTGAACAAGTCAATCGGGAAGATTATGTAGACAATTCACCACTGTCTGAAATGGCGACCTTGTTTTTAGGTGTTCCCTGCTGATTTCCTTGTGCTTCGATTTTTTGCACTACATCCATGCCAGATAACACTTTCCCAAACACGACATGCCGCCCGTCCAACCTGTCAAACGTCGACCAATCATCAGATACAACAGGAACTAAAATCCATAATGACACGAAAAAACATGGTAACAGAGCATATGGCTACGTGCACGTGCACGACTGCAAGAATTCCATACAGAGGCAAAAAAGTAGATAGGAGTAAGGGCAAATGCTGATCGAACTATAGCTAACATCATGTTACTGAAACTCCAAAACTCCATACCCAACATATACAGTTAATCGTGTTTCAATGCACAGGATCTTAGAAGTCGAGAGGATGGTTAATTACCAGCTTGTTTTCACAGTGGTAATAAAGAATTGAGATCCGTTGGTATCTGGACCAGCATTTGCCATTGAAAGAAGCCCTGTGGAAAAAAAAACAAGTATATTTGAGCTTTCTGAAATTGTAATTCACGACTTGGACATGGCTAGAAAAATGATGCTATGGAAAACGCACATCATGAAGTATAATTTATTCTTTTGAGGAGTAACCATTTTACTCACCTGGACCAGTGTGGTTTAATTTGAAGTTCTCATCAGAAAATCTCTCACCATATATCGATTCTCCACCTCGTCCATCTCCACGTGTGAAGTCACCTCCCTGAATCATAAAGCTTGGTATGATCCTGTGGAACTTGCTCCCTTTATAATGAAGGGGCTTCCCACTTTTCCCGATACCTTTCTTCCCTGTATAGAAAGAACGTACATGTTAGAATAGAGTTTTCAAGTATCTGAACCTCATATCACTAAACCCAACCTCGAATTTCATATTGCACGAAACTGACAGTTGGACCCATCAATGATGGAAAAGTACATGAGTGATACAGTTTGAAAACTTATCATGCAAATTTAACTCGTACTGCTTCAACTGTCAACTTCCCAACAGTTCGCAAGTCCTAACAAGCATCCATGCAAGCCAAAAATTGGGGACATGAGCCCGATAGGATCTTGTGACGATTGAGAATAGACACCACTGTAATCTTTTTATTTAAGACGAAATCTACCTCATTCACTTAAAAGTAAAATACAGGTGGCAATTTCAGGCCCAAATCATTGACAATATCCACTTCATTACAAATGTACCATTGGATCACAATGTAAACGGTAATAATTAGGATCGAACTGGCTTGATCTAGTTAGGTTGTCATGGTCCCAAGGTTTTGATATCATTATGGGTCGAGATAAGTGCTGATCATAATTCATGATGTTTTGAGGCACGTTGGAGAAAACCTCACATCTCTTGATATAAAGGCCCGTTAGGAGATAACCTTAGATCTCGTAACACAATATTGTGAATACTTTTCCTGAAATCACTCTATATTTATAATAGAGTACAATGATTCAAATAGAAAAAATAATATCCTGATCACTTTAACCATGGAATGATCCTATTATTTAGAACTTAAATACAAGATAACAGCAAATCCTGCAAAAGATTATAGCAGAATAATCCTTTGGGTCATGACATAGGTCCTGCTTTCAGCTCCAAGGATTTGTTCCTTGTCATCCTTCTTGATATCTTCAAAATTGCCATCTGTCATGGACTCCTAGGCAGTGTTTAAGTGACGCTTAATTATGCTTAAGTTTTAGTATGCTTAAACTCGATTAAGCAACCGCTTTTAGAATAAAATATTTCATTTGTTTTTCTAAATG